>NW_027205492.1:5625000-5917333 GCF_024711535.1 Dipodomys merriami
CCAGCGAGGCCTGCGATGTCTGCTTTAGAGAGGAGAAAATCAGGCCTCTGTACTCTGTGTCTAGAAGGTAGATATGTTGTCTCCCTCCCCATCCCTCTGCCCCAAGTCTCACCTTTACACTGCTTCTGGGAAGACCTCCATGTTGCTGATTGGTCCAGGCTGGGGAGAAGAAAGGGTGGAGAAAACTAGAAGCTGACGTGAGGCCAGGCCTTCTGGTCACCAGTACAATACAGTTTGGGAACTCTATTTAAGAGTATAAAATTATCACAAGTCTAAAGTTTACGATGTGTGTGTGTGTGTGTGTGTGTGTGTGTGTGTGTGTGTGTGTGTGTGTGTGTGTGTGTGCCACTATTGAATTTGAATTTAGGGCCTCCGGCTCTCCTGTGGCTTTTCTGCTCATGGCTGGTGTTCGGCCACTTGAATCATGCCTCCAGTTCCAGCTTTTTTGTTGGCTACATGGAGATTCAGATTTTTCTATTCAAGCTGGTTTGGAACCTCGAGCCTCAATCTCAGCCTCCTGAGTAGTTTGGATTACAGGTATGAACCCAGTGGTGCCCAAATGAATACATCCTTTAAATGAAGAAAATAATTTAAAGCAAATTTGGATTTTTTAAGAAGTTGAACACCTTGACAATAAAATTAAATTTAACAAAGGAATAAGTTGAACCATTTTGTGAGCCTCACAAAATTCCCAACTCACTTTTTCCCCAACTGAGTTGTCAAACTGGCCAGTGTGCCCCCCTCCCCCACCCCCACTTCAGGTCCAGTGTGGGGACTATGCATGGGCCAGCTGGTGTCGAAAGCAGAGGACTCTTCTAAGTTTCACACAGATAATTGGCCATCAGAACCATTTCTGCTTTTCTGTTAAGGTCTTAGAAATGGACTCAATGCCAGGTGTGGTGTGATACGCCTTTAATCCCAGCACTGGAGTCTGAGGCCAGAGGCTCTTGAATTCAAGGTCAACCTGAGCTACGTAGTGAAACTCTGCCGTAAAAAAACCACCAAGGGGGCTGGGAAGGGGGTTCAGTGGTAGAGCGCTTGCCTTGCATGCCTGAGGCCCTGGGTTCGATTCCTCAGCACCACATAAGCAAAAAGAAAAAAGCCGGAAGTGGCGGTGTGGCTCAAGTGGTAGAGTGCTAGCCTGGAGCTGAAGAGCTGAGGGACAGTGCCCAGGCCCTGAGTTCAAGCCCCAAGGACTCAGATTGTGGCTCCATGGCAGGGCACTTGCCTAATATGCACAAGTTGCATATTAGGTTGCACCAGTGGCACTGAAAAAAAAAAAAAATATATATATACAGTATATACATATGAAGGGGCCCAAGGATTCCGGAAGGAGCCCCAGAACTTCCTATCATTAGCACAGCCACCTCCTGCCCTGAACGATGTTGAATTTGCTCAATGGTCATCTGTTTGGGGGATGAAGGAGATGAGGAAGTCCGGCCGCAGGGCTCCGTTGGGGTTCCCAATGGAGATGATAAAGATGGAGGACACCTGGTGAAAGGGCCTTCAGAAAACCAAGTGATAACCTTCAGCACTAGCCTCCTGTGCTTCCCACAGACACAGGCACAGGATACTGCAACCTCTCCCTTTCCCCGAACTCACATTTGCCTGGGTCAGCAGTGGCTACTGTTTTGGGAGTGGAGCTCATACACATTCAAGAGTGTGGAGGGAGCCAAGGGAGGTGGCTGATGCCCAGAGCGCAGTTATTTGGGAGGTAGAGATGAGGAGGATCAAAGCTCCAGGCGAGGGGTTAGTGAGTTCCCCCATCTCAACAAACAAGAAGTATGGTGGTCCAGACTTTGAATCCCAGCTATACAGAGGCCTAAGGAGGCAGTTCATTTTCAAAAAATGGGAAACACTATCTGAAAGTCAAACAGGATTGGGGGGTGTGAGGCTTAAGTGGTCCAGGGCTTGGTCTTGACTTGGCCCTGACTCAACCCAAGAAGGGGAGTGGAAAGGGGGAGGGGAGGAGAGAGAGAGAGAGAGAGAGAGAGAGAGAGAGAGAGAGAGAGAGAGAGAGAGAGAGAGAGAGAGAGAGAGAGAGAGAGAGAGAGCAAGCCTGCACAGCCTCTGTTGGAGCCAGTTCCTCATGCTGGGGACGGAAAGGGGTATGTAGGGTGTCTTCGTTTGAGCCTGTGCATGGATAAAATTACAGAACTTTCTGTGGGCCGGTGAAGCTGCTGGGACCTCAGTTTCCTAATCTGTAAAATGGGTGAAATCTGGAGAGGTTGGTACTGCCTCTCCAGCCCCAGGTGTGACCTCCCGCGGTTGGGAGTCCTCCTGCCCCCACACCATATCCTGAAGGCTGTTTGCGAACTCTGGAACGCTGGGCAGGCCCAGGGCACGGTCGGGGGTCGCCCGGGCCGACCCCGCGCGCCGGCTCTCGGTGCTGGCTCCACGGGAGGAATGAATGAATGGGCGGCGGAATGAATGAATGCACGCTGGCGCCATTGGCGAGGCGGCCTCCAATCAGCCCTGCCGGCCTGGCGGGCTGGGCGAGCGCGGCGGCCGGGGAGGCGGCGCGGGGGGCGGAGGCTGGGCTCGCCGCCTCGGGGACCCGGGAGCGAGCGAGCGAGCGCGGCGACTCTGCAGGGCCCGCGCCCCGCGCCGCGTCCCGCCGCCGGCCGTGCGTCCCGGCGTCCCCGGGCGGGGGTCAGAGCAGGGCCCCGGCCGGGCTCGGAAAAGGGGGCCCGGGAGGAGGCGGCAGCGACGGCGGCGGCGGCCCGGGAGGAGGCGGCAGCGCCCGCCGCCGGGACCCGCGCCCTCGGCGCCGAACCGCGCGGTGAGTACGCCCGCCGCCCGGCCGCGCGCGGCGCACGGGGCGCACCGGGGTGCTGCGACTCCGGGGCCCGCGGGCAGGTCCGCTCCCGGGAAAAGCCCCTTCCAGGCTCCGAGCCTCAGTTTCCCCGCGCCGTCGTTCTCCCGCCCGCCGCGGGACAAGTGCACGGCGCGCGGGGCGCGGGGTCGCGGTCGGGCCGCCGGGACGCGCGGGGAGCGGCGCGCCCAGGGCGGACCGCAGAGGCGCCCGGAGCCCAGCTCACGCCCTGGGGCCGGGGTGGACGGGGCCCCCGGGGCCGAGGCGATCGCCGGACCCGGACGGGGCCGGCCGCCTGGTCTGCGCCTCCCGGCCCGCACAGTCCCCGCGCCGGGCACCGCGGGCGGACGGCGGGGGTCCCGGCGGCCGCGGAAGCCGTCGCTGGAAGTTGGGAAACTTGGCGGCCGCGGGGCCGGAGGGCGTCTTCGCCGCGCCGGCCCGGCGTCCTGAACCCAATCCGCGCACACGCGGGTGTCAAGCCCCGGGCGCGCTCGGCCGCGGACCCCGCTTCCCTCCGCCGGCGGGATCCGTGCGGTTCCCCTCGGAGCCGCGGCTCGGGGTGGACGGCGCGCCGCCGAGCGTGGGGTGCTCCTTAGACAATCCCAACGAATCAAGGGCGTCCTGGTGCGGGCGTGGGCGCACGGCCCGGGTCTCCGCGCCCCGGAATGCCGCGCGCGCTCGCCGCCGCCTCTTGATTGAATGGTCTTTAAGGGAACGTTGACTCGGGGTGGAGGCAGCCCTGCCGGGCGGTGGCGAAACGAGGATCCCGGGGCCGAGGCCCGAGCTCCCGGGAGCGCAGCGGCCGCGCCCGCGGTGCAGACTCCGTCTGCGGATTCTCCTCCTTGCTTCGGGGCGCAGTATCTAGGAGCGCGGGGAGCCCCGCAGACTCCCGGCGGGCCGCCTGCCATGGTTACCGCCTATAATACCGGTCCTCGCCGAGGAGCAGGGAGAGCGAGCGCGGCGGCTTTGCCCAGTGACCTTTGTGAAAGAATTTTTCAATCCGTTTACTCAAATCTTCCCCCCACCCCCATCACCTTGGGCCCTCAAATTTAATAGGTCCTGGACGAATAGATCCTTAGACTGAGCACAATTAAAAGGTAATTTACATTTTTAAATGATAGCAGTTTCACTGTTTAAAAGAAAATCCACAACAGGACATAAAATGGTGTTTGTGTTCAAAACCTCATCTTCGAAGGAAACGCTTAGAAAATCTAAAACTCACAAAAATGGGATTCCGATAAAAACCAAGGTGGACAGGACCAGTAGACTTTCTTCTTCTCTCTTCCTCCTTCCCCTCTCTCGTATTTTTCTTTTTTCTTCCTCTGTCTTTCTCTGTTCCTTTTCTTTCCTTCCATTTGTACATCCCTGTTCTTTTGTACTTTTAGCTGTTCTTTTGTACTTTTAGCTGTACTTTTAACTATTTTAAAGAACTTGGCGTGGTTTATTTTTTTCCTCTGCCTTGAAATAATTTACTGAGCAAAGTACTTGGGTTATTATTCTCAAGGCTTGTGAATACTTGATAAACACAGGAATCCCCTCCCTGTATCAGAGACTAAAGGAAATGGAATGAAAAGATGTTTCCTTACCACTCTAACACTTTGGGATTTTCAGAAACAGCTGCTTTAATCACTAGTTAGCTCTAGAATTTTCTTTTCAAGCCCTTTTTGTCAAGCTAAACACATCTTAAAGAGATGAGATGTGTCTGGGCACTGGTGGCTCACGCCTGTAATCCTAGCTACTTTGGAGGCTGAGATCTGAGGATTGTGGTTCAAAGCCATCCAGGGTAGGAAAGTCTATGAGACCCTTATCTCTAATTAACCGTCAGAAAATGGGAAATGGAGCTGTGGCTCCTAGTGTAGAGCACTCGCCTTGGGCAAAAAAAAAAGCTCAGAAACAGGCCCCAGCCTGGAGTTCAAGTCTTATAACCAACCCCCTCCCCCAAGAAAAATTATGTGATTTGTTGACTTGTTATAGGATTACTTGCCATTTATTTGATAAAACACCCAAACATGCCGTTTCAGATATAGGGTATGATTTCTGCTTGGAAGAGACTGTAGCCGAGTTCCAGACGGATAAATTGATAAAATACCGGCTGAGCAAAGGGCAGCTGAGTACATTTTCCACCGAGGCAGAGTGAGCTACGGAGACGCCGGCAGTTGGCAAAATCACATATGCAGTCCAAGCACGTCCACTTGAAGGCGTTTTGGGTTTCCCCGGGATTCTGTTTCCTGATTTTTGCAGCTACTTTTCCAAGGGTAACTTGTGTCAGGGCGTAAGAGCTGAGAGTTACGCGGGCGTGTGAGCTTCCTTCCCTCCCTCCTCCACTTCTTTCTCATGTCCTCAGCTGCGATGCCCAGTTTGAAACTAATTAGGCCAGCAATACACTCCTTGTATAATAAAATTTCAGGCTGTTACGGAGAATACATGAGGTTCCCAGGCGTGTGTGACAGCTGCCTTTCTGGGTGTCAGTAGGAAAGGAGGGAAAGGGAGCCAGGCCAGGGCTCCCTTGGTGGAGCTGAGATCCAGAGGGAATCCTAAATCCCCCCCTCATCCCTTCTCCACGGGGATGCCGGGGATGGATGCCGTGGGCAGGCCCCCACCCTCCCACCTGGAGAAGATGCTTGGGAGGAAGAACGAGAGTCAATGCTGTGGCCACAGGTCTGGGGTGTGCGTGTCCTGTGCATAGAGGTCAGGGGTCTGATTGCATGTCAATAGGAAAAATCTGGATAAACAGAGCCCCCTCTCCCCAGCCACTTCTGTTACGGGGAACCTACTCACTTCTCTCTTGCCTCTTGTCTCTGGGGCTTGTGGGTGGGAAGGGGGGGGGTGAACGGTCAATCATCTCCAGAGACTAGGTTTTACTGGGAGAGTGGGGTGAGGAGGGGGCACTTTTTTTTCCCAGCTAGTTGTTCTAGAAAAGGAGTTGGTGGGCTTTTCCCAGGGGAAATCTATACAGAGAATTAACCCCAGAGTTGAGAAACACGAGCTGTTGACAGAACACACACACACACACACACACACACACACACACATCATGTGTGGCCTCTCACACCCAACATAAAGAAGATTCTGGTAGGAAAACGATTAGCTGAGAATTGGCTGGAGTCAATACCTCATTTTGGCCCTTTGAAGATCTTAACTGGCCTAATGGTGTTTGTCTAACCCCTTCTTCTAATCCAGGGAGGATAAGCCTGCTGTCAGGTGACAAGTGTGAATGGGGGGGGGGGGGGGAGGGCGCTGGAGCTTGTTGGTCCTTCGTGTGATGCGCTTCAGCTTCCAGGTTGAAAGAACCTGCCAGGGGCACAGGGGGGACGGAATCCTGATCATGATGCCCATAACTGCCCTCCGTTGTGTGCCCTGCACTAGATTCTCACTGGGGCCTTGTGAAGGTTGGGGCCCTGTGAAGGTTAGCTCCCAGCCCAGCCACTGATCAGATGAGTCCTGCAGGCTCAGGAGCCCCATGGAATGTCGGTCTGCTCTCTGTAGAGTTTGCCTTACCGAGGCCGAGAGTCTCCGCTCCCCTCCCTTCCGGGGTTGTCCCCTCTCCTCCCCTGGGGAGGAATAGTCTGAAAATGACACAGATCAGATTGTTTCCTCAAGCTGCCTTGATGTTTTTTCTTTTTGTTGTTGTTTTTCGGATTTTTTTTTCCTTTTCTTTTCTTTTACTTTTTTTTTTTTTTTTTTTACTGTTGTTTGAAATGGAGGAAAACTCACATTAAGTATTTAGAAAACACAACCCTGAATCTGTGCGAGTCCCATGTGGCAGGTGGGGGACAGCTCCGTGAAGGACAAAGACTGTTGATTTCCGAGGAGGGATCTGATTTGTTCCCTGGATACTAGCGCCATGCATCTCAGTTCCGAAAATGAGTCAGTACGCTGTTGGAGCAGCAGCAGCTGCAGCGACGGCCGGGAGGCCTTGGGCTGGTCAGGTAGGCAGAGCTGCAGCTTATTGCTGGGTGGACGGATGGTGGTCAAGAGAGCAGCTGGTCACCATCGGGGGAGTGGGGGATCTTGGATCACTGGTTCCCGGATGTCAGGTTGCCAGGGCTGTGGGTCTTTGACAGGTTGAGAGCTAAGGGAGGCCCTTGGTGGTCTGAGACTAGGGCAGGCAGGGTTCGGGTCAGTGGGGAGGCCGTGAGGTGTGTCTTTGGGGGGACATCAGGGGCTTCATCCATGCTGTCATCACTTCTCATGATAGTGGCGGGAGCCCAGATGTGTTCGCTCCCTGGGACTGTTTTTGAAAAGTCGGCCTCTGGTTTCAGATACATGCAGAAACTTAAAATAGAAACTCAGATGTTCAACAATGCCAATTTAAACATCTCTCAAAGCGTATGGAGTATAGAACGGAAAGTTCGGAGCGAACATAATCAGTGTACATAAAACGAGTGTGATTTCAATGGCTGCAGGCTTTCTACCCGCTTTTCTCTTCTAGCCAGCATGTTGGGTTTTTCACGTCTGTGCATCGCAGACGGAAAAGAAAGGACACGTAACTGCTTGAGTGTATTCAGAGATCTGCCGACCCCGTGGATGTTAACAATGATCAGATTGACTTTTTTCTTTTCTTCCGAAGAAAGGAACCCTGGTGGGTCAGGCTCCTGCAGGAATGGAATAACTTCACTTTTGTCTCACATCGGCTACATCTGTCAATTCTCCTTCCTTTCCTATTTATCTCTGCCACAACTGTCTTTCAGAATTGAAATACAGTGTATGGGCCAAAAAGGCATTTTAATTTTGCAAAGTGAAATCCTTCCAGAGACAGCCGGGTTTGTCTGAACCATTATTGTTTCTGTGAGCGTGCATACTTCGGGTTTCATGGTAAGAGGTAGATTTGCCAAGAAAGAAAATTACAGCAAGAAACTATGCTCAGAACATATACACTTCTGTTTAAGAAATAGGGAAAACACGGAAAAAATTCCACCCAGTAATTGCTTTACCATGAGTTTTAAATGTCATTGTTTGACTCAGGTCAAACAGTCCTGCTTTAGCTAATCCTCACATATGCCCTTACTAAAGACTTCACCTTGGAAGTTCATCTTTACCCCAGTGGTTCTGTGAACTTTGAGAGTTTGCTTTAGCCGAGGTGGAAAGTCATGCTTTGCATTTTTAGATTGCACAGGCCTGGTGTTTTGTTTTGGGGTTGTTGTTTTTTTTTTTTTAAAGGTTACTTAGATATCGATTTTATTTTTTTGACCCAAAGTGAGAAAACACAGGGAATTCTCCAAAGCTTTTTACAGGCTGCTATTACAAGAAGGAAAGCCAAACCAACATGTATTAGGTCATGAGCTTGAAGTGCATAAATAGGCCCCGATCAAGGTCACCAAAACAGGGCGAAAACCACTGGAGTCGGTTCCCTGGCCAAGTCCACATTCCTGCCTGGGAGATGTCTGTGGTCAAACTGGATGCGGGAATGGGGTTTCTGCTCTCCTGATCTGGGTCCTCAGGGCTAGAGAAGATATCTTGTGGGAAAGGGAGATGGCTGATCCGATGGTCTCTTCTGGAACTTTCCCTTTCACAGTTCTGGAGTAAACGCAAAGGTTTAGGGGATCCTCTGTCACCCTGAGCTCTCTTTCGGATGTTTAGAGCTGCAGAAGCCAGAGTTTGAAATGTTCCGTGCTGGCCTGGCCCATGTCCTCACTGTCCATTCCTTTCTTATGGTCATTTTGTGGCTAAGCATAGTTTCTAAAACATTTTTTGTTGTTGTTCCACTTGTGGGCTTTTTTTTTTTTTTTTTTTTTAAAGCATTTGGGTGCCGAGTGCAGGGCCAAAACTTTAGGTCATATTGATTGTCCACTTCCTGAAACGGAGAGGTAGAGGGAGTGTCTACATGGAGAACCATCCAGAAGCCTGCGGAAAGTCCCTGCAGGCTGTAAACCACCTCTTGGGGATGTGGAGAGGTGTCCATGTGAAGAAGTGGTTTTCGTTTGTGGCTGTATATTATCTGCACGAATCTGGGATTTGGTTCTGTGTATTCTAGGGACATGGGTCCTCTCCTAGCCCAGGTGGGAATGTCCTGCTTGGTTGGGGATGGGAAGGGGGGAGGGGGAGGGGAGGAAGACCAGGCACCTCTGGCCTTTGGTGTCACTGGCATGGTAAAGGAAGCCGAGACTCGGCTGGGCTCTGGGCTCTGCTCGCCCGGTGTCATGTGGCAGAGCAAGCTGTGACTTGTGTCTGTGTTGTCAACAGGATTTTGGCCCCATCCAGCCGTGACAAAGAATGGAGCCGGGGAGATTATTCACCTCCGGTCTGGTCTGCCATAGGCCTGGCTCTGTGCTTCTTACTAAACAGCCCATGTTCCCTGGGGAAGTTGTTGCTGGGGTGTGGAGGGAAGGGGGGAAGGAGGGGAGAAAGAATTCTTCCACCCAGCACAAGTCTGAAACGCTGCCTCGCTGGACTGCCTCCACCTTGCTCAGGCACCCATGAGAAAGACAAAGTGATAAAAGGAGCCGGGCACTGGTGGCTCACGCCTGTAATCCTAGCTGCTTAGGAGGCTGAAAGCTGAGGATCGCAGTTCAAAGTCACCGTGGGGAGGAAAGTCCATGAAACTCTTACCTCCAATTAACTTCCAAAAAAAGCTGGAAGTAGAGCTGTGGCTAAGTGGTAGAACACTAGCCTTGAGCACAAAAGCTCATGGACAGTGCTGAGGCCCTGAGTTCAAGCTCCAGGACTGGCAGACACACACACACACACACACACACACACACACACACACACACACACACACACACACACACACACACACACACACACACACACACACACGCACTCACGCACTCACGCACTCACGCACTCACACACGATACAGATACAGATTTGGAGCACTGGGATTGAGGTGGTTTGATTTGTCTTGTTCTATGCTGGTACTGGGACTTAAGCTGAGGGCCTGGATGCTGTCCTTGACCTTTTTCACTCAAGGATGGAGCTCTACCACTTGAGCCACAGTTCCACTTCTGACTTTAACAAAATTAAATATTTTTGTTATTATTATAAAGGTGATGTACAGAATGGTTAGTGTTTTATAAGTTAGGTAATGAGCACATTTCTTTTCGGACAGTGTCACTACTTCCTTCATTCCCTCCTAGTTTTTCCCTTCTGTCCCCCGCCCACAGGTTGTATAGTTGATTTTCAACATAATGTCTAGTGAGTACCACTGCTGCATTTGTTCACCCTTTGTTACTTCTGGCTTGTTGCTAGTTAATTAGAGATAGGAGTCTCATGGACTTTACTGCCCAGGCTAGTTTCCGACCTGGATCCTCAAATCTCAGCCTCTTGAGTAGTCAGAATTATAGATATGAGCCACCAGTACCTGGCAGTTTGTCTTTTTTTTTTTTTTGGTTGGGCCTGGGTGCTGGCTCTTCAGTTTAAGATAAGCACTCTACCACGGAGCTACAGCACCACTTCCAGTTTTCTGGTTGTTAATTGGAGATAAGAGTCTCATGGACTTTCCTGCCTGGGCTGGCTTTGAACCACAATCCTCAGATCTCAGCCTCCTGGGTAGCTAGGATTACAGGCATGAGCCACCAGTACCTGGCAGTTTTGTCACTTTTTAATGTTTGTTTTCAGTGAATTAGGTTTTGGTCTTTTTGTTTTTGTTTTTGAAGGGGGAAAATGAGTTGTATGATATATTTGGCTGTAGCCAGTTGTCTGATGGTGTGAGCCAGCTGGCCTGTGTGAAGGAAATCTTTTATATGTTTAAAGACTGCTAGCAAGTGCACTACTGCTCTCATCCTGGGGTTCCGAAGTGGAGATGAGTCTCAGGGAGGCAAAGGAGCACGTTCAAGGTCACGGCTTGTGTCAGAGCCAGGATGAAGCCCGGTTTGGATTTCTAAAAAGTAGGTTCTGCATTCTGCCCTTCCTCTCAATCAGTCCTGGAGAGCTAGAGTTCAAAGTCATCCCTCCTCCCGCCTCTCCATGGCCTTAGAAAGGAAGGGATGTGTGGAAGCAGGTGAAGCGGGGTGGCACCCCTGCTCTGCCTGCCTGAGCTGTGGTCTGGGGTGGCTGCGGAGACCCCGTGCCCCGCACAGCCTAAAGTACGGAAAGTGCATTCCCCCAGTCTGTGGCAGTATGACACGGCAAGCTTTGTTGACAAGAAGTCACATATGCCAGGACATTTCATAAGCCATTTCAAAGACATTATTTACCCATTCTCTCCTAGGCTGGCATGTGGCCGGCGCTAGGAGCTATTGCCACCAGCATGTCTGTTGGTCTTCCTGGCTCTTCTAGCTAGTCAGGGCTACCTAGAGATGCTCAGGGGAGAAGCACTGAGTCTAGTACCTCCTAACTAAGGCGGCTCCCAGCAAGGCTCCCTTATAGCCCCCTGCCTCTTCTCTCCTGAGGGGGAAGGGAGGGTGCAGCCATGACTTCTGGAGCTTTCTTATCATTTAAGCAGAGGGTGGGGGGAAGAGACCCCATTCTGCAGACCCTCACCCAGAAAAACCCAGGCCAAGCCGGGCACCAGTGGCTCATATGTGTGATCCTAGCTATTCAGGAGGCTTAGAGCTGGAAGATCCCAATTTGAAGCCAGATCTGGCAGAAAAGTCTGCAAGACTCTTATCTCCAAAAAACCCCCCAGCATGAGCTGGTTAAAGTACTTGCCTAGCAAGTGTAATGTCCTGGGTTCAATCCCCAAAACAGAAAAGACCAAAAAAAAAAAAAACCAATTAAAAACACACATGTGCAAAATCACCAGGCAATGGTGGCTCAGGCCTGTAATCCTAGCTACTCAGGAGGCTGAGAGCTGAGGTGGTTTGAAGCCAGCCTGGGCAGGAAAGTCTGTGAGACTCTTATCTCCAATAAGCTACTCAGAACAATCCAGAAGTGGTATTGTGGCTCAAGTGGTAGAGCACTAGCCTTGAACACAAAGAAGCTCAGGGATAGTGCCCAGGCCTTGAGTTCAAGCCCTGGCAAGAAGAAAACCCAACAATACACACACATACACACACTCTGTCTGTCTGTCTGTCTGTCTGTCTGTCTGTCTGTCTGTCTGTCTCTCTCTCTGTCTCTCTCTCTGTCTCTCTCTCTCTCTCTCTCTCTCTCTCTCTGTCTCTCTCTCTCCAAATAACCAGCAAAGTATCAGGCTAGATGCATGGCTCTAGTGGTAAAGTGCCAACTATGAGCAAGAAAGGAAACTGACTGTAAGTCCCTGAGTTCAAACCCCAGTTTTGACAAAACAAAGACAACAACGCCGTAGGGTATTTGTGTGTGTGCCCTTGCCACCCCAGCACACTGCCTTCTTAGAAGTGGCGTGGAGTGGGCAGAGGCAGAGGAGGAAGCCTCAGCATGGACATCGCTAGGGGAGGGGCGTTGGAAGCATGAACCAGGAGACAGATTACCATCCCAGCTGTTAGACTTTGGAAAAGCCACCCAGCTTCTGTGTGCCTCATTTTCTCCATCCATGCTCTAAGTGGATCCTGGCATACTTCCCCAGAGTGGGGATGGGGTTAATGATAAACAGTACTTAGAGCAGGGCTGGACACAATTCTACCCCGGTCAGCTACTGTTCTCATTGCTCACTTATTAGTTATCAGTATGGTGACTAGAGGCCTCAGACTTAGGCTTTTTTGGCCTCAGTTTTCCCTTTCCTAAAAAGGATGATACTCATCCATGCTGTGTTATAGAGTCACTGTGAGAAGCTAAAGCAGACGCTCCCTGGGAAACTGAGCTTTGTGTCCAGGCCCGTGGGTCAGCCTTGAAGCTGTGGTCAGAATCAAAGCAGAGCTGACTTGAGCCTCAGTTTCTCAGCTGGTCCCTGGCCCTGCCACCTTCATTTGACCCTCTCAGCTTCTCCCAAAAGCCACCCAGTGGTTGCTTAAACAAGATGCATTTCACCAAGTGCACAGTAGGGTGTCAGGCACATAGTAAGTACTCAGTAGTAGTTTGTGAGACGATCACCCCAATGTCACACCGGCCCCCTGCCCCCGAGACAGCACGGAACATGAGTTCATTTTAATTTGAAAATAAAAGACCACATTCTGAAACTGCCAACTAGATTTTAAAATAATATTCATTAAACACAATTAAAATATTCTATTAAAGCCAGACTTTGGACACAGACCAAATTTTTATAACCCGAACTTAAAGGCCAGGGAGACCCCTCGGTCACAATAGGGACTTTGTGATTGAACCTCAGACTTCAACGCTGCTATTGAGTAGCCTTTGAAAGAAACGAAAGGGACGTCAGGGGAAGAGAAAAAAACAAAAAAACCAAGGTTCTTGTTCCCTCCACAAACCTTAATGAACTAAAAAAGAAAAGGAAAAAAAAAAAGATGGCTCATTTTTACTCTGACTGCCTTATTCTGCGAGCAGTGTGTGGCCGCCACCTCACCCCGGCTTTGCCTGGTGCCCCTCAGAATGCCCCAGGTCTGATGGTGCCTGGGCTCGTAAGCTGAATTCTTTCTTTGCCCATGGTAGGTTCATGACTGATGAACCTCTGACCCTCCAGATCTCAGCCCTAGCTTGGGAGCCCAACTTTCTGTGTTCACAGTCTAGCCTAGTGCTGCCTCAGTTTCCCTAGCCTCTGCATAATGCTGTGGGAGGGAGCCTCCATGAGCTGTTATGTATGGAACAAAAACTTCCCCAGACCCTGGGCCTTGGAGGATGAAAAGATGTGGGTGCTTCCGTGTCAGAGCTGGGGGCCGGCAGAGGGTATGGGGAGGAAATAGACTTAACAATCTCTCATAAGTGGTCAGGGGGACATATTTCTACCAAGTGCATTTCATTTTCCTCCAAAGAGAAAAAAAAAAAAAAACAGTCCTGGCATAGGTGTGTCCACTTGACAATTGGGGAAACTGAGACTTGGACTGGGCCCCAACACATTGGGTGGCAGGGCTTTGTGACCCAAAGCACCAATTGTTCCTCGCTGCCACCTGGAACGAGCCTTCTAGAACATTCACACAGACCCTCGATAGGGATGCCGGAGACTTCCCCAAATCCAGCCAGTGTTTATGGGTCTCTTCGGGTTCAGTAGCACTGTCTGGGGAGGGCAGGACCTGGCTAGAAGGCACCAGGGCCAGACCTCTATCCGCAGAACCTCTAGCATTTAAAATCAAGTAAAATAAAAGGCAGCATCTTTTATCTTCCATGAGCAAAGTCCGGTGGCTTTTTTCCCCTTTTCCGTTGACAGCAAGTGGGTTGTTTTCTTGACAGCTAGTGGAAAGAGGGATGGATGGTGGCCTGGACTGACCCCTGAGTGACACTACTAAGAGGCCCGTGCTGGCCAGGAGTGAATGACCTCCATCCCGCCCAGCCAGACCTGGCCCCGGGCGGTGACAGTCATGTCATAGGGCAGCTGTTAGGAAGGGGATGGCGGTGGACTGACTCCCTGCCCCCTGGCTGACCTGCTGTGTGACTTGGGCAGCGGGGTGGACCCTCTGACCCCTGCAACTTTCTACTTCAGACCTGGTAGACAGAGGAACTCAAATAAGGCCCGGCAGCACAGTGCTCTTCATTGGCTCTTGCTTGGAGCGGAGAATGAAGGGACACTGACATGTTCCCAGCTACGCCCGGCGCTACTCCCCCGGTGGCCACAGTCAGATTGGAGACATTCCAGAAGGATCTATCAGTCTTTTTTTTTTCTTCTTTTCCTTTTTTTCCCTGTGGTTAGCGTAAAACCTGTGTGAGCAGCTTTTCTTTTTAAGGGAGAAGAGCCAAGTGAATTAGTGCCATGGTGGGGACTGGTTAGAGGGAGAAAGACTCCGGGAGATGACTGTGGTTACACTTTTGGGGTGTTCATTTTGTTTCTTGTCCCTTTCTTTTGTTTTGGAAATACATGTTTCTCCAGGAGCTTCTGCTCCTACTTGCCTGTGACCAGGTGAGTGGTTTCCCCGTAATTCCTCCAGGCTAGGGCCCGTGTCCTCTGGAACACAGAGACTACACTCACTCATTTGTTCAAAAATATGCACTGGCTGGTGGCATGGCTCAAGTAGTGGAGGGCTAGCCCTGCAAGTGCGAGGCTCTGAGTTCAAACCTCGAGATGAGCAAAAGGAAAAACAAAAGAGAACAAGAATTCTGCCAACTAGGTACCAGTGGCTCACGCCTATCATCTTAGTTATTCAGGAGGCTGAGCTCTGCAGGATCAAAGGCTAACCCAGGCAGAAAAGTCCTTGAGACTCCATCACCAAAATCACCAGCAAAAAGCAGCACCGGTTTGATTGGTGGGTGCTTTGATTCTTTTTCAAAAGATACGAAAATCAATCTCTCTCTCATTCTCTCTCTCTCTCTCTCTCTCTCTCTCTCTCTCTCTCTCTCTCTCTCTCTCTCTCTCTCTTTCTCTCTCTCTCTCTCTCTCTCTCTCTCTCTCTCTCTCTCTCTCTCACACACACACACACACACACACACACACACACACACACACACCATGAAAACCTGAATCTTTTATGAGAAAGGTCCTTGTTTTAAATAATCACATACAGCCACCTGAGAACTCTATAGTCTTTGACACCCTTTTCAAAACCTCACCAGAGACCCCAGGCATCGATTTTTAAGTAAAAAGCAATTAATTAAACCTTTTACCCACTCTCTCTTTCTTTTATTACCAATTCCTGGACCAGAGAGGATGCCAAGAGATGCTAAAAATTGTTTCCAGAAGAAAGTAGGACTGGCGCCCACGGGTGAGGGTCGGGGCTGGGCGGCTTGGGAGCAGCAGTCAGTGAGCCGTATTTTATGTCTTTCTCAGACATTTTCCTGCTCATCCTGGCACCAATCCAACGTCCCCCCCATCTCTCCCCCTGCTTCTCATCGGCATCAGTCCAAACTCCCCTCCTGCCCCCGCTTTTCATCAGCTCATGACCACACGATGACCTTGATTTAAAAGTACTAAAATCTTTTCAGGGTTCCTATAGGTTGTCACCCACTGTGTAGAACAAAGTTCTTATGTTGTTCGCATGGAATGGGGTAGGGGAGGAGATTCTCAGGGTGACAGACATAGAGAGGAAGGACTTGGGGTATCACCCCAGGAGATCAGACAATTGTGTAAGAGATGCAGGTGATAAGGACAGATCCCAGACCCTTTACAGTCATGGGGTACCCAAGCTCTCAAGGCTAAAATCATCAGCCTTCTCCACTCAGCTGATAGACATGCCAGTGATAGACAGCTTAGTTAGGAATTGATCTAAGACAAAAAGGAAATATATTTATCTGGGAAATGAAGGTGTCCAGGGTATCAGGTTTCAGGTATGGCTGGTTCAAGAACTCAAATGTAGGTCATCTGCCCATCTCTTACTGTGGGGGGTAGGGACAGAGTGGGAGAAGGTGCCCTCCTAAACAGGTCATAAGCATTGGCGAGAGCTGAGGGGTGGACAGGCTCTGTCCCCCTAGGCGGTGTCGCAATGCTCCTGGAGCCGTGTAGCATCTGTCCTTCTCCCCAGATCCTCAGGTGTGTGTGGAATTTGTGCTCTGTGCAGGCACTGTGTCAGGCTCATGGTGGGTGTTTTGTGCTCCCGGCCTCTAACAGGCCTTGGCTGGCACTTTCAGGAAGTGTTCTGTCCCTACCTGCTCTTTCACACTGTCCTGGAAGGTTCTCTGTTCTCTCAAGTGAGATGTTTGGGGTGGGTCATCTGTTCTCAAGGCGGCCAGGCAGACGGCAGGTGGAGAGGGGTCATTGGTGCTGGCGCCTCTTGTCACCTGGCCAAGTGGATGGGATTCCTTACTTGCGTGTATCTCTACCATGCCCTCTCTAATGTGGGCCCAATTAAATAACTCTCCCGTGAGGACAGAAAGACATGATGCCTAGCTGGACACAAATGGCTCATTCCTGTAATCCTAGCTACTCAGGAGGCTGAGATATGAGGATTAAGGTTCAAAGCCAGCCAGGGCAGGAAAGTCCGTGAGACTCTTATCTCTAATTAATCACCCAAAAGCTGGAAGTGGAGCTGTGGCTCAAGTGGGTGAGCACCAGCTTTGAGTTAAAAAAGCTCAGGAGCAATGCCCAGGCCCTGAGTTCAAGCCCTAGTACTGACACTGAGGAAGAGAAAGAGAGAGAGAGACAGACAGAAAGACAGAGAGACAGAGAGACAGAGCCCGAGCCCCACAGTCACAGGCTCATACCTTCCTTCCTGCCCAGCCTTGTCCACTGCCCTCCTGATTTGGGTGCAATGGCAGCTTTGAGTTCCTCTAAGCTGAGGCCAAAGACCTGGGGTTACCTTGGCCTCCTCTTTCCATCGCATCCCTGTAGCCCATCCCAGAGCACCTCAGTGGTTCTGATTTCTAGACATAGCAGCTCCTTCCTTCTCCCAGCTATTCCAGGACAGACCGGGCCCAGCCTGCGCAGGCCCTTTTTGTGGGCACTTGTGCTCGAGCACTGAAGAGGCCTTTCCACCAGTGCCGAGCCAGGGCTAGTGCAGCCATCCGGCCAGAGCCACACCAGATGTGAATTCTGTATGCTGGTTGTTAAACCCCTGCAGCCTGACATCAGCCATGCAGGCAGGATAAATGGCAAACACTACAAACCAAAGCACTGGTTTGCCAGCTCACCATACCAGTGACCACCTGATTTTAAGTGAGCTTAAATGTCAAAGCCCCTGTCCCACAGGACTGGCCTAGGGGGACATAGGACTTCTCTCCCTGGCCATTCCGGCCACTGAATAATTTCCACAGGTTCTGAACCGAGAGCGGCCAGCCTTGGGCACATTCACTCTGAGCTGCAGCTTGTGGAGAACCTGAGGAAACATTTGGAGACAGCCAGGGATCGCTGGATCCCTCTTCCCATTCTCCCACAGCCTTCAACACAGCCCAGGCTCCAGAGGGGACCCTTCCGGTGGCAAAGGTTTTAGAATGGTGTGTCCCCCGTGACCTCTCTCTCTAGTGGTAAAGCAACTGTCCAAATATTCTTTAGAATGGTCAGACCTCCCACTTGTGCCCAGTTCTTTCTCTAGCAGCTCAGGCGGGCAGTCGTAAACGGCCCCAACAGTTGGCAAATCCTCGATGATTCAACCAAAGGCAGCAGCTCATAACCTCTCCTGCCAGTGCCGAGCCTGCAGCTGGCTGGCACTCAGGCTAACTCTGTTACCAACTTGGGGGCAGGTGCCAGGGGCACAGGGAGCAGTCAGTATGTGGGCATGTGTTACGCCATCCCATGACACACAACAAGGACTTAGCCAGCCCCAAATGTTCATAGGGCCAAGGGGAAGAGATTTGGGCTTCTCACCCAGGCTTCCTCTCGCTTGTTAACATGAATGACCAACTTGTCACATTTCATTGTCCATGCCTGTGATAGAGAGTATGAATGCAAGAACAGTGTCTTTTCTTTCTTCATTCCACTGTGGGAGATCAGAAAAGACTAGCACCATTCCTGGAGGAAATAGTAACTAATGAGTCCCAGGATGAGAGCTACAATACTGATGAGAGCTACAATGCTGAGAAGTAGGGACTGTGTCTATTTTTTTTTTTTTTGGGGGGTCTGGTCGTGGGGCCTGAACTCTGGGCCTGAGCACAGTCCCTCAGCTCTTCAGCTCAAGGCTAGCGCTCTACCACTTGAGCGACAGCGCCACTTCCGGCTTTTTTCTTTTTGCTTATGTGGTGCTGAGGAATCGAACCCAGGGTCTCACGCTTGCAAGGCAAGCGCTCTACCACTGAGCCACCTTCCCAGCCCCTTAACTGAAGTTTTGTAAAAATGTGAGCACACAGTATTGGCAGATCTTGTGATTTTTGTTTTTGTTTTAGTAGAAGCCAGAAATCTACAGTTTTATGTGGAATACCCAGAATCTAAGAATTTGGCTCCCATTTGGGGGGGGGGCTGGTTGTTTTGTTTTGTGTATGTGCTGGACCTAGGGCTTGAACTCAGGGCCTGGGCACTGTCCCTGAGCTTTTTTGCTCAAAGCTAGTGCTCTACCACTTGAGTTAGAGCTCCACTTCCAGCTTTTGTTGGCTCATTGGAGATGAGAGTCTCATAGACTTTCCTGCCAGGGCTGGCTTTGAACCACGATCTTCCTTGAGCTGCCGGCATCTGACCTCTCCCACTTTGACAGTCTGTTGCACCAGAGGCTTTGATTTTCTTCAGTGGTAGGCAGCCATCTCAGTTCCAAAGCCAGCACTGGCGGCTCACACCTGTTAACTTTTCCTAGCTACTGCGGAGGCTGAGCACAGAGGGTCAAAGTTTGGAGCCAACCTGGGCAGAAAAGCCCATGAGACTCTTAACTTTAATTAACTACCAAAAGCCACAGGTGGAGCTGTAGTTTAAGTGGTAGTGCACCAGCCTTGAGGGAAAAAGCTCAGGAACAGCAACCAGGCCATGAGTTCAAGCCCCAGGACTGGTGTGTGTGCATGCACTCTCTGTCTGTCTGTCTCTCTCTTGCACTCTCTCTCGCTCTCTGTCTTTGTCTCTCTGTCTCTGTCTCTGTCTGTCTCTCTCTCTCTCTCACACACACATACTTACACACACACCCCTGGATCTGGATTCTTCCACTTACTGAGCTGCAGGACCTCAGTTTCCTCTTCTGGGGGAGTGACAGGGGTCCTTGCAGATTCAGTGAGGCTATGTACACAGGCATCAGCCAGGGTTGGGCCCACGGTCTGCACCAGACAAATGGAGGCTGTGATGATCAGCATTGTTCCGGAAGGAGACAGGGAAAGTGGCTTCAGGATTTTTTTCCTCTTTTAGGCAGTACTGGCGTTTACCCGTGGCCTCCCACTGGCAAAGCAGGTACTCTACCTCTTGGGCCATATCCCTGGTCCTTTTCTAGCTTTAATTTGTTTTAGGTAGTTCTCCTGCTTTGGTCTGGGCCAGTCTAAGACCTTGATCTTCCTAGCTCTGCCTCCCATGTAGCTGTGACTGCGGGAGTGTGCCACCATACCCAGCCTGATGGCTTGAGTTTGAGCCAAAGGCTGACCTTCATCAAAGCAGGTATGGAAATGCCCCTGCCCGGCACCTCCTTTTCCCTCACTCAGGAGATGGGATACCCCAGCTCTGTCTGCAGTGTTCCCCAGGAAGTCTCCTTTGTTTCTGCTGTGCCCCGGGTTCCAGAGGGGCTGGCAGCGGCTTTGCCAGCTCCTACCCTGTGTTGTCATTTGTGGGAGACAGAACAGTTTGTACTGACAGCAAGCAGATCCCCAGATGTGGCTTGCTCCGCCTGCCACTTTTTTTTTTTCCTTATGAAATTCCTGACTTGGTGTGTTGTGTTTTTTTAAAAACACGCCCACTGCCTCCAAAAACCTCAGCCTGGGAAGACAAACATTTCTGGTTGAATTATGGGTTCTTGAACTGGTGTCAAGTTATGCCCCGTTTTCGGGGGCTGGAGACACGGCACTTTTCTACCCATGGCTTTTATTCCCCCCTCCGCATACACACACACCCTGAGGGGCCTGCATGGTGCAGCATGGAGATTGTCTGGCTCAGCCTTGTCTCGGACATATAGGGAAACTGAGGTCCAGAGAGGCTGAGGAGTCTGCCAGCGTGGTGAGTGGGTCTTGGCCTGACTCAGGCCCCATGTCTCTGAACTCCAGCCCCATTTTCTTCCTCATCATGGGCCACATATGGGCAACCTGGGACCACCCCGGCCCCACAGATGTGATTTCTTTGGTCCAAGGGTATTTGGATTTCAGTGAGTTGCCAGCATTTAAAAACCAGGGGCGCCCACATAAACCCCAGAGTTTTGGCTCCTCCTGGGCCACGAGGAAAACTGCCAGATGATTCCTGCCTTGCCTGCATGGCCAGTTTGCCACTTGCCACTGTCCCCATCCATCCCTCTGGGACCCCCAGACCCAGTCTCAACCATCTCAGGGGACTGGGAAGGGAAGCAGGAGAGATCTTGAGAGGATGTCTCCATCGGGGGGAAGGGACCAGCAATCACCCTGAATGGCCCCTCGTGTAGGGTACTCAGTAGCATGGGAGCAGACGCCTGTGAATTGGAGGGAGGTAGAATGTGTGGGTATTCTGTACTCCGAGGCCGCCCTCCCTTCCCTGCTGGCATGATGATTGCCATCCGCGTGCCAGCGCTGACTTACCACGTCTTTTATTAGGGCCGAATTAAACTTGCTTGACCTAGATCTGCCCTGCGTCTCTGAAACCTGAAATGCTATTAAACCAAAATAAGACGTTTGGAAAAGTCTAGATAACCTTGAATTGCTCAAGAAAGAGAATGTGTGAAGACATGGGGTGGGGGTAGAGGTGAGTGAGCTCTTTGTGTCTGTGTACACGAGTGTACTGCAAGTGTGAGTGTGTGGGGAGGGGTATATGTGTGCTGGTATGCATCATACATGTGTCATACGCAAGCACGCACTTCCTGCATGTGCATAGGTGTGTTGTGTATTTGTGTGTGTGCACATTGCATGTGCATGTGACACTAGTGTGTTTTGTAGGCATGTGTTGGTACCATTTGTGTTTTGTGATGCATGTAGTATGCAGTCTGTGTGCACATGTGTGCTCTGCATGCGCACATATGTGTGTATAATGCGTGTCACACGTGTGGGGGGAATCATGAGATGCCCAGGCTCCTCTTAGACTTTCAGGATGGGGACAGTACCCTTCCCTTCACTCTAGCTTGTGCCCCTCCTTTCCCCAGGTGTGTGTGGAGGGGGGCACTGTGTCTCCCCGACTTGGGCACAGACCATGACGGAAACTTCCTGTTCTCAGGGTGTGCCTGCCTCCCTGGGAGCCCCCCAGGACCCCGGGGGCTCTTCCTACCTCCTCTGGGCTCACAGATTTCCTTTCCCTTCTGTAGACCCCTCTTGTTGGGTAGACGATGACTGCTGAGTGAGGGGTCACCCTGAGGTGTTACCCCATGACCGGCTTCTCCCAGGGGCGATGGCCAACCAGATGCCTCTGCCCCCCGCCCTCCATGAGGGGGCGCTGGTGGGGGAGCTGCCTCGGCCCGTCTCTCCTCCTTCCCCTTCCTGCTCGTGCATCTTGATTTTCCTCCTTGCTGGACAGACCTAGATGGAGGACCTGTGAGGACCAAATGGGTAATGTGAGAGGCGCACAGCAACACGCAGTAGGGCACTTTAATTGTTACCCAGCAGCACACAGTAGGATGCTTAATTTGCTACCTGGCAGCATACAGTAGGGTTCTGTTCTTTTTTTTTTTTTTTTTTTTTTTGGTTGGGCCTGGGACTTGAACTCAGGACCTGGGCACTGTCTACCATTTGAGCCACAGCTCCACTACTGGCTTCTTCTGAGTTGTTTACTAAAAATAAGAGTCTCACAGACTTTTCTGCCTAGGCTGTTTTCGAACCACGATCCTCAAATCTCAGCCCTCTAAGTAGCTAGGATTACAAGCATGAGCCACTGGTGCCCAGCTCACAGTAGGGTTGTTAAGCTGTTAATTGGCAGCATATGGTAGGGTGCTAGGTGATTACCAGCAGCACACAGTAGGATGCTTAAACCATGACACCGCAGCACACAGTAGGGCGCCTAAGTTTTACCCGGTAGCACACAGGAGAACGATTGTGACCTAGTAGCACACAGTAGGACCACCAAGTTGCAATAAGCCACAGGCATTGGCAGGCCATGCTTGACCCCTGCGTTGGCACAGCCCCGCAGCACCTCTGCTGGTGGCAAGAGAAGCGCTAGACCGGGGCGTGAACTGTCCTGCAGATGGTCAGCCCTGCGGTGGAGCAGGTAGGCTCGAACCAGAGGATGACAGCTCTTGTCTCCTTATTGCTCTGCTCCGCAAGTTCAGGACCCTGAGTTGGGGAAATGCAGACCTGGGACCCTGACACTGTGGCTGCGGCACTGTATATGGGACCCCGAATCCTGGAGCAGGGCGGGGGGGCTTCCACCTCAGCTGGGTTTAGCAACAGCATCTGCCGTGAATCCCATGCACACTGGCCACCGGTGCTGCTCCGTGTCCTTACCTCTTGCCATCCTCCCTTGAGCCCCGGAGCTTGCCGTCACCCCCGTTTTGATAGATGAGAGACAGAAGTTCAAAGAGGCCGGCCTCTGTGTACTACTGTCCTGGGGCTTGGGGGTGCTGGGCATGACTGCCATGTACTACATCCCCAGAGTTTGGGGTGTCAGTGGCCCATGGCTTGCGCTGTCCCCCTCTCCTTGGTGTGTGTGTGTGCGTGTGTGTGTGTGTGTGTGTGTGTGTGTGTGTGTGTGTGTGTGTGTGTGTGTGTGTGTCCCGAAGCCTGTTGTGCAGTTTCAGGTCTCTTCCCCAATTCTTCCCTCCCAACAACAGCGCATTGTGTCCTGGCCTGGCCCCCCACTCGGAGACTTGAAATTCAGATCTTTCTGCCAACAGCTACTTTAGGCGAGGGCAGACTATCACAGAGAAGGAAAAATGGGAGAAAACGGCAAAATGGAAGCATTGTTCCCGAGGGTTTGGAGCAGGCTCAGGAGCTGCGGGGTGGGAGAGGCTGCAGCCTCGCTTTGCCATCACAAATAAAGCGATGCAGGAAAGAAAAAAGCCTTCCCTGAAATGGAGCGGGAAATGGGCAACGTGAACCCTGCCGGAGTCTAAGCCCCTTGGGCAGAGCTAGGGTGCTTAGGGAAGGAAAATCATGGGCCAAGGATGGTGGTACATGCCTATAATCCCAGCTAGGCAAGAGGCCCCTGGCAAAAATGTAACCCTATTTGACAAAAAGGTCTAGGGACATGGGCCAAGTGGTAAAGCACCTTCCCAGCAGAGAGAAAGACAAGGCTGGCTGGAATAAAAGCATGGGCTTTTGACCTTCTGGGTTTTTTTTGTTTTTGGTTTTGGTTTTGGTTTTGGTTTTTAACCAGTCATTGGGGCTTGAATTCAAGGTCTGGGCACTGTCCCTGAGCTACTTTTGCTCAAGGCTAGCACTCTACCACTTTAAGCCACAGTATCATTTCTGTTTTCTCGTGATTAGTTGGAGATAAGAGTTGCAAGGACTTTCCTGCTTTGAACAGTGATCCTCGATCTCAGCCTTCTGAGTAGTTAGGATTACAGGCGGGAGCCACTGGCGCCCAGCTACTTTTTGTTTTTAAGAGAGGGTCTCTGTGTAGTGTAGCCCAGGCTGACTTAGAACTTACCATCTTGCTGCCTCTACCGTCTAGGTGCTGCGATTACAGGTGTGCACTGCTATACCTGGCTGTGGTGTTACCTGCATGCCCTCCTAAGCTTCTACAACCAGACAGGCATCTCCAGAGGCAGGTCCCTGTCCCTGGAGTTTGTGGCCTCTGAATTATCTTCTGACTCTCTGCCCCGCTCCTCCGAAATCAGATAGGAAGAAATAGACACTGAGAGAAGAGGTGGCATCTTTTGTTAGTGGGGGCCAAGAATTGAGCCTCATCTTCTCAACACTGAACTCAAAGAGGCAGCTTGAAAAAAAAATCACACACACAAAAAGCAAACTGGGAGCGGGGCGCCAGTGGCTCACGCCTGTAATCCTAGCTACTCAGGAGGCTGAGATCTGAGGATTGTGGTTCAAAGCCAGCCCGGGCAGGAAGTCCGTGAGACTCTTATCTCCAATAAACCACTAGAAAAACGGAAGTGGCGCTGTGCCTCAAGCAGTAGAGCACTCGCTTTGAGCTGAAGAGCGCAAGGACAGTGCCCAGGCCCAGAGTTCAAGCCCCACGACCCACAAAAAACACAACTGGTGGCACAATTCCCTGGGGATGCCAATGACACTAGCAGGTGTTGGCTTTTCTCCCCCCAGTGGCTTTCCCTAGGAGGAGCGGGGTGTCCTTTGTGTGTTCACAGCAATCTGGGGCCAGCTGGCTGAGAGCCGGCATTCAGCTCCCTCAGAGCCTGCGTGTAACTCAGGCATCTATAATGGGGTGAGGGCGGGCCTCCCCGCCGGCCCCCGGGTGAGGATGAAGTGGCTCCCGTGTGGCCCAGCCACAAGGGACCCATGGGTATTTGCTTCCGTTGGCATTTGCAAGTGTTAAGATCCGTTCCCTGTCTGCAGATCTGGCTCCCTGCCCTCGAGACATACTTTGGGGTGCCCTCTGGGGTGGCTGCCCGGCTTCTTTGCTGATGGACCCCTGGTAGTAATGTGGGTCAGTTTGTAACAGTTTGGGCTACTGGAGCAATCACTGCTCACAACAGGACTCCTGGGAGGACTGGGCCACGGAAGACAGGAGCATCTGGTCCTGGCCTGAGATCCAGCCGCCCCTGAGATGCACTCAGAGCCAGCAAGCCACAGGCCACCATGAACTCTCCAGTAGGGTATTTGGAGTGTGTGTGTGGGGGGGGGGATTGCAGGGGCGTGAGAGAGATTAAGTAGTGAGATTGTGGGGTTTTGTGTGTGTGCCATTGCTGGGGTTTGAACTCAGGGCCTGGGTGCTATTCCTTAGCTTTTTCACTCAAGGCTGTTTTAGTCTACCACTTGAGCACCTTCTGGCTTTTTGCTGGTTACTGGACGATAAGAGTCTCACAGACTTCCCTACCTGGGCTTGCTTCAAAGTCCGATCCTCAGATCTCGGCCTCCTAAGTAGCTAGGATTACAGGCGTGAGCCACTGCACCTGGTTGTGACAGCACTGTGCCCTCAGGGTTGTCTTCAGGGTTGAGTGAGACAGAGATGGTGGCCTGCTCGCATCTAAGAAGGCTTTGGGCAGTGGAGTACTTGGAAGGGTTCCTGGGTGTAGTAAATGCTCAATAAATGTCAAATAAATATCACAGTTAGTTTGTAGCACTGTCCTGTCTGGGTCAGCCACATTCATGTGCCGGGCTGTGGAGAGGATGGAGTGCGTGGTAAGGGATGGTATGCGTGAGGGAGAACAAAATGATCGGTATCATTGCACAGATACACGCTTGGACAGAAAACCACG
This sequence comes from Dipodomys merriami, assembly GCF_024711535.1. Lineage (NCBI taxonomy): Eukaryota > Metazoa > Chordata > Mammalia > Rodentia > Heteromyidae > Dipodomys > Dipodomys merriami. The sequence continues at coordinate 5,650,483 of NW_027205492.1, forward strand.
ACATTTCCTTCCATAAAGCAGTACCTTTCTTCTAGAAGGTATGAGAAGGGAGTAGCCGCCGGGGACAGTGGTATAGAGGTACAGAGCAGGGCAAGACAGTGGTCAGCTCTTCCTCTCCCCTCCCACTGTGACCACAGCCCAGTCTCCTGCTTCTCCTGCCCATTCTCTAGCACCCAGAATGCAATGTGCGGTGGGCTTTGGGTTTTGTGCCTGGGTGATGATGAGTGTCTTCTCTCTGTGGGTCCTGCCCGGCTCCCAGGAACAGCGATACTGAAATAGGGATTGGAGCTGTCAGTGGGGACGAAGTCAGAAGTGATCTGAGTGTCACCACCAACGGCCAATGGGCCAGGCCTGGGAGCCGTTTCAGTTTGCAGCAGACTTGCCCTGTTTTCAGGAGTCTGGCATCCTGCACCACTGTATCCAGCTCACAGTTTAGAAGGACAAAAAGCCTGGCTGTTCGGGCTGAACTCACTGAATGGCGGGGAACAGCCTCACAGAAAATGAGGACTTATAGTCTTAGTACTTTATTGTTGTTATTTTGAGACAGGGTCTCCAGATGCAGCCTGCGCTGGCCTAGAATTCACAGTCATCCTCTCTCACCCACACCCAGCTTTAGCATACTTTTTTTTTTTTTTAAATTTATAAGGATTTGACCAGAGACTGCAGGAGTAACAGCTTCCCCATCTATGTGTCCTTGGGAAATGACTTGACCTCTCTGGGCCTTTTGTGTACAGTGGAGGGTGGTGGTAACTGCAAGGCCACTGTAGAACTAAGTGAATGACTCGGAGCTATGTGATCAGAAAAGGTTTGGGGTCCTTACACACACCTGAGAAAGGCGTGGTGCTGTTATCGGCTACTGACTTTAGCTGGAGGGCTGGTGGCCACTTTCTCTCTCGCCCACAGGGAGGCCAGGCCCGGCTGCTTGCAGTCGGAAACTAGAATGGCCTCTCTTTGGTTTCTGGCTATGGTACAAAGCTGTCATCATTTATGCCTTGATTTTTGCTTTCTGTGTCCAGACTTCCAGGACATGCTTCCTTCCAGCAAGGCAGTCTGGAATTCTTGAATACCAGAGAGATTTTTCTGGCCACAGTAGCTCACAGAGAAGTTCTTCAAAACCAAACCACTGGTTAAAAAGTTGGCTCGTTCATTCAGTCATTCTGCAAACATTTCTTGTGGCTTTACTATCTGCCAGACCTCTGTGCCAGGTTATGGGCCTGAGTAGCCAGTAATAGATCCATCCCACCCAGCCAACACGAAAGCACTTTGTCCCTCACTCAATCCACCCTTCACTCAAATCCCTTAGCTCTGGAGGGGCTCTGCAGGGGCTGCTCCCAGTCCCCAAACCACAAAGGGTCCTATGACTCAGATGCAGCCAATGAGCACACATGGTATTTCCCTAGTGACCACAATTGGTTCAGAGATGGGCACGTGACCCAAGCAGAGCCAATCAGAACAACTTGAGCTGGACCGATTAGGAAAGGCTAGGGTGGGGGCTCAGGGTGAAGGCTAAGGGAGATGTCTGCCCACAGTTTGTGGGAGAGGCAGCCAGGAGATGAGGCCGACATAGAGAACAAAACAGACTGAGATGGACAGACAGAGGAGGAAGAGGGAGAGAGGGGGAAAGAAGGAGGGGGAAGTCTATTTTTTGAAAGAAACAAAAAATCCCTTGATCAAGCTGTTTCTGAAGTTCACGTTGCCTAAGGTTTCCAGCTATGTGAGTCAGTAAGATTCCCTCTTTAATTTGAACCAATTTGAGTCGAATTTCCTGCTGTTTGCATCTTGTAGTACACACGTCTTCCAGGGAGAGAGAATGATTTCCTGTAAATCCTTACCACGGAGACGAATTTTGTCTGCAGCAAAGCTGGGAATGAAAAAGCCAGGCTGATGTCGTCCGGGACGTCTGCCTTAGTTTCTGCTCTCTATTTGGAAGTCTGAGAGTTGGGTGAGGTGCACTGAATGCTCCCCCTCTACCCCTGCGGAGGCTGCTGGCCTGTCCCGGAAGCTCATCTCATTCCATCGTTCTAATTATTATTGCTGGACACTGGCAAATCACTCACCACCACCAGGCCTCAGTTTTCCTCACTATAACATGGGTGTCGTAACTAAGACATAAACTTGAGGAGAGAATAAAGGAAGATCGTGTCTCTTAAGCTTGGTCTTTTGTGCCTATTTTAAGACAAAGGACCTGTTGTGTGCTGTGGTTACAAGTCTGACGTGCCCGTGTGGGTATCTCAAAACTCGATCTTCATGGAGGAGAAAGAGCGTGGCCTAGCATTTCAAGCATTTGCCTAAGTTTAGAACCATACCTGTGTAAGTGGAGGAAGGCAGATCCAGACTAGCCGTAGAAGCTGGGGATGGTGGCTCAGGCTTGTTATCCTAGCTGCTTGGAAGGTGGAGATCAGGAGACGGTTGTTCAAGGCTCACCCAGGCATAAAAGTTCACGTGGCTTCACTCGATGACCAGGTAGGGTGGCAGGCACCTGCTATCTCAGCTGCTGGGAGCAGGGCAGTGGCCAAGTGAAGTGGCTGTAAATCAGGAGAATCCCAAAGCCTGGGCCAGCCTGGGCATAAATCAAGAGCCTGCCTGAAATAGAACCAGAGATACAAGGCTGTGGGTTCAACACAAGTGGCTGGGCACTTGCCTGGTAATGGAGGTTATACGCTCAGTCCCCAGTACTGCAGAAGGATGAGCCTGTGTTCCCTGAGTGCTTGCTGTGTGCTTGGTTTGCCTGTCAGGGCTCAGCTCATGCCAGCCTCCAGGTTGAATCCCAATGAGCAGTTTCACCGACAAAGACACAGAAGCACGGTGAGGTCTAGTCATTTGCCCAAGTGGGAGCCGGGTTCCAGAGCTCAGGCCTGGCCCCAACGCCACCCTCTTTGCCACACTCTCTGTGGGTCATGATCAGATAGCAGCTGGAGTCACTGCAGCTACCAGCTAGCACCCAGCAAACTCCAGGAAAAAACAGGCTGGGTGTGGTAGTTCCTGCCTATAATCCCAGCACAATGGAGGCTGAAGCAGGAGGATAGAGAGTTTGAGATCAGCCTGGGCTAACCACCTCAAAAAAAGAGAAAGAAAATGAAAGCAGAGAGGTAGGGGAAGAAGGAAGGAAAGGAAGGAGGGAGGAAGGAAGGAAACAAGGAAGGAAACAAACAGAATGGTCACACCCATCAGCTAGCTAGCCGGGTCCTGGTCTTCTGGCCTCTGGTTCAGTGTTTTGTTCCTCCAGGGTGTCTAGGACCAGGCAAAGAACTCTGGGAAGGGAGGGCCTCTGCTTAGGGAGGGAGTTCCAGGCAGCATCAGGAGCTGTGGCCAGCTGTCTCCGCTGACCAGACCTCAGTACCCCTAGGCCTTTCACGGGCAAGATGCCAGCAGCTGTCACAGTAAAAGTGGAGCCTCCTGGCCATGGGTGGCCTATGGAGTGGGGCAGTGACCCTGGGACCAAAGGTCCTCGGGCACCTCCTCCCCTCCTTCCTCACCATCTGTCTGGCCACCTGGAGCGGCCGCTTGGATTTTCCTTTGACACAAATGGAGAAACAGCTGCAGAGTTTGTGGTGGGAGAGATACCCCATCTTTGCAAAGACCCCCAGCCGGCTGCCAAGGAATCCTGACTGCACAGGAGGAAGGGCCAGGTTCAAATCCTCTGCCCCATGAGTGATCTCCACCTTGTTGTGTGTATTTCTGGGAATCAGGGAAGTCTCACAGGGGCTGGCAGGATGAGTGAGCTGATGCCAGATACCCCACAGCCGGGCAGAAGCCAAGCCCCAGGGCAGAACCCCCTGATCCTGCCTTTCTCCAGCTCGTGGTGTGGAGCAGCCTCCATAAGCTTCTGGAGCTCAGCGTGTGAATCTATGAAATTGAGGTGTGTGTGGGGCGGAGGGGGTACCATCTGCAGAAATCACCCTGGTCCCTCACACACGCACTGTTAAGACAGCCTATCTGCTTAGTAGTTGTGAATCCAGGCTCTGCCATCCTTTTGCCATGTGGCTGTGTCTACCCACAGCCCTACCTCAGAGGAAAGGAGGGGGGACTTAGGGGAAATGTCCTCAAAGCCTTTGAGGTGGTGAGGATGGAACAGTGCATCTCAACGTGGCAGGTGTATTAGCAGCTTGTGTGTGTGTGTGTGTGTGTGTGTGTGTGTGTGTGTGTGTGTGTGTGTGTATAGGTGTGTGCGCGCACGCGCGTGTGCGTGCACAGGGTGCATACGCATGTGGACATGCATGCCAGTACTGGGGCTTGAACTCAAAGCCTGGGCTCTGTCCATTTGAGCCACATTTCAGCTACCAGCTTTTTGATGGTTCATTGTGGATAAGAGTCTTGCAGACTTTCCTGCCCAGGTTGGCTTTAAACCCAGATCCTCAGATCTCAGCCTCCCAAGTAGCTAGGATTACAGGTGTGAGCCACCGGCACTGGACAAGCTGGAAAGCTTTTAAAGGAAACTTTATCCACATGTCATGTTCTCATTTGTGCCTAATTCATCAAAATGCTGTTTGGGGAGAGACCCTCCTTGTGGGCGCCCACCTTTGGTTCTGTCCTTCTCTTCCTTCCTTCCTCAGTACGATCTCTTTTCTGTCCAGTGCAGGGTGCCTTGCTTCTCAGCATCTGCTGAGAGTTTGCCAAACAATGTTGGGGGTGGCCAGATGCCTGGGAATAGGGTAGTAGGTTTCAGAAAACACATGCTTTTTCTGTCATTTTGTTTTGTTTTGTTTTTTGTAGGTCGAGGGGCTTGAACTCTGGGCCTGGGCGCTGTCCCTCAGCTCTTCAGCTCAAGACTAGTGTTTCTACCACTTGAGCCACAGCACCTCTTCTGGTTTTCTGAGTGGTTTATTGGAGATAAGAGTCTCCCAGACTTTGCTGCCCCGGCTGGCTTTGAACCATGATCCCCAGATCCTAGCCTCCAGCCTCCTGAATAGCTAGGATTACAGGCATGAGCCACTGGTGCCTGGCTTGTTTAGGGAGTTGAGTAGGTTCTAGAGAACCCACCTCAGTGTTCTTGTCCTGTGCAAGTATTTTTTTCCTGCCACCTACTGTGTGCCACAGACACACTGTGAGTTGTTACCATTCCCTGTGTCCTCATTGCGCTGCAAGGACTGCTCAGGTGGTGTTGGCCCTTGGGATTTGTCCCAGGTCTTGTTTGGGACACTTGATGATTTGGACCTGATCTGCCTTCCACCTCTGCAGCCGACTGGGCCCTGCTGGGCCCTGCCTGGTGGGTTGCCTCTCAGCCTGGGCAACCAGCCCCAGATGCCAGGATGCTGTGCAGGCCTACTGGGCTCTCCCTGCAGAGGGTGGGGTTATCTCCACAGACTAGCCAGGCCATCCGCCGTGGCCAGTGGGCCTGGCGAGGTCCCACGGTGCTTGGCACTTGGGGTACTGTCTGCCTGAGCCCCCCGCGGGGACACTAGTAAATGGTGCCACAGGATCAGGGACCCCTTACTCAGCAGGAGCCTCAGAGTCCTCCCCCAGGGCCTGGCCACACCTGAACTTCTTGTGGCCCCCTGGGTCCCCGTGGGACCCGCCGAGCCGCTGCCAGGCCCAGCCGCCCCGCCCCTCGCTCAGAACCCTGGGAGGTCCCGGCCTCGTGTTTTATAACTATTTATTGTTCTTGTTATTTTAACATTTAGCACGAAGCATGTCTCAGCTCCTCCAGCGTCACTGCGGTCAGACCCCCCCCCGGGGGCGGGGCCACGGCTCCTTCCACTCTCCTTTTTGGCTTTTTGTCCTATTTATTAAAAAATCCTGTTCTCTGTGGGGCTCCCTGTGCCCTAAGGGTCTTTCTGAATAGGGTCGGGGTCCACCCTCATCCCTGAGCACCATTCTCTCAGCATCATTCTCTTTGCCTGGCCGTTAGGAAGGCCCAGCAAAGCAAAGGCTTCACAGGCCCTGCAAGGCACCTGGTCTCCATAGCAACCACTGAACTCTGCTGCCCTCAAAGGCAGCCGTGAACAGTCCAGAAACAAACAAAACTTTATGGATACAAACTGACAGCAGCCAATACTGAGCCTGGGGGCCAGAGTTCACTCACCCTTCTGCCCCCACCAATGTGGATGATGGAGACCACTCTACTCCTTCTCTACATCTGAGTCCTTCCTCTTGCCCTTCCAACCTATTTCTGTTTGTGTGACTTCTCCCCCCTCCCAAAAGTGGAGATGGACCTATGGGACCCCACAGGTCAAAACTGCTGTGTTGTCTAGTATAAATAAAGTTTTATTGGTACACGGACACCAAGGAGCAACCCCCAGTTATCTCTATCCTGGCTCAAGGGAAATGTGAACTTGGGGAGAAAGAGACCTCTGGGGAATGTCTGGGGTGTTTTGTGGCATGTGGGGGCACACAGGGTTTCCTTGGCTTCGGGGTTGGCGGAAGGAGCGTCCCATCTGAGGGGCCATCCATGGCTAGCTTCTGCTTGTTGCTGGGGGTCCTGCATTTACACAAATGCTCTGGTGTGGCATTTCTGGAGAGACGCCCGGGAACAGCAGTGCTGCTGATGTGTTCTTATAAAGGAGCTGGCTGTGCACAGAGGTTTCACTATGTGAACCTTTTGTCCCTACACCCCAAGTGCCATGAGTCGTGATGGATGGACTCGGGTGTGTGGCTCTCAGAGTCAAGATGAAAGCCCCTGCAAGCTGGGGAAAGAGCAGGAAAGTTCTCAGGTGCACGAGGAGAGGCCAGTGTGGACACGTTTGAGGTGGAGGAAGAAAAGACCCTTCCTGTGTCTCTGCCTCAGAATTAGGGCTCAGCAGATGTTTTCTGTGCTGGCCTCACACTTTAGGTGCCAGAGACCTCTCTATCTCTTGATGGTGCAGGGAAAGCAGCCACGGGCCACACAGGAGGGGGCGTGGCCCTGGGTGGGCATGGCCTCGGGTGGGTGGGGCTGTGGGTGGAAGACTCACCCTAGGTTTGTTTCTTTGCTTTTCTTTTTCTTTCTTTTTTTTTTTTTTTTTTTGTGTGTGTGCCAGTCCTGGGGCTTGAACTTGGAGCTTGGTCACTGTCCCTGCGTTTCTTTTGCTCAAGGCTAGCACTCTACCACTGAGCCACATGTTTGTTGCTTTCCCTGACTGTGGGTTGGAGGAGGCCCTAATCATACCTCTGTATCTTGGGTCATTGTCACTGAGTGGTAAGATGCTGCCTCCCTTGGACTTCTCCCTCATGGACTGTTCCCAGGAGAGCTGGGGGACAGGAGTTGTAGGGCTACCTCTATCACTGAGCTGCACCCTGCTTTCTATTCTTTCCTATGTTACTCATTTTCTAAAACACTTACTCATGGCTGGGTGCGGTGATTTGCACCTGTAATCCCAGCTACTTGAGAAGATTGTGGTTTGAGGCCAGCCTAGGCACAAAAGCTTCCTCTCCACCAACAGGCCTGTCCTGGTGGTATAGACCTGTAATTCCAGCTGAGTAGGAGGCGTAGGCAGGAGCATGGGGTCTAGGCCAGCTGGGCAAACACAATACCCCCGTGGCTCAAGAGTAGAGCTCCTGCCTAGCAAGCGTAAGGCCCTGAGTTCAAACTCTAGTATCACTAAACCAAACCAAACCCCAAGACTTGTTCATGCGGCCATCATCTAGTAAAAACACCTACTGTGTGTCTGGCAGGACTCATGCCTGGCCTTCAAAAGCTCTGAAGAGCAATAAGACCTGCTCTCAACCCCAACCCAGCATTTAATTTTATTTTTAATGATAAAAGCAATAAACATGCTCATCCTACATTAAGATGACACTGAAGCAAAGCCACGCTGGCTGGCTGGCGGCGGCGGCAGCGGCGGCAGTACGCATGTGCTGCAGCCTGTGCAGGAGCCGTTACAGGCTGAGTTTTTCTCTCACAAAGTGGGACCCTCCCTGCCTTTGGCCAGGCAGCCTACCACTTCCCATGTGACCTTGCAGACACCGGCATGGCTCGAACAGATCTTACTTCTGTATCGCTTGCTGTTACACTGCATAGGACACAGAGAGCGAGTCTCTCCTGATGTGGTTTGGATGGCCAGGACAGGGACCGGCCAGCTCTGTGGAGCCAGATGTGTGGATTTAGGACTCTGTGGGACACACGGTGTGTCACAACTCCTTGGCTGTGTCCTTGGTATGAGAGCAACTTCGGACAGTGTTAAATGATGCTGTATCCAGTAATCCTTCATTCACAGCACCAAGCAGTGGGCCATACAGCACCATCCCTCACCTTTCTGTCTCCATGTGTTTGTCCATGCTCTTATATCAAACAGTTGTAGTTTTGTGAGTTTTCTTGTGTTTTTATTTATCTTTCTGATGAGAGGGTAGAAGGCAGGAGACACGTTGGGTCTTTTTGTTTTGTGCTGGTCTGGGCCTGAACTCAAGGCCTGGGCACTGTCCCCGAACTTTTGTGCTCAAGGCTAATGCCCTACCATTTGTGCCATAGCTCCACTTCTGGCTTTTTGCTGGTTAACTGGGGATAAGAATCTCATGGACTTAGCCTTCCAGTGTCTGGCCCCAACCCCAGAGCTCTTTTTTTTTTTTTTTTGTCAGTTGTGGGGCTTGAACTCTGGGTCTGGGTGCTGCCCCTCAGCTCTTCAGCTTAAGGCTAACACTCTACCACTTGAGCCACAGTGCCACTTCTGGTTTTCTGAGTGGTTTTTTGGAGATAAGAGTCTCCCAGACTTTCCTGTCCAGACTGGCTTTAAACTGTGATCCTTAGATCTCAGCTTCCTGAGTAGCTAGGATTACAGGCGTGAGACACTGGAGCCCTGCTCCCAGAGATCTTGATGGTCCCCACTGTTGGGAGAAGAATTGAAGCTTTGGGAGGTCATGTGATCTGCCCAGCTTTCTGTGGTAGGACTCCAGGGGTGGGCAAACCCCACCTGCACCAACATTGTCTCCCCTGCCCTCCCCGCCCCCCCCCCCATGATCTCCTAAGCAAACTGCTGGGCCTGGGCTCTCCGTCTCTGAGCTCTGGCCAGGCCTCTTGGTATCCCCATAAGGGGCAGAGCAGGAGGCCAGGCTAGGCACTGGTGGCTCATGTCTCTAATCCCTCCCAGCTACTCAGGAGGCTGAGATCTGAGGATCAAAGTTCAAAGCCAATCAGGCAGAAAAGTTTGTGAGATTCTTATCTCCAGTGAACCACCAAAAAGCCAGAGGTGGAGTTGTAGCTCAAGTGGTAGAGCACCAGCCTAGAGCAGTAAAACTTAAGGGATAGGGTGAGACCCTGAATTCAAGCCTCAGTACAGAGAGAGAGAGAGAGAGATAGTGCCATGTAGCATGTAAGTTACTATGCCAAGCCCACACAAGAACACCAGGTCCCTGAACTCTCATGGGTTTCTTAAGATCTTGCAGGAGAGGACACAGTAGATCTATTTCAGGCCTTAGACTTACTGCTCTGGAGGACAGAAAAGCAGGGGCCTGCTAGAGCTAGGGCCTTTCCCACTCCACGGTCCTCCTGGCACTGGTGTTTTCTTAAGGTTCTGAGTTGTTTGAATGTACAGAAAGGCCCTGAGCAGGGTCTGGTGAAGTAAGCTGATGTTTGGTGGGTGGGCAGGTAGCCTCCCTGGGATGGTCACTGTGGCTAGGCCAGATGGACAAGCAAGCTCCGTGTTCTGGGCTGAGTTGAATGCGCAAATGTCCGGTGGCTGGAGGTCATAGGATGAAGGGCGCAGTGTGAGTAGAACACAGGCTGCAGGTCCCGGGTCTGAGTTCACCCTCAAGTGTTGGGTGAGGCTGTGATGTGAACCCACGGTGAGCAGGCCGTGAAGTCAGCTGGGTGGGCTGCAGCCAGCCTGTAGGGGAGGCCGTAGAATAGAAAACAACAGCGGTGTCCCACCTGTGGTTAGGGTGGGTTTTGAAACTTTAAGTTTGATAAAGGCGTTCACTGTGCTACATCTTTTTTTTTTTTTATTTCTTACTGTGAGTCAAAGAAATTGAAAGGCACTGTTTTGAATCCTAGTGAACGTTTGGAATTTAGCCCACGAGGCGGTGGGGAGCCATTAAAGAGGCCGGGTCAAGTTTATGTGGAAAAACCTCCCTGCAGGAGCTTGGGAACAGAGCTTGGAGAGGCTGGCCTGGGGAGGCCCAGGAGGCTCAGGAGGCTCAGGAGGCCAGGGCCCCGGGGGGAGGCCGTGCAGTCAGGTACCCGCCTCGTGGGTGACCCTGCATGCAGAGGCTGTGGGTCACCGTGGAATTGACAAGCATTCCTGCAGGAGGTGGAGGGCTGAAAGATGATGAAGCCAGAGTTTGAACTCAGGGCCTGGGCGTTGTCCTTGAGCTTTTTCCCTCAAGGCTAGCACTCCACCACGTGAGCCATAGCTCCCCTTCTGGCTTTTTGGTGGTTAACTGGAGATAAAGAGTTGCACAGGCTTTCCTGCCCAGGCTGGCTTTGAACTGTGATCCTCAGATCTCAGCCTCCCGAGAAGCTAGGATGACAGGTATGAGCCACTGAGACTCTTCCTTCAACACTTCCTCCTTACCACCTTCTCTCCTAAGCCCTTTCAAGCATGATAACCCCACAACAAACCTATTGGAGGTTCTGCTTGTGTTCCTCTTCCACAGAGGAGGAACTTGGGGCTTGACTGCCCAGGGTCTCAGTGGTATCTGTGGCGGTCACTTAGGAGCTGGGTTTGGGGATAAACTTTGGGGAGGGGGGTCACAATTGGCTGAGGGATAAAATGACACCTGGAACTGAGCAGTAGCCATAGAGAAGTGGGGTCACCCAGGAAGCTGTGGTTCTCTGTGATTCAGCAGAGCCGTGTTCAAACCTGCAGATGGGGGCACAGCGCAGCGGTAGGTGCAGGATTCGAATCTGCCTCCCAGCTTGTCCCAGGGAAGCTGCTCTGGTGGTCAGAGCCGTGGCAGCCCTTTTCTAAGCGGGAGACGCCGATCCAACGCACCAGGTCAGCTGTGAGTCGCACCCTACAGCCCGCTGGCTCCCAAGCTCCCACTCTAGCCCAACTGCAAACCTTCACCCTCTTCCCACCTCTGACCCTGTCCAGGTGGGCCGGGTTAACCCAGCCCTGGGAGCTGTAAGTGATGGGCCCCCTGATGGAGACGCAGCTAGGCAGAGATGGGAGCTAAAGCCCTGGGGACCCTGGAGCTGACCTGTGCAAGGGACAGGCAGCCCTGCCCTTGCGGTCAGGGGACAGTGACCAGCAGATGCCAGGACAGCTGAGACTCGCTCTAGAGGGCTATAAAGAGCCGGCCTCCTTCTCCCTCTCTTCCCCTCCTCCTCCCGTTCCTCCACCTCCCTCTCCTCTTATTCCTCCCCCTCCCCCTCCTCCTCTTCTTTCTCGAGAGTTCCCCTTCCCCCTCCCCCTCGCCCAGGAGGCAGGTGGACTGACCTCATGTGGCATAAGGCGGCCCTCCGTCTGGGAGCCCTACATGGGGATGTACGCCAGCCACCAGTAGCCAAGAGGCACCCCCACACCTTCCCCTCACCGCCCCTCACTTCCAGATGAACCTTTCCACTGCACCCACTTTTCCTGCCTCCTCATTCTTTTTTTTTTTTTTTTTTTTGGTGGTCATGGGGCTTGAACTCTGGGCCTGGGCGCTGTCCCTCAGCTCTTCAGCTCAAGGAGAGCTCTCTACCACTTGAGCCACAGAGCCACTTCCGGTTTTCTGGTGGTTCACTGGAGATAAGAGCCTCCTGGAATTTCCTGCCCAGGCTGGCTTTGAACCGTGATCCTCTGATCTCAGCCTCCTGAGTAGCTAGGATTACAGGCGTGAGCCACTGGCACCCGGCTGCCTCCTCATTGTGTGAGACTAAGGACCCAGGACCATGGGTGTGTCAAGACTCTGTCAGTGTTGGGGAGCTGCTCCCCAGGGGCCATGCAGGGCCACACCTTGCCCCACCTCCTGCCCCCTCCAGCCCCAGCAGGCCCACACCCCTGCCCCTCCCCAGAGCCCCCATCTGACCCTCCCCTCACCTCCCCCCCACTCCATCCTCTCTCTTTGCTGGAGGACTGTTTTCCTTGGCTGGGGTGCAGGCAGGTGACCCCCTCCCCTGGCTGCTTCAGGCCCAGGCTTGTCGGCCTCCTGACCTCACCGGCTCGCACAGCCTTGCCCGCCTTGGTTCCCATCCAAGGACCAGTGGGTCTTTCTAGAAGGTGTTTGTCTAGTCAAGGCTGACAAACTTCCCAAGCCACCGTCTGTTGACTTTTGTGGGAAGTTCTGGCTGCCTGGCTGCCTGGTGTTTCCCGGAGCTTCCTCTTCTCTCCGGGGCTGGGGTGGAGGCAGCTAGGAAGGCAGGGCGCCTGGCTCTGCTTGCACTCTGGGGCTGAAAACTGTCAGCAGCCATGTTGGCAAAGATGGGGGGGGGGGCGGGGAAAGGTGGTGCTTTGAAGAGCTTTCAAACGCAGTGGCAGCATGTGAAAGGGCTCTTCACCACCAGGACCTGCATGAGCCAAGCTGCCGTAAAGCCTTTGTTTCTTTTTTTTTTCTTTTTCTTTTTGGCAATACTGGGTTGAACTCAGAGCTTTGTGCTTGCCAGGCAAGTACTCTACCACTTCAGCCACACTCTGGGCCATGTTGCGTTGATTATTTTGCAGATAGGGACTTGCTTTTGCCCAAGTCGGGCCTCAGACCACAATTCTCTTACTTCTACCCCCCATGAAGTTGGGATTACAGGCATCAGGCATTCCACCCGGTTTATTTGTTGAGATGGGGGCGGGGGGGGGGGGGTGTCTCACTAACTTTTTGCCCAAGAAGGCATTAAATCCCAATCCTCCTGTCCTAGCCTCCTGCATAGCTGAGATTACAGATCTGCCCTCTTGCCATCTTTAACTTGCATTTTGTTTACTTCATTCATGCACTCAATCATTCGTTCCCTCAACAAAGATTAATTTAGTGCCTCTGTTGTGCTGGGCAGTCCCAGGGGTTGAGCAGGACTAGTATGTGATAACCTTCACCTCACAAAGCTAGTGGGGTCTCAGACAGTGCCCAGTGAAGATGAATGTGCATTAGAAATGTGAGCCACACTGAGCGCTGCTGGCTCACGCCTGTAATCCTAGCTACTCAGGAGGCTGAGATCTGAGGATCGTGGTTCAAAGCCAACAGGAAAGTCCGTGAGACTCTTATCTCCAATAAACCACTAGAAAACTGGAAGTGGTTCTGTGGCTCAAGAGGTAGAGCGCTTGAGCTGAAGAGCTGAGGGACAGCGCCCAGGCCCAGAGTTCGAGCCCCATGACCGACCAAAAGAAAGAAAGAAAGAAAGAAAGAAATGTGAGCCACCTGTGTGACCTTCAGTATTCCAGCAGCTACACAAAAAACTGAAAAAGAAACATGGCCATTAACACAAAAGATCAAACTATTACCAATTCAACATGTAGTCATCATTTTAAGCTTACCGATGCCTTATTTTGTTGTTTATGCTAAATCTTTGAAACTGATGTGTGTTTGGATCAGGCACAGTTCAAGCTGCGTGTGACCAGAGGACCAGATAATAGCAGTGGTAGATCAGGGAAGGCTTCCTGGAGGCAGTGACACAGTGATACACAGGTGTCTAAAGTGAGGACAGAAGGGACAGTTATGAGTGATGCCAAGGAGACAAGGAGTTTACTGCTTTTAAGGGACAACAGGGAAGGTGCTGAGGCTACCGGAGGGTTAACTGGTGAGGAACAGGATGGATCTGGGGGTCACACAGAGCCAGCAACTCCCTGCCGATCAAGGAGTTACTATAGCTGCACTTGGACAGCCAGCCAGTGCTGGCAGTCACCGGTCCCTGGGGGGCAGCCTGCTTGGCTGGTTGTGCCCAACCCCTCCAGGTCTCGAGCTGACCCGCTGGAGCTCAGCCAGCAGCCACTGCTGGCTGGCCAGGTTTACAGCAAGGTAAGGATGAAGGGGGTGTGGACTAAGCCCTTGTCTGTGATTGGCTCAGGCATGGCCAGGTCTGACCAATGAGGTGAAGGATGTCAGATGCTGGAGGATACTGGAGCAGGAGCTCCCCTGAGATCTAGCCAGTCATGTGGGGAGCCCTAAATGGTTGGGGGGAGGAGGGTTGTTAACCCTGTGGGTCCCTAGTGCCCTCTTGTGGAATTGAGAACAGGATTACTTACCTCTTAAACATTCAGTGATCCAAAACCTTCCAGGTGTAGAGGAGTGATTTGTGATGCACAGTGAAACCCACCAGGACATAAGCTCCTGGCTCCTATCTGCCCTCCCCACTGGGTCCCGGGAACTGATCAGAGCTAGCACATAGTAGGTGCTCTGCCATGTTTGTTGAGTGAATATGTGACCTTGCCGTTCTCTGTACATTTTTTTTCCTTAGCTTTCTTGTTTCTCCTGCTTTTCCTGGACTTCCTGCTTCTGGTATGACTGTTTTATTTGCGTTTTGTTGTTGTTGTTAGGTTGTTTGGGCTGGTTTTTTTTTTAAGTACCCTGAAATTTCAGGCCTTGGCACTTCAACCTGCTTTTACTAGTTTGAAATGACTAAGTTCTCTTAAGGCCTAAGAAATATTTTTGTAACTGCCTTGGCCTAGTCCAGCCCCACCACGTACCCCACACACTCTTTGGGGGTTTATTTATGTTTTCCCAGCAGATTCCGCCTGCACTTTACATATGGACAGGAGACGCAGTGGGGGCTGTTTGGTTTGGGCTTCATCTGACACTGGTCTTGCTCCAAGGGCATTATAACACCATTTAGAATGAAACGTGGGGCGGGGAGGGATGCAGAGGCCACGTGACATAACCCCAAGGTTCTCAGCATTCTCATCAGAGTGTGACACTTGCGGTGTCTCTTAAGTCCATTTGAGCAGGGGTCATCCCATTCCCCCCTCCAATCCTCCAAAGCAGTGATGTTAAATCCTAGGTTGATTAAAGAAGAGTCTCTGGTTGGCATGCTGAATTTGCAGACATGAACTGCAATTTTCAGATTTTCATAGTAAGTATAGTTGAAGCACAGCAACAAAACATTTACTAAAAGGCAGGGTGGGTTGGAACTGGTCAGATTCTTGGTTTCTGTGTTTGCATTTCTCTTCCTGCCTCTGCAGAAGAAACTGGCCTTTCCTACCTGCAAAAGTGCGCATGCGGACAGCAGAAGCATGCTGCCAGGGTGGACATGGCCCGATGGGACATTTGATAGACTTTTGTTTTTTGTCACTTGTGGGGCTTGAACTCGGGGCCTGGGCGCTATCCCTCAGCTCTTTAGCTCAAGGCTAGTGTTCTACCTTGGAGCCACAGCGCCACTTCTGGTTTCCTGGTGGTTAATTGGCGATAAGCGTCTCACAGATTTTCCTTCCCAGGCTGGCTTTGAACCGTGATCCTCAGATCTCAGCCTCCTGAGTAGCTAGGATGACAGGCGTGAGCCAATGGCGCCTGGCTTGACAGACGTATTTTGATTGTTATCATAGGGGAAAGGGGACCTTTGGTCATCTAAGAACAAGGCAGGGGTTGCCAGCCTCCAAGCCACACCACCAAGAATGACAAGGCCAGGTTGAAAGCTGGCAGCTCATGCCTGAAATCCTGTTTGTGTCAGCACTAGGGCTTGAACCAGGGCCTGGACACTGTCCCTGAGCTTTTCTACTAAGGACACCCCTCTGCCACTTGAGCCACAGCTCTACTTCCAGCTTTCTGGTGGTTAATTGGAGATAAGAGTCTCATGGACTGGGGGCTGGGAAGGTGGCTCAGTGGTAGAGTGCTTGCCTCGCATACAAGAGGTCCTGGGTTCTATTCCTCAGCACCACATGAGCAGAAAAAGCTGGAAGTGGCACTGTGGCTGAAGTGGTAGAGCGCTAGTCTTGAGCTGAAGAGCTGAGGGGACAACGACTAAGCCCAGAGTTCAAGCCTCATGACCGACAAAACAACAACAACAACAACAACAACAACCAAGAAAGAGTCTCATGGACTTTCCTGCCTGGGCTGACTTCAAACCTGGATCCTCAGATCTCAGCCTCCTGAACAGCTAGGACTACAGGTGTGAGCCACCAGAATATTTTTAAATGGTAATAAAATATTGAAAAAGAGCCAGATACAGTTGTACACACCTGTTATAATCCCAGCACTCAGGAGGCTGAAATGGGAGAATTGTGAATTCAAGATCAGTCTGGGCAACATAGTGAGATCTTATCTAAAAACAACAACAACAAATAAACCAAAATAAACAAGCACCTTTCCAAGTTTAAGTACTAGTCTCAATGTGTTTAAAATACTTTAGCAAAGAGAAAAATAACCCAAAAAGCTTGGAAGAGGCCCATGCAGTGTAGACTCCTGAAATTCGTCCAGCCTGCGTGACAGACACTCAGTCTACATGAATAAACCTTCTAGTTCTTACCTCAAAACCATTCTAACAAAAGTGAGAAAGAAGGAAAAAAAACCATACAACGTGGCATACGGTCGGTTCAACTTGAAATAGGACTAAACATTGAAACACTCATGGAACCCCCAGGCCCTGCTGGGGTTCAGAGTGATGTAATCAGAGGAGGCCAGTCACAGGAGAGATTAATTTTAAGACATCTGCTGCTCTCTGTGGCAGATGGCGGCATTGAACATTAGCGGCACCAAGCTTCGGAGTGGAGTCAGATGGTGGTTTTTAACTCCTACCCTGAGGCTCACGGTGGCCCCAAAGCCTGCCACTCCCTGCCTCTGCTTTCTTCTCTAAATCAGGGCAGAAATTCTCCCAGCCTCCCCAGAGCTAGGACTGAGGACAGCTGTGCCTGGCTAAAGGCACTGCGGATCCTGTGGCTCTTGTGGCAGTATGGGCTTCCTGGAGTTCAGGTGAGGATTTGGGCACAAGGAAGTTCTTCTGATATTTCCTTTCTCTCCCACCCATCCTCTTCCTGATGATGAAAATTCGTGGTGCCTTAGCCTCAGAGCAAGGCTATGGGTCCTGGGTCATCACAATGGCTGTCTTTGAGGCCCACAGCAGGGACGGGGAGGGTGGCACTGCCTCCTGGAGTTCAGTGTACCTCATAGGCACTGTGGGCAGGCTTGGGCTGCTCTCCAGCCTCTGATCATGAGATGTCCCCAGGTGTCCTGGGCCAGTGTGGCATCCCTTCATGAGAAAAGGAGAGAGAGAGAGAGAGAGAGAGAGAGGAGAGTTTAATGGCTCTGCATGAGAAATAGCCTATAAAGTTCTACATTTTGCTTCAAGGCCCACCAACCCCTCCTCCCCTGTCACCTGGCAAGCCTGTGTGGCTCTGTGCCAGTCTGATGCCACACACTAGGCCCGGCTTGAAGGGGTCCCCGGAAGCCTAGAGAATGCTGGCACATGCATCAGAATATACAGCCTCTAAAACTGCATGGAGATTTTTCTTAAGCCAGTCATAAGCCAAGCATAGGGATGCATGACTGGAATTCCAGCCATACAAGAGGCCCTAGGTAAAAGCAGATCAAGACTAAAATGTTATGGGGCAGTGGGGGTGGGGAGGAGAAACTTGTGACCCTGCATGAAAAATAAATAAAGCAAAAAAGTACTGGGTATGGCCTAGCAACTGTCAGGCCCTGAGCTCAAATGCAGGGAGGGATAGAGGAAGGGAGGGAGGGATAATAAGGTAAGAGGTCTCATATTGTCACCCCACACTGGGTGCTGGCTTGAAGGTTGCCCCAGGCAGGGAGGGGGTACCTTGCTATTCTTGATGTTCCAGCTGGGGAGACCAAGGCAGGCTCTGGTGGAAAGCAAGGCAGCTTTGAGAGCAGGCTGCGTGTTCTTCAGAGAGTTTTGGATCCTCACTTTCAGATCAGAATGGAAATAGACTAAAGAAATGAGAGGAGTCCCTCCCCTCCCAGAGGCAACATGCAAGTGGCTTCTACAGTTTTTACACTGGGAACCCCAGCTCTCTCACTTTGGGGGATCTGCTTTCTGAAAACTGCGGCAAATGCACCAGGAAGCCTGTCCAGTCGCTGTGGAATTTGTCACGAGAATAAAGATGCAGGAGACCTGAGGCGGTACATCTGAGGTGTTATGCAGCAGTGAAAAAGGGACCAGCAGGACATTTTCACTAGAATGCAGAGGTCCTAGAATGAGAGGTGCCGAGCGATCACACAGATAAAAGCTGGGGGAGATGGCAGCGGCCACCGTCCATGTACTCTCCCGGCTGTGTGCTGGTGTCACCCAGCTCTCAGGCTAGCAGGGTCTAAGGCTCAATGCTGGTCACATCCCTGGGCAGGTGATGTGGGCCAGGATGGCGTCCCAAAAGATGAGGATGGCAGCAACCACACAGCACCTGGCGTGGGCTCTGAGTGAGTTTATTCCTCCATTGCTCATACTACAAACACTTATTAAGCCACTGTTGTTGGAGGCATGGCTCAAGTGGTAGGGCTCCAGCCTAGCTAGCAAGGGTGACTTCCAACCTCGGTACTGCCAAAATAAAAGCAAACACCTTGGACAGGGAGGAAGCTACTCTGAAGGGACTTCTAGAAGATTTGGGGAATATCATTCAAGGCTTTAAAAATAGACCAAATGCTGCCATTGCCGACTTTTATTTCATTTATTTTGCTGGTCACTGGGCTTGAACTCAGGGCTTGGTTGTTGTCCCTGAGCTTTTTCACTCAGGGATAGCACTCTACCACTTTGAGCCACAGCGCCACTTCTGATTTTCTGGTAGTTAATTGGAGAGAAGGGTCTCACGGACTTTCCTGCCCAAGCTGGCTTCAAATCATGATTCTCAGATCTCAGCCTCCTGAGTAGGATTGCAGGTATGAGCCATGGATACCCAGATTATTTTATTTTTGGTGCCAATACCGAGGCATGAACTCAGAGCCTGAGCACTTGCCCTCAGCTTTTTAGATCACAGTAGATGCTCTACCACTTGAGCCCCCATCCCTCTTCCAGAATTTATTTTAACTGGTTAACTGGAGACAAAAATCTCACAATCTTCTGCCCAGGCTAGCTTTCAGTTGTGATCTTCAGATCTCAGCTTCCTGAGTAGCAAGGATTATAGGTGTGAGCCACTGGTGCACCACTGTGGAATTTGCAGTCTGATAGGGAAGACAGGTGTTCTGACAGAAAGAACAGCATGTGCAAAGGCTCTGAGGCAGGAGGGGGCACAGAGTTGAAAAGAAGGCCAGTGGTGTTGGCATAAGATACCAGGCACTGAGATGGCAGTGCTAAGCCAGCTCAGAAGTCTTCCCTTCTACGTAAGAGCCACGGGAGGCCATCTGAGGCCCCACAAAGGGCTGAAGTGGGGATACTGATTTGATTGTCAGCCATAATGCAAGAGACCCAACTGGAGGGAGGGGAGAGTGGCCCCCGGAAGTCCTGTATGGAGGCCTTGGTTAGCCCTCCAGGGAAGAGAGGGCCGGGGTCATGGCTATGGTGGTGAAGTTGCCATGTTGACTGGATGTGTGAATTGGGGGGGGGGCAGGTGGTCATGCTGACCCTCCCCGGAGTCAGCCACCTGAGGATGTATTTTGCCCTGAACTCTATTGGGGGCGACAGGGGTGGCCGGAAGCCTTCAGATCTGACCTCACCTGCTGTCTATCCAGAGGCCCACCGTGACTGCCAACAGGCTTTGATTTCCTAACCCTGGAGGATGCTGGGAGTCAGCTCTGTCCTCCCAACCTACTGACCATCTGTCCTCCCCGTCCAGCAGACAGGGCCCCCATGCTCAGCCAAGGTAGCCTGGTGCTTGGGAGAGGGGGGTAAGGGGAGGTAGGGGGCCACCCACCTGGGACCCTCCATCTGTTTCTGATCTCTCCCTGCCTTTGAAGTGCCCCGCCCCCACCCCCAGCTGTTAGCCCGGGCCAGGGGCTCCCCCAAAGCTTCTCCCATCCCAGGGGACCAGGGTGGTGACAAGGAGAAATAATGGAGTGGCAGGCCCGGCAGGAGGCCTGAGGGTGGGGTTTGGAAAGCCATCCTCAGAGCAGGGAGGTAGCAATGGTTTACAGCGGTGAAAACACAGGCGGGGGTGGAGGGGGAAGCTTTTATAAATGAGCCCCATGTGTCTTTGTCCTTGACAAAATGGGGGCAGGAGATGGGGCTTGGGGAATCTCCCCTGAATGGAGGGGAAGCTGGTCTCCTGTTTTAGCCACCATGGGTATGTGTGATTGGGGGTGCCTGTGCCCCCTAAACTCTGTCCCTCAAACCACCATGGGCACAGTAAGAGGAGTGCTGTGGTGCATCTGCGCCCCTTCTCCCCTCTTCCCCCCATCCCCACCATGGCCAATGGCCAGAATCTGGGGGTCAGCCTCCGTGGAGGCCCTGGACTAGCACTGCATGGAAGAGGACCATGGAGATGCCAGGACATCTGTGCAGACAGTACCTGGGCATCTTTCCTTCACCACAGCCAGCCGCTGCCGGGCCCCTGGGAGCCCTAACGTTCCCGGTCCAGCAGTGCCACCTGCCCTGCCTCCAGAGTCCCCAGTTCACCGACGTTCCTGTCAATGATGTTTAAAAGAGACTCAAATACCACTTTTTTTTTTTTTTTTTTTTTTTGTCATTCCTGGGGCTTGAACTCTGGGCTTGGGCGCTGTCCCTGCTCTTTAGCTCAAGGCGAGTGCTCTCCCACTTGAGCCACAACGCCACTTCCGGTATTCTAGTGGTTTATTGGAGATAAGAGTCTCATGGACTTTCCTGCCTGGCTGGCTTTGAACTGTGATCCTCAGATCTCAGCCTCCTGAGTAGCTAGGATTACAGGCGTGAGCCACCAGCACCCGGCTCAGATACCACTTTTCTAATGACAAAATCCAGAATGGAGAAGGGGGACATTTGAATCAAGTAAGGCGCTGTCATGGGGAGGACTTAATTCCTCAGGTCCCTTGGTGAGAGGTAAAGGTTTATTAGGTAGCATCTCTAGGAAGGCAGGGTTTTGGTGATCAGTTTGAGAACTAAGGATCATTTGTGAGCATGCGTGATAATGAACCAACTCCCTGTCTCTTCGTCTCCTGCCAGGTACAGGGCAATGTTAGACGAGACCGTCTCACCCAGCCTCACTGCCCACAGCGACCGCAGGGAACTGCAGACACTGAGCTGGCACGGCGCTGTGCCAGGCTCTTTGAGTGACCTCTCAGGTAGGGCCCCTGGCTGCCACTTTGCTGAACTGGTGGTATGTGTCCCTGCCCCGAGTATGCTGAGGGCACCCCAGGCTTCCTAAAGTTGTGTACCAAGACCGGGCCTTCTCTTGCCTTTATTTTCTTTTTACTGGTCCGGGGGCTTGAACTCTGGGTCTGGGTGTTGTCTCTGAGCTCCTTTTGCTGAAGGCTAGCACTCTCCCACTTAACCACAGAGCCACTTCTGGCTTTTTCTGTGATTAATTGGAGATGAGTCTCACAGATAGTTCTGCTGAGGCTGGCTTTGAACCCTCAGATCTCAGCCTCCTGAGTAGCTAGGATCACAGGCTACCCTCACCTGCTTCTCTTGCCTTTGGATTGATGGCAATATATTGGGCGTGCACAGCTCTCCAACCTGTCCCTTCTCACAGACAAGTGTGCTCCGAATTTGTGCCCTGAGTTCCCTCCAGTTGGGGGACATTCGAACAGGGTCACAGAACACAGTCACTTTAGGGTGACAGGAAGTCAAGTCTGGCTGAAGTAGAGGAAGGAGGAGAGAGTTCTAGGGTTTTAAAATGATTGGCAAGTGGTGCAGCCAGGTCCTGTCCCACCACAACAATCCTCGCCATTGTTTTGCTGCCTTCCTTGTGGAGCTGGGGTCAGTAAAGGCACCAAGCTGTTCCCCTTTAGGCAGCCCTTTAACCCTTTCCTTGGCCCCTGGGAGTTTGCTGCTGGAGGCTCAGGCATCCCTTTTTCTATGTCTCCTAGCAGTTGAGGCGTCGGTGCTAGGCGGCTGTCACAGAAAACCAAGTAGCGTTCCTCCAGTGTAAAGCCAGCTCCCACTGTCCCCAGACAGTGGCATCGCCTGGCATCTGGGTTACGGAGTGGCCTCATAGAGGGGTCTGGGCCCTTCCAGTTGGCACACGGGGTCTAGACCCTGGCCTGTCTGTTCTGGCCTTTCACACCTGGGTTTGTTCCTTTGGTGCGGGATGCCCTCAAGGGTGAGGTGGGGCGTGCAGGGCCCCAGGACCCAGTTCTCCACCTCCCGCTCCCCTTGACTCCACCCCCTGAGGCACGGTGGTGCATGCCTGTAATCCTAGCTACTGAGGGCAGAGGTAGGATGATCACTGTCTGCGCTAGCCTTGGTGAAGTGTGAGGCCCCAGCTGGATAAATAACAACGAACTAAAAGCCAAAGGCCTGAGAGTGTGTGAAATGGCAGAGCACTACCTCGCAAGGCGAAGGCCCGGGTTTCAACCCCCAGTGCTGAAATTAGAAAGAAAAATCAAAACAAAACCCAAATCTGGAAAAGGTCCCAAATCCAAAACACATGTGGTCCTAAGCATGTCTGGTAAGTGACACTCAGACTGTGTGACCTTCTTGGCCTCCTCGTGGGTCACTAGAGACATGGTTGCCTCCTGAGGACCAGGCTACCCTCAGCAGAAACACTGAGGCCCACTGCTCTACTGCCCGGCTACCATCATCCAGCCCACTTCCTGGTCCAGTGTCTTCTGGGAGGACAGAGAGTGGATGGCAGCCAGCACCCCACACAGGACCATCAGGAGCTCCATGGTGGATGGGGCACCGGGCCCTCGAGCTGCCAGCCAGAGGCAGGACATGAACTAGGGCTTAATGACCACAGAAATGGTCTCTGTTCCACAAGCAGTAAATCAATACCTAAAGGATGGAGGTGGTGGTGGTGGTGGTGGTGGTGGTGGTGGTGGTGGTGGCAGTGGTGATCTCAGGATCTGGGAGAAGGGATGCTGGGCAGGGCCTGGCCACTCAATCCTCTCTCCTTCCATGCAGACCGAGCCCCCGTGTCCTCCCCAGCCAGCCCTCCCCAGCCATGGCGGCCTATGGGCAGACTCAGTACAGCGCCAGCATCCAGCAGGCCCCGCCCTACGCAGCCTACCCACCTCCTGTACAAGCCTACGGGATCCCTTCTTACAGTGAGTACCCGCCAAGCCCTGGCTCGGTCGCCATCCTTTCCCATCAGCAGTCCCAAGAGAAAGAGGTCATCTTCCCCAGTACGTCCACCCTGGGTCGTGTGACAATGTTCAGAGCAAGACCATCAGGAGAGAGCCATGGGGCTGAAACCTGTGGTTATGGATGGGGTCATCTCTCAAAGGAGAGAACCCACACTAATCACTGTGGGGAACCTACGGAGTTTCTTACCTACATAGCTGGGTATTAGCTTCAGGCAGGGTTGGATCTAGGCACTCAAGCAATGGTTCTAAGTCAACCTCCATTTCCCTTTGTGTGGGCTTCTGTCTCCAGCATATGTTTCCACTGTGATGGGAAAGCTGGGTGCCAGTGGCTCACACCTGTAATCCTAGATACTCAGGAGGCTGAGATCTGAGGATCTCAGTTCAAAGCCAGCCCAGGCAGGAAGGTCTATGAGACTCTTATCTTATCTCTAATTAACAACCTGAAAACTGGAAGTGGTGCTGTGGCTCAAGTGGTAGAGCACTCACCTTGAGCTGAAGGGCTCAGGGACAGTGCCCAGGCCCAGAGTTCAAGCCCCACGACTGACATACACACAAACGTAGCACACAAACGTAGCACACAAACGTCACACACACACACACACACCCTAACACCTCCACGTCCCCCAGAACAGGTCCCCCTTGGCATCTAGGAGGAACACAGGTTGGGGAGATATCAAACTGTACTTCTCCTGGCCTCAGTGCCCCCACCCCCACCACTACTGGAAAAATCACTTACTCATCTCATCTTTCCAATTGTCTGGAGTTGCTTGAGTACAGAAACTGAATGTTGTTTTTTTCTTCCCTTCTTCCTCTGTACTCTGCTTTAGTCATTGGTTCATTTACAATTCACCCATTCATTCACAATTCATTCCTCCATTCACAATATACCCACTCATTCACAATTTACCCATTCATTCACAACTCACCTGTTCATTCAGCACTGGGTGACACAAATGCACACAGCACTCAGAGAGGCAGAACAGGCCACCTTCCTGCTGCTTCTAGTCCAGAATGGAGGCTGGAAGGAGTCCTGAATGGAAGGGTGATGGGTGATGTGGCCTTGGTATTTCTTTAGCTTCATAAATATATCTTGTATTTTCAAAATTGCTTCCCAGTTTGGGCATGGCAAATGTTCACATATTATTAGTTCACAACATCCATGTTTGTTTGTTTGTTTGTATGTTGTTTTGTCAGTCTTGGGGCTTGAACTCTGGGCTTGGGCGCTGTCCCTCAGCTCTTCAGCTCAAGGCAAGTGCTCTACCACTTGAGTCACAGCACCACTTCCAGTTTTCTGGTGGTTAATTGGAGATAAGAGTCTCACAGATTCTCCTGTCTGGGCTGGCTTTGAACCACAATCCTCAGATCTCAGCCTCCTGAGTAGCTAGGATTACAGGCGTGAGCCATGGGTACCCAGCTAAACTCCATGTTTTTAAATAAGTAGATGAGCAGGGAGCAAAGAACCCAAACTCAGCGTCAACAGTAGCCCAGGGCAGAGCTGTTCAGTTCAACACTGGCTTCTGTTTGCCCCAGGAAGACAGGAGTTTGCAAACCCTCACACACAAAAAATGTAGATATACATTTCTCTTTCTCTTTCTCTTTCTCTCTCTCTCTCTCTCTCTCTCTCTATATATATATATATATATATACACACACACACATACATAGATATATGCAGTTCTATGTATACATACATATATATATGAGTGTATATATATAGAGAGAGTTGGGGGAAGAGAGTTTTGTTTTGTAACAGTACTGGGGCTTGAACCCAAGGACTGGGCACTGTCCCTTAGCTTTATTCACTCCATATTGGTTCTCTACCACTGGAGCCACACCTCTACTTCTGACTTTTTTTTTCCTTTCTTTTCTTTCTTTCTCTTTTTTTTCCCCTCTCTTCCCCCCTCCCCCTTTCTTTTCTTCATGGTTAACTGGGAATAAGAGTCTCCCGAACTTTTCTGCTCAGGTTGGTTTGAAATGTGATTCTCAGATCTCAGTTTCCTGAGTAGCTTACAGGCATGAGCCACCAGTACCTGTCAAGTAAATAAATGTTTAAAGTATTTTCAGCCCCAGACCCTGATGTATATATAAGAGAAGGCTAAAGATCCCAACAATAGCAGAAAAGTTTTATTTTCAAATCTAGGGCTAGGATCTGGCCTTTAAATGAGCAGCTTAGGCCCGGGGGTGATGCTCAGGGTTAGAACACTTGCCCAGCATGCTCAAGGCCCTGGCTTCCAACAAAATAAAATAATAGCCGCTAACTGACCTGGGACCAAGAGTGGAGAGGTGACAGACAGCTGGGGGACACCCAGGCAGAGGGCAGGAACGGGGCAGATCTGAAGAGATCAGTGGCGGGGACATGAGGGAGATTAGGAAGCCGTGGGGAAGGTGTGGGGTTTGGTCCAGGTGAGGCAGGAGCCATTGGCAGCTTGTGGGCGGCTGCCATGCGCTGGTTTAGGTTTTCAGAGGTGTCTGGCGCTTCTGAGGGAGGAAGTGCTGCGGGGGAGCAGGAGTGAAGGGAGGAATGGAGCAGGGCGGGTGGAGGGCAAGGCAGTGATTGGCCAGAAGCAGGAAGGAGCCAAGGGCGACTCCATCGAGAAGATGAACAGACATGGGTCACCTGAGTTGACTTTCTGTCCCTCTGCCTCTTGTCCTCTAATGACTCTAATCCCACAGTTACCCTCCTCGAAGCCCAGAGAGGGTAAACACCTCCCCCCAAGTCACCCAGCTGGGGAGAGGAAACAATGGAATTTCACCCCAGCATCTGAGCCCCCAAGTGTTGCTCCCCACTGCAGGGACGTGCGCCCCATAAATCCTGGGGGATTACCTATGACAGACCTGGGCTAACAGGTGTGAGTGCCCTGCTGACTGTGCCCCTCCTGGTACTTACAGGAGCCCTTCCCCCACCTGGCCTAGAGCCAAGCACAATGCAGCCGGATTATTTTTCACATAAAAGCAGAAATTAGCCCTTTTCCCAGACAGAGCAAGGCATCAGATGGAAGTTCATTTGGCACAGAGTCATTTTTATGGTGTGGGTGACTTTAGAAGCATCTGATCCCAGATTAGCATGCACAGCCTGGAGTTCCTATCCCACCCCCGTCCAGTGGTGGCCCTGAGACCCTGGGCCTCGACTTGCTCTTTCATACAATGGAAGTAATACTAACTCTGACGCCCCACGGGGGTCATGAAGACTAAATGAAATCATTGCTGTCAAAAGTAAAGGGGGTGATAATAAATACTCCCCACTTGGCAGGCCATTATTGTCTCTTCCTACTTCCTAGGCCTGGTAATATGAAAGCAGCCAGACAATGTCTGTGCATCCATGTTTCAATAAAACTTTATTTGTACAAAGCAAGCAAGGGGCCAGGATTTGGCCCCTGGACTCCCACCTAGATGAAGAGCTCTCAGGGCCCAGCCCATAGGAAATTCTCAGAGCATCAGATTGACAAAGCCAGGCTACCACACCTAGAATGTCTAGGTCAATGTCCAGATGAACTGACTACCCAATTTACAAAAGAATGTAAAGGCTTTGCTTTCTTCTCTGAGATACCCATAGATCCCCACAGATAAGCTTGCCCTGCCATGGGAGTTGGTCATCCCCTGCATTATGTGTGTGTGTACGTGTGTATGTGTGTACGTGTGTATGTGTGTACGTGCCCGTATGTATGCCACAGTATTGGGGTTTGAACTCAGAACCTGGGCGCTGTCCCTGAGGTTATTTTTGCTTAAGGCTAACTAGCACTCTACTACTTAAGCCACAGCTCCACTTCTGGCATTTTGGTGATTTATTGAAGAAAAGAATCTTTTCTGCCCAGGCTGGCTTTGAACCACAATCCTCAGATCTCAGCCTCCTGAGTAGCTAGGATTATAGGCGTGAGCCATGGGCACTTGTCTTATTTCTTTCCCTGAATCAGGATCCACAAACTCTTTTTATTTTTTGTACAGATTTGGGTGGGAAATGTTTCTCTTTGCACCGTACATGGAGCCCCCAAACTTCAGTTGTATTTGGAAGATTGTGTTAGTGTCTGCAGCAGAGCACTGAGCGTTCTAAGGGCCTGGAGTGAACATCTCCTGTCACCCAGAGTGCATTGTGTGACCCGGCCCTAACCTGTGTTTTTCTGCTTTTTGCTGTGTCTTCTCTCTCCAGAATGCCAGCCTGCGGTGTCTACAGCTGCAACTCCATCTCTGAGCTGGGCATGGTGGCGCATGCCAATAATCCCAGCATTCTGGGTTGAGCAAGAGTAGTCAGCTCAAGAGAAGTCTAAGCTACATAATGAGACTTTCTCTAAAATAAATAAGGAAGCCTGGTGCTGGTGGCTCACACCTGTAATCCTAACTACTCGGGAGGCTGAGATCTGAGGACTGTGGTTTGAAGACAACCCAGAGCAGGAAAGTTTGTGAGACTCTTATCTCCAGTTAACCACCAGAAAAGATGGTAATGGAGCTATGGCTCAAGTAGTAGAGTGCTGGTAGAGTAGTAGAGTGTCCCTGAGCACAAAAGCTCAGGGACAGTGCCCAGGCCCCAAGTTCAGGACTGGCATGAAAAAGAAAAGGAAAAAAAAGAAAAGAAAAGGAGGGAAGAGGGTGGAAGTGAAGAAAAGAAAAGCAATCTGCATACACTTGTCTCAGGCCCTGAGTTGAGGTGGTCATCGGAAGGAGGGAAGGAAGCGGGAATGAGTGAGTGAGTGAGTGAGTGAGTGAGTGAGTGAGTGAGTGAGTGAATGCCCTTGCAGAATGCACCCTCCCACCAAGCGCCCCAGTGGAGGTGGGGCAGCTGCAGGTGGCCCTGGCAGTGGGGAGTTCATGGTCGTTTCCCTGAGGCCAGAGCATCCCCGGGCCCCGCTGACCCCTCGGCCTCCGTGTTTCTCCTGGGCTGTGAAAGACCAGCATTTGCTTTTTTAACTTTCTATCTATCATGGGCTGACACCTTAGGAAAATCAAGTCAATGGATTGGATGAAAGGGTTTCTGTGGCTTTGAACTCAGGGGCCTGGCCACTGTCCCTGTGCTCCTTTTATTCAAGGCTAGCACTCAACCACTTGAGCCACGGTGCCACTTCTGGCTTTTTCTGTTTATGTGGTACTGAGGAATTGAATCCCGGGCTTCATGCATGCGAGGCAAGCACTCTACCACTGAGCCACCTTCCCAGCGCCTGGATGAAAGTTTTAAAGACATCCAAACTACCCGGTCGAGCTGGGCCTCCGCACCTGTGCCAGCCGTGACTCCTGGCGGTCAGCTGGGTGCTCTGGGTGTTTGCCATGCAGCACCACGGCCCTTTCTCCTGCTGAAGTCTGCCCGGCCCTCGAGTCACCGTCACTGCTGACTTGGGACAAAGCCCTTTGTGTCCTCCTCTCTCCTCTTCCATGGGTGGAACTTTAGGATGCAACTTTTCACCCCGCAAAAGGAGAGGCAAGATGTTCAGCTCCCCTCCCCTCTTCCCTCACCAGCTGGGTACCCATGGCACCCCTGCATGCAGACTGTGGGCTGTGTGGGGGTGCAGGTGCCGTGCTAGGAGACGCAGCCCCTCCATCCCAGCTTATCTTATAAACTAGGATCTCACTACTTTTTTTCTCCTTGAACCACAGTCTTCCCATCTCGGCCTTCTGCATAGCTGGGATTACAGGCATGAATCATCATGCCCAGCCCCGGCTGTACCCTTTGATGAAGCAATTTTATTGCTCATGACAAAATAAGACAAACCCTGGCATCTCACGGGAGATACCCCCTTGGGTTGTGAGACACAAAGTATGAGGCGCTCTTGGCCCATCCTACCCTCCCCCACTTTTCACAGTGTCCTGGAATGTTAAATGAATGAATGAATGAATGAGGAATAGAACAAAATTGTAAGTTTAAATGTTTTTCAAGTACAGTTGCAATGAAGATGGGACTCGTTACTGGTGATGTCACACAAGCCAGCCGGGCGCCAGTGGCTCCGGTCTGAGGAGGCTGATATCTGAGGACTGTGATCCAAAGCCAGTCTGGAAAGACCAATCTATGAAACTCTTGTCTCTAATTAACCAGCCAAAAGCCAAAAATGGAGGAGTGGCTGGAGTGGTAGACTTCATCTTGATGGAAAAAGCCAAGCAAGAGCTCAACACCCTGAGTTCAAGCTCCAGTACTGGCACATGCACGTGCACGCACACAAGCAAAAAGCAGGGCTGGTGGTATGGTTCAGATGGTGGAGCACCCATTGAACAATCTATTCCAGTCCTAGTACCACCAAAGATAGATAGGTAGACAGACAGACAGATACATATATACATACTCACTTACATACACACACATCATAGGCCAAGCAAAATGTGGCTGCAGGGTAACCTTGGGTCTCTGGTTACGCTGGTTTGACAGCTGATGATGTGTACCCCATACGCTCAGCATCTCTTCTGCAGGTTCAAGGAAAAATCCCAGCGTGTGTCCTCCATGCCTCTTTTTCCTCCCTCCCAGGCATCAAGACAGAAGACAGCTTGAACCATTCCCCTAGCCAGAGCAGCTTCCTCAGCTACGGCTCGAGCTTCAGCACCACGCCTGCCGGACAGGGCCCATACGCCTACCAGATGCACGGTCAGTGTGGGCGGCCCCCGGGCCTGCCTTCCCCGAGCCCCCACACACACCCCAGGGTGGAAGCCTGCCCACTCCTCCACCCAGTCACTGCTCGGCAGGTTTCCTGAATGAGGATTGTGTGCCGGCTCTGTCTCCCACTGTGTAGAGCAGCAGATGCTGCTTCAGCAGATGATGCTTCAGATGGGGTAGTCGGAGAATGGTGGATTTGCCCCGTGGCTGGAGGAGGGGTTTCCATTCTACTAGAGTAGTGGCAGTGAGTCTTGGAAGTGGAGGCTGGCTCCTGTGGGCAGTTCATTAGCCTTGAGTGGAAAAAGCCAAGCAGGAGTGGGAGGTGCTAAGTTCAAGCCCCAGTACTGGCAGAACAAAAGGAAGAAAAAGCTAGCCTTGTTTCTCATGGGAGGGTCTTAACCCCCAGGTCGGCACAAAGCCGGCACCCCGGACCCTGCCATCTCCCATGTTTCCCTGCTGGTAGCTTTCCTGAGTGCTGGAGGGTAAAAGCTGACTCGTCTTTAAGCAAGGAGTGTCTGTACCAGTCCTGGTAGTAAAGCATTGTGAGGACGTTGGACTTGACCTTGCATTTGAGCTTGCACCTGAGCTTCTAAGGCTGGCGGCTGAACTTCCTGCTTCTGACAGGCCTCCCCTCCCCCACTGCACCCAGGGACATGATTTGTGCAGCCAGTTTACCATTCGCCCATTCATTCATTCGTTTGCTATTTTATGTTACTTACTGAGTGCCAGCTGTTTTAGGCACTGGGACCCAGAAGCCACCAATCAGTTTCTTCAGGGAGAGACTTTCCAAAAAGCACGTGAGTGGCACAATCAAGGTGTCACCCTGGGCATGACCAGGGGAGGGGTGAGAATTGACAGTAATCTCATGGAAAGCCTAATTAGCCACGTGGGGGGCTGGGGACCGGCACTCCAGGCAAGAACAGCAAGTACAAAGGCCCTGAGGCAGGATCAGTCTCCCCTAGTTAAAGCACCACAGAGGAGAGGTGGGAAACTTAGAATTCAGGGGATGAGGGAGACCTTTGGGAGCACTGGAGGGGGTTTAAGAAAATCAAGAACTGTGGCCATGGGCCAAGTGGTAGAGTATCTGCTTACCAAGGGCAAGGCCTGGAGTTTAAACCCCAGGACCACCAGAAAAAGAAAATCAGTTCTAGAGGGAGTTTATTACTGGGGATCTCAGCTATACACTTCCCAGGCCAGTTTGTGTTGAATTTATGATGTAAACTGTGTCAGATTTATGAAATCTAGTATCATCTCTGGTACCGGTAAGCTGTGTGTCGTTGGACAAGTCACTGAACACTACTGGCATGTGTTCTTCAGCTGTAGGGGTAACGCATGCTCCATGAGGAAAATGAGGGGTTGGGGAAGAGCACGGTCAAATGAGGGGTTGAGTGATGGGCACGTGCTGTGGAGGGAAGGGAAGTCCTCCTGGATTCTTTGCAGATTACTTTGACTCTTCAAGATGGTAGTTTCTGAGAGACCTTCCCTCTATCCTATACATACGAAGGAGCCTGGATGTAATGTTTAGTTCCTTTCAGTGTTAAAGTGTTAAAAATCTTTGAATCCTTACTTGTTTTCACAGTAGAACTCTTTTCCTTACTGTTTTTTCCTGTTCAAATTTCCTTTCTCCCCTCCCTCCTTCCCTTTCTCCCTCCCTCCCTCTCTTTCTCCCTCCCTCCCTCCCTCCCTTCCTTCCTTCCTCCCTTCTCCTTCCTTTCTTTCTCTTTCATGCCAATACTGGGGCTTGAATTCAGGACCTTTCACTCTTACTTGGCTTTTTCACTCAAGACTGGTATGCTCTACCACTTGAGCCACACACAGCTCCACTACCAACTTTTTGCTGGTTAATTGGAATTAAGTCTTGGAGATTTTTCTGCCTGACCTGGCATCAAACCTCGATCCTCAGATCTTAGCCTCCTGAGACTTACAGGTGTGTATCATTGGTAATTTATTTATTTTTACTGACATAGTTGACCAGCTATGAGCTTCACTCTTTTAAAGTGCTCAGTTCCATCATTTAGAATATATTCACCACCACCGCTAATTTTCTGGGGTTCCTGTTACCTCAAAAGGAAGCGCTATGCCCACTGTCCATCACCTTCCTGTTTTCCCCCTTCCCATACATGTCACTGCTAATAACACTCATTAAGCCTTACTCCTCTTTCACATTAATTTTGCAAGCCGGTGAAACCCCCAAACATCTATAGAAATCTTTCTCCTGCTGCTCTGGCTACAGGCCTGCACCCACCCCCCCTTCCCCAGTCCCCAAGCCGGAGCAATTAACCACTAGGCATAGTTCCTGTGAACCCATGCGGAACTTCTTTTTGCAAATGTAAATGGATTATCATCAGTCTGTCATTTCACCTGTTACCATGACAACAGCCAGTTCACCCATGAGTCATCCATGAGGAGATGGCCCTGGGCTGAGCTCCCCAGTTACTTGGTTCCCTTTGCTTTAGCGTGGGTTTTATCTCCATGTTGTACTCCAGTGCTGTTTCCTTCCTAGAACTCTGGGTTCCGTGAGTTTCTTAGATCTGTGGATCTATAGCTTTCAACAGATTTGTTTCTTCAAATATGTTTCCTGCTGTTCCTCCCCAGGGACCTCTTGTCTTTATCCTGACTTACTTTCTTTTTTGAGGCAGAGGGAGGGGACCAGTGCTGGAACTTGAACTCAGGACTTGCTGCATACTATCCCTGAGCTTTTTTGCTCAAGACTAGCACTCTGTCACTTGAACCACAGCTCTGTTTTGTGGGATTTTCTTTTTTTGGTAGTTAGAGATAAAGAGTCTCATGGATTTTGCTGGGCACCAGTGGCTCACATCTGTAATCCTAGCTACTCAGGAGGCTCAGATCTGATGATCATAGTTCAAAGCCAGCCCAGGCAGAAAAGTCTGTGAGACTCTTATCTCCAATAAACCACTCAGAAAACTGGAAGTGGCACTGTGGCTCAAGTGATAGAGCGCTCGCCTTGAGCTGAGGGACAATGCCCAAGCCCAGAGTTCAAGCCCCACAACCAACAAAAAATAAAACACACACACTCAAAAAAAAACAAAAACAAAGAGTCTCATGGATCTTCCTACCTGCGCTGTATTTGAACCCCAGTCCGGGGGTATCAGCCTTCTGAGTAGCTAGCATTGATTTGTGAGCCACCGGTGCCGGCTCTGGTTTATATTTTCTTAACAGAGCCAACAGGCCTGGCTATGAATGTCAAGAGCACATCATCACAAGCCACATGGTGACTGAGGGGGAGAGGGCACATGGCCCCTGTGGGTGCCTACCTGGAGCTGTTGTCATCGGTGAGGTGTGACCCACTTCACCTGTGGTGTCTGTGCCTGGACAGGTGGAGCCATTTCACTGTGTCATCCTGGCCAGGCAGAGCCGGCCTGGGGCTGCTGGCCCAGAGGGAGCTTCCTGTGGGCTGAAGCTCCTGACACGGTTCACCCTCCCCAGCCCTGCCTGCCCCACCCGGGGTCACCTTGGTGTGTGCTAGCAGCTGCTGCCTGGGCTCAAACTTCCTCCTGAGGGTCACCAGAAGGTCACGGGGACGATCTCCTCTGGTTATGTAAGCCACAGGGAGTGACAGCATGAAGGAGCCTGAGAGTCAGCTGGGGGTCATGTGGGGTTCAGCTTGCCACTGCTAAGCAGCTCCGTGGGGTAGAACTCGCCGCAGTGATGGTGAAGCTGTGCGCCTGCGCCGTGGGTCTGCGCAGATCTGCACCATGCGCCTGTGTGTGTGTGGGGGGGGGGGGCGTGGCCTGCGCCGTGGGGTCTGCACCTGCGCCAGGAGTCTGCACCCTGCGCCTGCGCAGTGGGGCCTGCATCGTTGGTCTGAGCCTGCACCTGTGCTATGTACTAGCGGTGTCTGAAATGAGGCCAGACAAGGAACTGAATTCGTTCTTTTGTTGGGTTTTAATCATTTCCCCTATAAATGTGGTTAGAGGCTTGGCAGCTCTACGGCAATCCAAAAGCCAGCTGTTAACAGGGTTAAGGCTGGGCAGGGAAGAGAGGGCATTAACCTCTGACCCACACTCGCCCAAACCCGAATGCTGACATCCCTCTGGCTGTGGTATCTGGAGCCCGGGGCGGGTAATTAGGGTTTGTGGGGGCCTCAGGACAGCAGTGGTGTCCTTCCTTCTGAGAAGAGGGATGTCGCTTTCCCCCCTCTAACCCACCACTCCTACTGACCAAGGAAAGATCACATGAGGGCAACAAGGAGGCCATGTGCAAGCAGGAGGAGGGCCGGGGCAGAGGCCTGACCTCGGCCTCCCAGCCTCCAATCTGTGGACCTCAGTGTCACCTGACCTTGGCCTCCCATTGTCAGTTGTGCTGGACAGCAGCCTGGTTGATGAAGACTAGGTTTTCTTTCTTCCTCTGGGTCTGGGCCTGGGCTCTGTCCCTCAGCTCTTCAGCTCAAGGCCAGTGCTCTACCACGTGAGCCACAGCGCCACTTCCAGTTTTCTGGTAGTTAATTGGAGATAAGAGTCTCACGGACTTTCCTTCCTGGACTTGCTTTGTACTGTGATCCTCAGATCTCAGCCTCCTGAGTAGCTAGGATTACAGGCATGAGCCACCATCACCCGGCAAGGCTAGGTTTTCTTAGCCAGCAAAAGTGGAGGTGGAGAGCTAAGCCCCTGGGGTGTGTGTCTCAGCTCCTGGGGTGACTTCACACACACCTATTTTTTACCCCACCATTGAAGGACTCCTCCAGATAAAATGACAGCATGGAGAAACTGTCCCTTGGGGTCTTTGTGCTGTGTGGAGAGCAGGTGGGGACAAGAGTCATATGAACACATGGCCCCACCTGAGAGAGTAGCTACCGCAGACTAGGTGCCAAGAACAGATGTAACCCAGGGCACAGGTGCCTATGAGAGGTCACAGCCTAGGATGGGTAGTGCATGCCTTTAATCCCAGTACTCGGGAGGCTAAGGCATGAGCATGGAAGTTCAAGGCCAGCCTTGGCTACTAACAAAACCCTATCTCAAATATAGATAGGTAGATAGATGATAGATAAAATAGGTATAGAGGACAGACAATAGATATAGATGATGAATGGATAACAGATAGATAATAGATGGATATAAATGATAGATGATAGATAAATAATATAGATGACAAAGTGAAAGTTGTTCTGAGAACACATTACAGTAGCATTCTTGCAAAGATCACTGCTTGTTAAAACCCTGAACAAACTTCTTCCTATTTATGCATATCATAGACTAATGTGCAGGGCAGAGGCCAGGAGGCCTTTTCTGTAAAGGAGCCAGAGAACGTTCTAGATCTGGAGGGCCTCAGTTCTCCATCTGAGCTGCACATGGCTCTGTGTGTAACTGACCTAGTAGAGCTGTCTGCCAGTGCAGCATGGTGACCAAAGTAAGCAGGGAGGTGGGCCTGGATTCATCAGATGCAGTGCTTTAGGGTCCTGGTGTTAAAATCTAGTCTTCAGCCAGATGCTGGAGGCTTGAGCTGTTCCAGGTCGCAGGTGACATGCCAGCCACACAGCCATCCCTGAGCTGAGGGTCAAGTCTGGTCTGTATGGAATTCACATCCCAGTGAGAGGACACATTTGTATTCATTATGACCTGTGTCACAAGTGCTCAGCCTCATTTGCTCAGAGCCTGGAGGCTGGAGATGAGCTTGGTGGAGGTTTGTGATGGAGGCTGAGGTGCTGATGAGGCTCTTCTGGGCTGTGTGTCACCTGCCTCTCCCTCTGCGTGCACAGGATCAAAGGTCTCGGGTGCCTCTACTCCTCTTCTAAGGGGACCTCATTTGACCTCTGCCCCCTGACTGGAGCTATGGTCACGTGGTATTTGAGCATCAGTGTTGGGGGGGGGGTTAGTGGGGCGTGACTCAGTACCCAGCAACCAGCACGTAAGGAGTTGGACAGATGACAGCCATCAGCTACCAGCTGGGAGACCAACAAAGGGGCTGAAGGACAGCAGGTCTCTGAGGGGGACTGTGAAGCTGTCAATCAGCAAGAGCCAGCCAGGATCCCGCAGGGGCCAGTGACAGGAGGGCTCATGGCTGGGGGAGCGTGGGACAGGGGACAAAGATGAGCGTGTGAGTCCTGGCAGAGCTGGTGGGTATGGAGAGGCTTTGGAATTTTTGTGGGGGCAACACCTTGAAGCCATTGGGACAGGGCAGAGAAACCAAGTGACCGCTGTGGGGTGGGGACAGTAGGGGATAGTGAGCCTTCTCCTAGATACAGCACCTGTTTTGCCCTAACCCTCCCTCCCACCCCTTCTTCCATGCTGAAATCAATGGAGTCAGTGCCTGTGTCCATGACTGTAACTGATTCCACTTACAAAATTCTAGAACCATCCAGCTCATTAGAAGACCCAGAAAGGGAGCTTTAACATTGTTGCCCCTGGGTCTTTTGTTTATCTTGTAAGTGTGTGTGTGTGTGTGTGTGTGTGTGTGTGTGTGTGTGTGTATGTGTATGTGTGTGTTTGTGTGTGTGTGTGTGTGTGTGTATGTGTGTATGTGTGTGTTTGTGTGTGTGTGTGTGTGTGTGTGTGTGTGTGTGTGTGTGTGTGTGTATTGGTTCTGGGGCTTGAACTCAAGGCCTGGGTGCTGAATCGTGGTTTGTTTGCTTAGTGCTAACGTTTCTACCACCTGAGCCACAGCTCCACATCTGGCTTTTTGGTACTTAATTGGAGATAAGAATTTCACAGACTTTCCTGCCTGTGCTGGCTTCAAACCACAATCCTCAGATCTCAGCTTCTGAGTAGATAGGATTACAGGCTTGAGCACCAGTATTGGCTTTATAATTTTTATTTCTAATGTTTCAATGGAATAAGAAGCTGTGCCAACATCCGCACCTGCAACCTGTGTGGAAAAGCAGCAGAATAAACCCCTCTAACACCTGCTAATATCCAGGAGAGGAGAAGAAAAATAACCATTAAAAAAAAAAACCCAAACCCACAAACTCATGGAAGTGAAACAGTTTCAGCCCCCAGCAGGTCAGATTCTATTCAGGATGGAAAAGGATAATTAAGGGGGTGGCAAGAGGAGGGGAAAAGCCTCAGGCAGAGAGCTATAAGTTGAGCCAGACAGACACCACAACTCCACCCAGAGACAAGCAGCCTCCAGGACTGAAGCTTGGCTGTGGCCTGCACAGTTTTCCCCATCTGAGCAAATCTGATTTTACCTGTGCCCCCTAAAGGCAGATAAAAGGGGGTCTGCTGCCCTTGGGCTTCAGCTTCTCACCCTGAAACCTACAGAGGGTTTCCCTCCCTCTGACTTCTTTGGACTTTCATGTCCCAGACGGTCAGCCAGCTCTGCAGCCTCATGTTATTTAAATGAGCATCAGTGCATACCTCTGCAGAATTCTGTGTGTTTACTTCTGGAGTTTTCCAGAATACTTGGAGGTGTGTCTTGCTTTATGAATGGACCTTTATATTTTCCACTAAATAGTACGTTTGGGAATCTTTCCCATCCCCCGCTCCCCCCCTTCATCTCTTGATTTCCTAGTATTGCACAGAAAGCTAGGCACCTGGTTTTCTTACTGGTTGTGGGAACCCCAGTTCTGGGCCAGGGCGAGCCGTCTTAGGTCTGTAGGCTTTGCTGTGGTGGAGGCTTACTTCTCTCCCCATGGCATGGAGACCGTATCTCTCCTTGAGCTTGTGGCGAGCTGCGTCACAGGTACAGAGGACAAAGACTGTAACCTCATGCTTCAGCTTCAGATACAAGAGCAATTGTCCCTCAGGTACAAAAGCTCGTGTCCCTCTGGCCTCTTACTGGCTCCCCCAACCCCCCTTGGTGTCCCCAGGCTTGTAGGTACCTCCTTCCACCTCTGTCCCTATGGCATCCCCCCCTTCCCCAAGGACCCCTCTGTGATCCCATCTTAATCTCACCACCTCTAATAGAGTCTCCTTTGCTGGGATTAAGCTAGGACTTGAACCTGCCTCCTCAGGCCCCAGCATCCTCTATCTGGGCTCCCAGCTGAGCATTAGGAGACTGAGCGCTGCGTCCCCAAGATGGCTGGATTTGGCACAAATAGAAACTACCCAAGCAAGGGAGGTCAGCGGAGCCCCGAGCTCAGCTGGCTCCAATTAGTCTCAGTTGACAACGGCGGTGGCCCTGGCGGTCTGGACCTGGCCAAGTTCACCATGAAGAGGCCTCAGCCCGCGAAGGTCACCCTGTCCTCTTCCCTGTATAAACAGAACCCGCCACCCCCTTCCCCTGCCCAGCCGCACTGTATCTCTTTCAAAGATCTCCAAACACCCCAGCAGACCGTACCAAATTGACTTTATTGCTTTAAAACTAAGCCCTTCTGTCAGCTGCCGCCACCCTGCCCCAGGGAGGAAATCATAATAGATTTGTCTCTTCTGCAGCTTATACCTCTGTTCCTGGGCCATCGCTTAGCACCCCCATGGCCCCAGCTGAGTGATCTGAACGCTAGCCATATTAGGGGATTTCTGGTAAGGCCTCAAGCCTGAGGGGCTGAGCTCCCAGGCCCCACTTCATAGCTTAGGATAGGAAACTGAGGCTCTAAAGAAGGAGGTGGCTGGGAGGAGCCAAGCTGGGGATAAGTGAGCAAGCCACCAGCCCAGAGCAAGCGAGAGATGCTAGAAGACTCAGCAATTGACAAAAGACTTGGAGTGCACCATTCAAAATAGTCCAAATGAACACAGAGTTTCCCTGGTGAGCAAATTATCACATTCTTAAGTAAAGAATGACTCTGTGCGCACATGTATGTGTGTGTGCATGTGTGTGTGTGTGTGCATGTGTGTATGCATGCCAAGAATGGGGCTTGAACTCAGGGCCTGGGTGCTGTCCCTCAGCTTTTTCACTCCAAGCTGGTGCATTACCACTTGAGCCACAGCTCTGCTTCTGACTTCTTGGTGGCTAAATGGAGATAAGATTTTCATAGGCTTTCTTATGTAGGTTGGGTTTGAACTATGATCCTTAGAGCACAGACTCCTGAGTAGCTAGGATGACAGGTGTGAGCCTCCAGCAGCATCTCAGATTTTGTGACAGAATGGGCCAAGGAGAGGAGAGCCTGGTTCCAAGCCCAGGGCTGGGGAGGAAGGTGGAAGGCAGATGCTCCTCACCATTGGCTGTGCACACTTCCCCTGCCAGGCCCATGAGGGAGACCCATGCTGCACAGATGTCACGTGGTTGAGGCAGTCTTTGACTCCTTGGAACCCATGATGGAGACTCCTGGGGATGATGTATGGGGGAAGAGCAGGACAAGAAGAAACAGAAATTGCTCCCAGTGTTTGAGTCAGCTATTGCTGTGAAACAAACTACCTGGGAGACTTAGAAGCTTAAAACAGCAACAGTATTTCCTTTCTCTCCATCTAGGCTTTCAGGGTTTAGCACGGTGGTTTTTCTGCTCTTTTCTGCCGGTGCCCAGGGCCACTCAGGCAACTGTGTCTAGCCAAGTAGTCAGGATACCCCGGGAGGCCTGTGGGTACCTTGCTGCTACCCCAGCCTGGGGTACTTGCGTCCTCCTTCACGCTGACTCCTCTAGGGGTCCGGCCAGCCTCCATGTAGCATGGCACAGGTGTCCATCCAAGGAAATGACAGGGAATGGCCAGCTCCCTGAGGGACTAGCTGGGCGATCAGAACATCACCTCTTCCTTGTGCGGTGGGTCAGAGTAAGGTGTAGGCAGCCTGGATTCACTCGGAGGGAAAAGGCTCACCCTTGGGAAGGGGAACAGTGTATGCAAAGCGGGGTCGGAGGGAATGCTGGGCAGTGCTGTGTGGGAACAGCCTTCATGGCCTGGCTCCAAAAACGCCTCCCAAATTCCCAGAGCAGCTGTTGCACGACGTCTCTGAGACTTGCCCCTGGCAGGATCTCTTGTCTACAGCTGTCCCTGGCCTTCTCCTGTGTGCCCATGTCATAGGAGACAGAATTGCTACTGAGGGAGTTATGTGCAGCCTGCTTGGTGGGTGAGGGTTTGGGCAGTATGAGTGTGCACTCAGCTGCTGTAACAAAGACCACGGCTAAGACCAAAGGGCTCCACAAGATGACAGCTTTGCTTCATCTGCTTCTTTGCTCCATGGTCCTTCCTTGTTGCTTCTTCTAAGGGTCTGGGTATCTCTGTCCCCTGGGGCTGACATAACAGAGTATCCCATACTGCATCATGGATTCCTCGCCACTCTGGAGTCTGGGGGTCCCTGTGGTCAGGTTCAGGGCAGGGCCAGCTCCCTATCTCCTCACTGTCCCCCCTTGGCAGCAGGAGGAAGAGCTTTCTGGGGTCCTGTACTGGGGCACTGACCCCGTTTGTGACAGCTCCAGCCTCGGGCCCAGCTTCCTGATGCACCACAGATTAGATTTCCACAGAAGAATTTGGAGAGAGACACATTCGGTTGTCAGCACCAGCATGAGAGGATGGGGTGGGACAGGACCGGACAGGACAGGGTGGCCTCAACACCATGAAAGGAAGGCTGGACCTTGGGATCCATCCCTGGGCATGGCCACCTTTGGTTCATGGGGGCACCTAGCACGCATGTGTCTCCAGTGGTGGTATCTGTGTCCCTTGACACTTCTGCACAGGATGGTCCCTCTGTGTGTGTGTGTGTGTGTGTGTGTGTGTGTGTGTGTGTGTGTGTGTGTGTGTGTGTGTGTCTGTGTCTGTGTCTGTGTATGTGAGAGTGGGGGGTTGGGTTTTCTATCCGCTCTGAAGCTGTCACCAAGTAACTGGCAGCAAACAGTCCAGCCCCAGGATCAGCTTCAGGCCACTGAACTGTAGACCAAGTGAGGTGGAGAGTTGAACGGCTAGGTGTGAGTCTGGGGACGAAGAGAACAAGTACCGGCAGTGGAGGGGGCTTGCCTCCTTCCTGCTGGACCACCTCCTGTGTTCCCTAACCTCTCTGAGCTCCAGTTTCCTCATGGTGAGGGTGGACGATGGTTTCCATCTGCTCTCTTTTGTAAGAGTGAATGTTGTATTTAATACCTGCGAACACCTTCTGCTGGAGTCACCTCAAGGGCAGGAGCTGGCTCTTACTCCCCCGACTGTGCCCACAGACTAATTCTGGAGCAAACGTTTCTCCACGTGGGTGTTTGTGGGTGAGGGAGGGCCGAGCTGCTCAGTGATGCCTGTGGGGATGGCAGGGCTCGAGGGTGAGTCAAGCAGGCCGAGCCCAAGGACAGCTGGGTAGCCCAGCCCCACTCTCCTGCCTGGTTCTTGCCATAGACACGGGTGCTTGCATTAGTCAGCTTTCCATGACTACATCAGAATACCTGGGGCAATTAACTTACAAAGAAGAAACATTGGCTCCTGGTTTAGGAGGTTCCAGTCCCACATGGAGAGGACAGGGGGCTGGGACTCATTGCTTTGGGCCTCCGGCTGGGGCAGGCATCATGGCAGGAGCACACGATGAAACTATTACGCCTGAGCCAGGAAGCTGAGTGATCAGAATGTTCCCATGATCCTCTGGGAACATTCCCCAATGACCTCCTGCCAGGCCCCACCTTCCAGAGGCTCCCACACCTTTGCTTTGCCCTGCTTTGGGCATGAAGACTAGCACACCAGCGGGGGATTCAGCTATGCCGAGCAACTTGCCACAGGCACAGTGGCTTAAAACAAAAGAAATTTGTGGCCAGGAGCTGGTATCTCACGCCTGTCATCCTAGCTACTCAGGAGGCTGAGATCTGAGGATCGCAGGGTAGGAAGGTCGGAGAGACTCATCTCCAATAAACCACCAGAAAACTGGACTGAGTCAGAAGGGCACTGACGGTAACTTGGGGTAGAACACAGTGTGTGAGTGAATTCCTCCAGTTCTCACAGTGGACCCTGCCACGTGGGGCTGGTTTTAGCATCCACTTGGCAGATGGGAAGACTGAGGCTCGTGGGGTTAAGATGTTGCACAGGGTCACTCAGCAGCCAGCTGTAGGGGTAGACTCTGCCAGGACAAAGTTTCATTTATCTTTATTTTTATGTGTATCAGTACTGCAACTTGAACTCAGTGCCTGGGCACAGTCCCTTAACTTTTTCATTCAAGACTGGTACTCTACCACTTGAGCCACAGTTCAGGTTTTTTGCTGGTTGGTTGGAGATAAAACTCTCCCAGACATTCCTGCCCAGGCTGGCTTTGAATTGCGATCCTCAGATCTCAGCCTCCTGCATAGTGAAGATGGCAGGTGTAATGCATTGCTGCCTGCCTGGCCTTAATGGTTTATTTTTAAAGATGCTTCGTCCTGTGGAAGGTTTGCAGAGATGAGGCGGAGTCCCTGAGGGACCAGCACACTTTGGCGGGAGACATGTCTGAATTCTGTTCCTGATTAGCAAGGAGTTGAACAAGGCAACTGTGGGCCAGGAGAGCGCCACAGTGAGGTGGACCCAGGGTGGAGGTCGCTTTGGGGACGTGGGACCCAGAGGTCTCGTGTCTGGAGATGTGAGTGGTAGTATGCGCCTTCGCCCCTTGGTAGCATTTCCTCATCTAGCAGAAGATGGAAACGAATCTAGAAGATCTAGATGAGATGGAAACAGAGTTACAAGATCCAGGCAGGGCTTGGAGGCACAGCTCATGGGTGCCCAGTGTGCGTCCAGCGCTGTGACATGCTCCCGAATGCGCCCGTCTGTCCCTCCCGTTGCCACTGGTGGTGGGAGCAGGAGGAACAGCACCCAGATGCTGGGACCTGGAAACCATCTCACCTACGAAGGCAAATAAATCCAGCCGAGATGAAAAGCGAAGGTCTCAGCTGCTTAGACCCCAAGCCTTTCAAAGCAACAGCGTGATGTGAGGTTTGTAAGGCAAGGAATCAATTACGGCTGTCTGGGGATGGGGCTGTGCTTTGATCTGGAAGGGGGAGACCGCTTTAAAGAGGGCTGGGTTTTTACCTAAATTCTTTCTGTACCCTCTGGGTGCCTTCGACGGACCTACGTGGAATTTACAGGTCTATAGAAGGAGCTTAGTTCTTGCTGGCAGATGCTGGATGGAGTCTACAAGGTGCCTTGCTTGGGTGGACAGATGTAGGATTTGCGGTCCTACAAGCCGATCTAGGATTGTCAGAAAGGTCACTGTGCAGAGTGACAAAGGGCTGGTGTGCTGGTGTGCTCTCTCTCTCTCTCTCTGACAAAATGTGTTTGGAGAACCTGTCTTTATCGCCAAGAGAGCATAGAATGGTTGTTCCTGGCCAGATGTTGGCTTCTGTTTGTCTTGGGGCAAGGACCTGGGTCCCAGCACACGGTTCTTTCATTGCAGAACATGGGCTGATCTTCATGGGTTACCCTTCTGAGAACCCAGAAGAGGAGGTCGACAGGAAGTCCAGTGCATTTGGTGCTGGGATCGGCTGTGGTCACTGATCTGTTTCTCCCGCGCTGGAAAAGTCAGGCAGGCGGTGCTCCTGATCCCTGTGATGGCATGGGTCACCGTACTCGGGCCAGGACTTCCTGTGCAGCCAGAAATTAGTTCCAAGACCTGGCTCTGACACCCAGTCTGCACCCAAGCCCTGCTCAGTACCACGCCTGAAGGCCTATCTGACCAGTCCCAGTCCTGTATGTCACCTTTTATTCTTTCTACCTCACTCACTGACCTCAGGGCTTTTGCACTTTTTGTTTCCCCATAACCTGGACCATCTATCCCATGCCTCCATTTCCATGTGGCTGGCTTTTCTCAACACTGGGTCCTCTAAATGCATCCAAATGCCCTAAGCCTCCACTAATCTGAAATCAGCTAAAAGACTTGTTCAGTCCTGTGGTTGTGGGATGGCCTCCTAGTCCTGCCCTGCAGCTACCGCTGTGCCACAGGCTGGGTTTAGTGCAAATCCTCTGCAATGGTGACCGCAGGACAGCAAGCTGCTCTTCCTGGCCCTGCCTCTTCCTCTTCACCTCTCCACCTTTCCTCTTTGCCCCTCTCTTTCCTCTTGGCCCCTCTCCTTTGACTCCTT
This sequence comes from Dipodomys merriami, assembly GCF_024711535.1. Classification (NCBI taxonomy): domain Eukaryota; kingdom Metazoa; phylum Chordata; class Mammalia; order Rodentia; family Heteromyidae; genus Dipodomys; species Dipodomys merriami. Next base: position 5,693,739 of record NW_027205492.1, read on the forward strand.
CCTCTCCTCTCAGCCTTATTCCTTGACCCCTTCCTTGTATTTTTGCCCCTCCCCTTTCTCATCATCCTCTCCCTCTTGGTCCTATCCCTTTTGGCCCTCCCTCTTTCATCTTAGTTCTTCCTTTCCTCTTAGCCCCTCCCCTTTCCCTTGGCCCCTCCCCTTTCCTTTTCATCCCTCCCCCTCCTTACCCCTATTTGCCCTTGTGTGGTGGAGATGGGGTGATGGGCATCTCGAAAAGGGCATTCTCAGGAATGCGGGTTGTTTAACAACCAGTTAAGTGTGCTTTATGCTACCTGTGAATGAGGCCATTGTGACAAGTAGCAAGCGTGGTGATTGAACCCAGATGTGGAGGGGCAGAGGCATGGGCTGGGCTGGCCGTGAAGGTGGCCATCAGGCCCTGAGGCCTGGCTGCTTGGGACAGAGGAGACACAGGTCCCCTGTCCCCCGTCCTTCCCCGAGCTGAGAACTTAGCCTCATATCCAGAAGCTTTGCCTTCTCTGGGCTCTGTTCTTTGACCTGTCCTAACTAGGTTCTTTTCTTCCTCCCTCACCCCCTTCCAGCTCTTTGCTGGTGTAGCTCATGGCCATGGTGGTGAACTCCATCAGCAGCGGGTCCTAACACACAGGGAGCACCTGGGTGCCAGGTGTCCATCAAACCCGGGCTGGCCTCTGCTCCTCCTCCTCTCACACAATCCCCCCAAAACTTGCTTGGCTCCACTTTATGGATAGGGAAACTGAGGCTTAGAAGAGTCACCCAGAGCTCACCAAATGTCTTCGCCTAGAAGGCAGCTGCCCTTTCTCAACATGCACTGTGCTGGCCTGTTATGGGCGCTCACTGGACACAACATGGTGGAGCGAGGCTGGGGGACGAGGGGGGCTGAGCTGCCTGCCTGCCTGGGCCTCCACCGCTGTGGGTTCTGGGTAAGGAGAAGACACGGAGGAGGCGGCCCATGGGGGTCTGTGGTCTGCCCTGCCACCTGCCCCTCTTCAACACGGACTACTTAGGGCACCTGGGTGGGCGTGGCTTCCTGTCAGGCTCGCCTCTGCCTGCTCTGGCTTGTTTGTGCCTTGCCTGCGGCCTCCTCTCTGCCAGCTCTTTCTCACGGGTCTTGCCCGTGTGCAGTCTGGTGTGCATCCAGCCATTGCCTCTGCTTCCAGCAGTGGTCACACTTGGCTGAGTTGGAGGATCCAAGCTCTTGGGAGTCACCACAGACCTGATGGGACAGGACAGACCTCCCTTTGCTGTGGGCCCAGTATAGGCACAACTGACATGAGGGTGCTTATTGCTGGGTTATCCCTGAGGCTATCCCATGTCGCCATGGGGGGGGGGCGGTGAGGGGGGGAGGGAGAGCTTTAGGTGTCTGTGCTGTGTTTGCCCCATAGGTAGGACTCAATCCGCCGAGCGCCTGAGCTTTGGAGCTGGGCTGAGGAGGACCTGTCCTCCTTGCTCCCTGGGGCTTTGCGGGGGGGGGGGGGGGTGGTCACAGACAACATGTGTGTAGCCATCAGCCCCTGGGGAAGGGTGAGTGCTGGGTAAACAGGTGTTATTTGTCTAACAGTGGGTGAATGGCTGATGGCTGAAAGGCTTTCAAGGGCTTGGATGAAAGTTGAAGCCTGGCCTGTCTAGAAGAGGAGAGTAGAGTCTCCCATGTCATGGTCGGCAGAGGCCACCCAGACGACAGAAGATCAAGAAGGGGACATTCAGAGTCACCAGTAACAGAAATGGAATGTACTCAAGCTTGTGTGAGTCCTATCAGGAGGGCCAAATTCATCAGGCAGCTCTGCAAAATGTGGGGGGGCAGACACTGGAATTCCTAACCAGCCTTGGGGCAACGAGGTCTGGGTTAGATCAGGACCAAATCAGCCCAAGGACACAGGCCAGGGGGTCCTCACAGCACCCTGCTGAGGGGGGGCTCTAGGGGAAAGAGAGGGGAGGTCCAGGCTGAGGAGCCTCTGCCTGCAGGCAGGAGGGGTCTTTACCACTCTTTGCTGGGTGACAACAGGCAGAACACAATACTGCGCAGCTCAGTCTGCAAACTCAAGGCTATCACCCTGGAATCAACTTTATTTTCTGAGTTTTCACGTAATTTCATTTCCAGATGCCCCCTCTGGGAGGCTGGGAAAGTTTCATCTCAGTCCTCTAGAGCATTCTACAAACTGGAAGTTTGGCTGTGGTTCTGCAAACCCACAAGGTCCACTGTCTGGGTCCTGAGCTCCTTTGAGATTGGGCCTTTGTGTAGCGGAAAGTGTCACACCAGGGACAGGACAGTCTTCCATTGTTCTGCCTTCCTTAACCCAAGGTCACAGCACAGAGACCTGTGGACCTGGACCACACCTGCAGCTGTAGGGGTAGTGATGGTGGTGGTGGTGGTGGTAGTGGTATGTGTGGGTGTGTGTGTGTGTTGTTCTTTTTCTCTCCAATTCATTTATATATGTCATCTTCATTTAAAACTTGGGGTATCCTGCATAGAAATCCAGATTTCTGGCTTCTCTTGGAAAAGCAGCACTGGCCACATTAGATTCACATTCTTACCCTGCCCTAAGTCAGCGCCATAAAAGCTGACAAACAAGACAACTGCACATCCAGAGGTCTTTCCAGGGTAGGAGTTCTCATCTTTGGTACACAGCTTTGCCATGGCAACTGGGACCAAAGAGACACCTTGAGTGAAAGAGGCTAGTTTAGACCTGTTGTTGCTTGTGTCTGGGCAAGCCTTGAGGATGGGGTGGGACCCCAGCATATGGCACTGGGATGGGCACTGTGAACTTCCTGGGCCTTCATACCGCCATCATGAGATAGAGACCGAAGGCCAGTGGAGTCATGCACCTCCTTGTTCTCTTTCCCCACAGCTTCCTCTTCTCTTTTGGACATTACTTCAAGGCGTTTCCTTCGGGAGGCCTTCCTTGACCTCCTCCTTCACAGTCAGAATTTAGGGCCATTTTTATAAAGTGCCCCCAAGTTCATGAGGGTGGCAGCTGATTGGAAAATTCTCCATGTCCTTCCAGCAACCACCCAACACATGACTAGGGAGATTTGACTATGGACCCAGGCAAGTATTTTACACAACGATGAGATGTGTGGATAGCCACAAATTTGATAGCCACAGTTGGCTATCAGATATGGCCAATGTCAATACAGAGAGGAATGAGCTGAAGTATCTTCATTTACTCATGTTTTACTCTCTTCCATAAGGGCTTTTCCTTTTTGGCTATCTTCTTTTGACCTCAAGAACTCCCTGTACCAATTTTTTGGGGGGTAGATCTGTTGTTCAGGTTCTTAAGAATGCCTTGGTTTTTCCCTTCAGTTAGGGTGTTTGTTGTCTCTGGAAACAGAATTCTGGGCTGATGGTTCTTTCCATAACGCACTTGAGCCAATTCCCTCTAGCTCTCATAGTCTAGGGTAAGAAATCTGCTGTCATCCGAATCATTTCCCCTGAGACCAGCATGTTTAATTTGCTTGAATTAATGAATGAATAAAACAATAAACATCAGGCCTGGGACTCTAGGCAAGTTGCATTCCTGGTCCTCAAGTTCTCTGGGGCTAGTGTGAACAGGCACTGTACTAAAGGCCTAATCAGAGTTGTAATCCTGGCTACTTGGGAGGCTGAGATTGTGAGGATCGTGGTTCCAGATCAGAAAAGTTCAGGAGACTCCATTTCTCTATAGGAAAGGTGGATGTGTTAGTACATACCTGTCATTCCAGCAAGGATGAGAAGCCCAAAATAGATGGACTGTACCCAGGTTCACTCCTGGGCAGGAAGTGAGGCCCTTTCTCAAAAATAACCAGTGAAAAACAGGGCTAGGGCTGAGAGTGAGGCCTAAGTGGTAGAGCACCCACCAGCCTAGCAAATGAAGTAACAGAGTATCAATACACCCAGCAACATAAAGAGCCTCTAGAGCATCCTGCTAAGTGAACACAGCCAGACACAAGTACATATGCATACTGCGTGACCCCAGTTCCGTAAGTTTCTAGAAAAGCTTGTATTGAATCAGTAACAGTCCAGCAGGGACTTGATGGTAGGGGAGGGGACTGACTACATACAGGCCTTTGGGGCCCTTGGGAATGGGGATGGGGATAGAAATGCTCAAAGTCTAGATCCTGAGGATACTTGCACAATGATACCAATTTAAAGCTCTCTGAACTGACTGTAACAGTGGCCGCTTTTGCCATGTGAGAACCATAGCAGAACAGATCATTAGATGCAGCAGGTCTGGGAACAGACTCTACCCAGACGGCTCATCCTTGCATGTGGCTGGCCCCAGCCCCTGAGCCCTTCCATCTCCTTCCCCTTGAGTTGAGAATGGTGCCTGCCATGCCTGCCAGTGACTTCTGTCTAGCTCCTTTCCCACTGGCCATTGTCCTGCATTTCCAACCTGCTCATTTGCAGTTAGGGCCTTTGCTTTTTTATTGCTTCCCGATGCTCTTTGCTGGGAACAAGCTTGTGTCTCATCATTTATGGCTCATCTCAGAGCTCTGTGGCAAAGTAAAAGAAAAAAAATTACCTTATCCAGGTGCATGAGACCTCTGGGTATATAAGGTATACCTTGTATACCTTTCCTTCAACCTCAGATTATTTCAGAATAGGAGATTAACATGCTTTTCAGGCCCCAGAAGGTTTGCTTTGTGACTTAAATTTGAGCAATGACTTGTTTCTCCTTCAGCAATATTCGGCATGGTAGAATGTTCTCTGAGGTAGATGTTTGCCCAACAATGAAAAGTCACCAAAATAAGCCCTTCAAAATGGTTAAGAGGGGAAGTTTTATGTCACATGCATTTTACCATAATTTTTTTGTGTATGTGTGACAGTCCGAGGGCTTGAACTCAGAGGCCTGAGCACTGCCCCTGAGCTGTTTATAGCTCAAGGCTGGCACTCTACCACTTGAGCCACAGCTTCACTTCCTGCCTTTTGGTGGTTAGTTGCAGATGTGTCACACAGATTTTCCTGTCCGGACTGGCTTTGAACCATGAGCCTCAGATCTCAGCATCCTGAGGAGCTAGAATTAATTACAGGCATGAGCTACCGCATCCAACCATATTTTTTAAGTAAACCATTAATTAAAAATATTGCTATCAAGCCTGGTGCCAGTGGATCATGCCTGTAATCCTAGCTACTCAGGAGACTGAGATCCAAGGATTACTGTTCAAAGCCAGCTGGGGCAGCAAAGTCCCTGTGAGACTCTTATCTCCAATTAACCACTCAAAATCTGGAAGTAGCACCATGGCCAAGTGGTAGAGTCCTAGCCTTGAACACAAAAGAGGCTCAGGGACAGAGCTCAGGCCCTAAGTTCAAACCCACAACCCACAACAACAACAAATTCTTATCAAAGAGTCAGAATGTGCTGTGTGCACCACTTTTTTCTTTCTCATGGCCTCCGGTCTCAGGGTGGCACCTGGCTTTGCCACTCCTCCTACTCCCTCCCTGAAGGAAAAAGCTCACCAGTCCCCTGTCTCCCTGTCCCCTGCAGGCACGGCAGGGCTTTATCAAGGCACCAACGGGCTCGGCAACGCAGCTGGATTCGGGGGCATGCACCAGGTTTGTTGGTTTCTTCCTCTCCGTGCTCCCCAACATGGTACATTCCACAGCTCCCCCAAACACACACTGTCCTCACCAGAAACTGGCCTCAGCTCTGGCTTTGGAGGTTCCAGGGGCCAGATTGTGCAAAAGGCCAGTGGAAGGATCTACTAAGAACACCTCCAAGATGTCTGGTCCTACCCTGAGCCCAGGCAAGCGTGAACCGTGTGAGTATAAGCATGTTCTTTTTCCAGAGCCTGGGCCTCACCAGGCAGTGGTGTCTTGCTGACCTCACCCTGTGCTGAGACCCCATACAGCATGGGCTTCACGAATTCAGTAAAACCAACCAAGGCCAGTTGGATATTGACCATTATTGCAATTCCCTCCATTCCCTTAGAGTGTCTGTTAAAATTCACCAGCATAGGGCCAAGCATGGTGGCTCAAGCTAAAATCTTAATCATTTGGGAGGTAGAGATCAGGGGTCATGGTTCAAGGCCAGCCCAGACATTAAAGTTCATGAGGCTCCATCTCATTCAATAACTGTGCATGCTGATGGATGCCTGTCATCCCAGCTATGGGGTAAGCACATCGGCTCAGCACAGAAGCTCTCACCTGTCATCCCAGAAATACAAGGAAGCAAAAATAGGAGTGCAGTCCAGGCTGGCCTAGGCCTCAAAATAACCAACCAACACAAAAATGACTGATGGAGAGGCTCATGCGTGGAGTACCTCCCTAGCATGTGTGAGGCCCAGAATTCAAACCCTAGTACCCCGCCCCCCCCAAAAAAATTAATCCTCATAATCCCAGCCCTTGGAAAGTGGAGGCAGGAGGGTGTTGATGGCGAGTTCAAGGCCATCCTGAGCTCTATAGTGAGACCCTTCTCAAAAAGGGAAGGGAGAAGGGGCTGGGAAGGTGGCTCAGTGGTAGAGCGCTTGCCTTGCATGCATGAGGCCCTGGGTTCGATTCCTCAGCACCACATAAGCAAAAAAAAAAAAAAAGTAAAAAGCCAGAAGTGGTGCTGTGGCTCAAGTGGTAGAGCGCTAGCCTTGAGCTGAAGAGCTGAGGGACAGCACCCAGGCCCAGAGTTCAGGCCCCATGACCGGACCCCTCCCCCCCCCAAAAAAGGGGGGGGAGGGAGAGGTGTGTGGGCACGCCAGCTACTCCATGCATACCTGTCCTGTGAGTCTAAAATTATTTCTAAACAAAAGGTTCATGTAAATCTGAGCTGTCCTCTAGTTAATCTTGGACTGAAGAATCTGAACAACTCGCCTTGGAAAATACAAAAGCTGTGTGAAAGATTTTTGTAGATATCCAGTGAACTGAAAATCTAGCCAGCTTAGATAAAATGCTTACAAGTAGAACAGTGCTTCAGAAGGGGTTCCTAATTCTGAATGTTTATCCATTTTACCATAAGACCTTCTGGCAGCAAAGTCCGCTGGAGATCTGACTCCCTAGGCCTGGGCTGAGCCTAGGACCATGAATTTTCTAGGTGTGTCCCCTGAGGTGGACAGCCGCTGGCTGCTGGCCAGTGGTGGCCGGGTGGGCATAGCATGGTTGATGGGGACCGGAGAGAGCCTGTGACCACTGCTAAGCTTGACCAAAGTGAATGGTATGACTGAATTGGGCTCCGTGACTTCTGAATAGAATGTTCTAGATGCTCTGCAGGGAAGGTCTGTGTGCATCTGTTTGGCTTAATTGCAACCTCCCGGCATAGGTAGTCTCCTGGTGATCTTTGTCGTTCCTTGATTTAGTTCATATTTATGGAATTACTGAAGATGCCAGGCCCTGTATTTGTTGCTAGGGACATACTCCTGTCCATCAGGGTCACCTGCTGACCTTCTGCTGCCTTGGCTGCGTACACAGGGCAGGCAGGGAGTGCCAGTCCAGGAGTAACTTCAGGAAGGACTGGGCTGACATGCCAGAGCTACAGCGCTCTGCCCCCTCAACCCCCCCATCTCCCCCCCCCAAGAGGCAGACCTGGATGGGCTTTTCCCTCTTAGCGGGACCCCACACACACACCCTCGGAAGAAGCGATGCCCAGTGCCCACCCACTTCTCTTCCCCCCACTCCTGAATCTCCTCTTCCCACCCCTGCTCTTGGGGTCTGCCTCTGAGAGCCCAGATGGGGCCAGGGACAGCCCCTGCTGCCCCAGGGCTTCTAGTCTCCTAGGAGACATGGTGGCCAACCCCGCCAGCCCCACTCACCGCCCCCCTCCTCCCCCCCCCCCCCCCCGCACTCACTCCTTCTTGGTTTTCGATTTCTCTTTCAGGACTATCCCTCCTACCCCAGCTTCGCTCAGAGCCAGCACCCCCAGTATTACAGTGCGTCCTACAGCGCCCCCTATGTCCCTGCCAGCAGCATCTGCCCATCACCACTCTCCACATCCACCTATGTCCTCCAGGATGCTCCTCACAGTGTCCCCAGCCAGGGATCCGAGCCGCTGGCAGGTAGGTTGTCACTGAGGCCGTCCTCCACGGCAGTGGTCTCAGAGCCCGGAGGAAGGAGGGGCCTGAACCCACATTTCCACTGGGAGGAGTGGGTTCCATCCTCAGATGTTTTAACGTGTGTGTGTGTGTGTGTGTGTGTGTGTGTGTGTGTGTGTGTGTGTGTGTGTTGCATCCATGTTTAAAAGTGGAAAACTTTTGCCTGGCACTGGTGACTCATGCCTGTAATCCTAGCTACCCAGGGGGCTGAGATCTGAGGATCACAGTTCGAAGCTAGGCTGGATGGGGGAATCCGTGAGACTCTTTGCTCCACTAAACTACCAAAGAAGCTGGAAGTGGCGCTGTGGCTCAAGTATTAAGAGTACTAGGCTTGAGCAAAAGAAGGTTGAGGACAGTGCTTAGATCTTGGGGTCAAGCCAGGACTAGTGTGCACGCGCGCGCACGCGCACACACACACACACACACACACACACACACACACACACACACACACATCCATTCACGCACAAGAGCCAGGTAAGCCAAGCACAGTAGCACACGCCTGTCATCCTAGCTGCATGAGAGGTAGCAATCAGGAGGATTGTGATTCCACTCCAGCCCAGGCAGAGAAGTCCCTGAGTCTCCTCAACAGAAGAAGTTGGGCATGATTGTGGATACATCATCCCAGATTTTGCAGGAAGCTGAAAATCAGGAGTATTACAGTCTGGGCATATACTCAGGAAGGAAATGAGATCCTTTCTCAAAAATAACCAATGCAGAAATTGACTGGAGGTATAGCTCAGTGGTTAAGCATCTGCGTAGCAAGAGTGAGACTCTGGGTTCAATCCCTGGTACTGCCAAAAAGAAAAAAAATGTGATTTAGAGACATATCTGTGCTAATACATCCTCTGTGAACTCTTATCATAGCTGAGAAAGATGCAGAACCTCATGTAAATTTGAGCTTGAGTTTTTCTGTAAGTGTAAGTGCAGTTTGATGCCCATTTTTGTGGGAAACGGGGATCTGGAGCCTGCTTTAGCAGCATGGACACATTCTCATCTGGAGCATATGGAGTACTTACTGAGACTGTCTCCTCTTCGGGCCCATAAAACAAGTTTCCGTACATCCAGCAGAGTCAAAGCTGTCAAAGTGTGTGCTCTGACAGCAGCAGAATTAAATTACTAATAAATAGCTGAAATACTTCTGGGACATTCCCAAATGTTTGGAAGCTCAATACATACTTGCACATAATCTATGAGTCAAAGAAAGCATGAGAAGGAAATTTAAAGGTACATTAAATTGAGTGAAAATGAAAACACAGCATTTTGGAATTTATGGAAAGTCATCAAGCAGTAGTTAAAAGGAAACTAAATGCCAACATTAGAAAAGAATATAGGTTATAAGTTAGGCGCTCACACCTGTAATCCTACTTAGGAGGCTGAGATCTGAGGATTATGATTTGAAGCCAGCCGGGCAGGAAAGTCCATGAGACACATCTCCAGTTAATCACTGTGGCTCAAGTAGTAGAGCACTAGCCTTGAGCAAAAGGAGCTCAGGGACAGTGCCCAGGCCCAGAGTTCAAGTCCCAGGACCGGGAAAGAAAGTAAGGATGGAAAGGAAGGAAGGAAGGAGGGAGAGAGGGAGGGAGGGAGGGAGGGAGAGTAGGAAGGAAGGAAGGAAGGAAGGAAGGAAAAGAAAAGAGGTTACAAGCCAAAAACCTCATCTTACACCTGAAAAAAAAAAAAAACTAGAAAAAGCCAGGCATTGGTAGCTTACATTTGTAATCCTAGCTGCTCAGGAATTTGAGATCCAAGCCTTGATGGAGAAGTTTGTAAGACTCTTACCTCCAGTTACTCAGCAAAAAGCCAGAATGGAGGTGTCGCCCAAGCGGTAGAGTGCTAGCCTCGATTGGAAAAGCTAAGGGAAAGCTCCCAGGCTGTGAGGTCAAACCCTTGTACTGGTACCAAAAGAGAAAGAAGAGCAAATTAAACCCAAAGCAAACAGAAGGGATGCATAACAAAGGTCAGAATGGAAATCAATAAAATCTGAAGACAGAAACACAGAAGTAAATTGACGCAGAGGGAGCGGTGACACCCGGGCCCATGCTGTGTACCACCACGCGGCAGTCTCTGTCTCTGTCCAGGGGCTCTCACTCAGACTTCCAGATATGAAGATCATTACATAAAGTTAATTAGAGCTCCCCAGAGACCCCTCCCTTGCTTCCTTCACTTCTGAGACCTTCAATACGTAGCAGCTCATTTGTGTAATGTCTGTGGGTGTGGTGAGATCTGGGATCCCCAGTGCCACGGGACAGCATCAGCGTGCCAGCATGGTGAATATTCTATGGGTGGAGGGAAGATGGTGACTGTGGCAAATGGCATGTGAAGAACGATTTTAACCCTGTGACCTTTGCCCCCCAGGGCGGTATTTGGGGTCTGCCTCTTTGGAGCTGGAAGCTGTTATTGGGGACCCCTGTGATATTTCCTGGGGAGAGACTCCCAGCCTGGCCTCTGATCCATCCTCATCCTCTTTCTTACTCCAGGTGAATTCAACACCCACCACGTACCTTCCACACCCCCAAAGGAGGGAGATCCTGACAGGCCACCTCGGGCCTCCGACGGGAAGCTCCGGGGCCGCTCCAAGAGGAGCAGTGACCCCTCCCCAGCGGGGGACAGTGAGATCGAGGTGAGGAAGGGCTGGCTGCAGGGTCAGCAGATGTCTGTGGCCAGGGATAAGTGAGCTCCCAGGGAGACAGGGAGAAAAGAGCTCAGCCTCATGGAACTATGCTGAGAGAGCAGACTCAGGGAGGATGGCCTGCAGCTGGGAGGGACAGGATGGATGGGACACTGCCTCAGTGGCCTCAGAGCCCCTGGTGGGGCTGCTGGACCCTTCCCAGAGTCTACAGTAGGCAGGGGTCAGAGTTCACGTGTGTGTTACAGATGCCCAGGGGAAGCCGATGCCCACACTGCCCCTGCCCCTCCGCCCCAAGCCCCTGGGAAAGGCTGGATTGGCTGGTGTGGTTCAAACCCCTGGTGCCGTGGCAGAGTCCTCAGAGTGCTTTGTGGACTACAGGTCCCCCCCCCCCCCCCCCCCCGCTCCTGGATCCTCTGAAGATGTGACAGGATGGAGGAGTAGAGGTGGGACTGGGGTGGCTTTCAAATGTATACCTGCTAGGCATGGTGGATCATGCTACTTGGGAAGGAGAGATTAGTGGATTGTGGTTCAGTGCTAGTCCAGGCAAAAATGGTTTGTGAGACTCCATCTCAATCAGTGGCAGGTAGGATAGTGACCACTTGTTGTCGTGGCTACAAGAGAAGTACAATGCCTAGGCTTAGTGACACGGGCCTGTCATCTCGGGTGACATAGGGAGGCACAGGAAGAAGATTGCAGCCAGGCTGTCCTGATAACCAATGCAAATACAGGCCAGAAGCCTTCCTAGCAAGTGCAAGACCACGAGTTCAAATCCCAGCACCACCATTCCCCCCACTCCCCTCAAAAAATACTCAGGTACCTGGAAGCATCTCAGATGCCTTTTCAGCCTTTCTGTGTTCTGTGGTCTCGGGTTGGATCCTGACCCAGACACATGTCACCATCACCTTATCCTCAATCAGCACCCTAAATCCTCAGGCAGCGCTCCAGATTCCTGGGGAGGAGGCGCGCCTACCCTTCACGTCTTCCTGTAGCCCAGGCAGGACGCAGCCAGCCTAGGCCTAGGCCCACACTTGCAACAACAAAGCAAATGAAGGGGAATGCACCAGATGCTGAGATCCCCGCAGAGTGGCCGCTGATGTGCAGCTAGCGTCACCGCGTGCTGGTCACCGCAGAAGGCATGACACGTCTTCAACAAACACCGTGAACCCCCTGTGGGACACCAGCTGGGCCTCTACCGGGCAGTCCTCCTACCTCAGCCTCCCCGAGTGCTGGGAATGTGCCACTGTGTGTGCTGCCTTCACTTTTGTTTTTGCTTTTAATTTTTGTGTGTGTGCATCTGTGTGTCAGTACTGGGGCTTGAATTTGGGACCAGGAAGCTGTCCCTGAACATTTTTTACTTGAGACTGTGCTCTGCCACTTTAGGCACACCTTAGCCACACTTCAACTTTTTGCTTGTTAAAAATCTCACATGACTTTTCTTCCCCAGGCTGGCTTAGAACCCCAATCCTCAGCTCTCAGCCTTGTGAGTAGCTAGAATTACAGGTGTGAGCCGTCAGCACCTAGCTTCCCCCATTCTTAAGAACACATCCTCCAGTGAGGAGAGCCTGTTCAGTTCTGTCAGGGACTTTGGATCTTGGCCAAAGGCAGGAAGGAAATTGGCCAGCTGAAGTTGCCGAGCTCTAGAAAACACAAAGCTGCTCGAATATTAATGTCCCCCCCCCCCAAAAAAACCATTCAGTCACCTACCTTCACTCCTGCTCCTGGCCAGGGGTAGGAGAGGAGAGACTTGTTTCTATGCAACTGAGATGGAAAAGTGAGGGGGCCTGGAAGTCGGAGACCTTGGGGTGGTATTCTTCTGGAAACATCTGCTTCTGCTTCTCCATCCCAGAGTGAGTGCCACTGGGTGAGGACAGCCAAGAAGTGTGAGCCTGGCTTCACCCTGGGCTTAATGTCAGCGAGGAGAGCTGGCCTGCATGGCACCATCTAAGAGTTTGGCACTTCTGTTCATGGGCGAAGCCCACAAGAGAGAAATAAAGTCGAAGTAGAAAGGAGGGAAATTCTGGGTGAGTGTGGGTTCAATGCCTGCAGTGGTTTGATTTGAGCTGGCCTAAGTGAAAAAGCAGAACTATTTGAAGGCCCAGGGACAAGGTTACAGCAGAGAGTCAACGAGATACTAGAATGGGACAGAAATGCACATGTACCTTCCCTTCCCACAGGCCAGAGAAAGTTCTAGAAGCCCTACAGCATGGTGTCCTTGCACCAGTCCACTGGTGCCCAGCCAGCTCTCCTTTGAGCCACCTGGCCCCTACCCCGCTGGACTGACAGGGGTCCTGAGAAGAGCTGGCCTCCTGCACATCCACTATTTGTTCCTGCCCTTCTGAGACCCCCGTCCCTCCATTCCTACAGCCACACAGTCCCCACCACCCTCAGAGACACTTCCTTTCTAGATCCCAGGTTTCAGTCTTCCCACCGCAATAAAGAAGGTCTGGACACACGTGTTCCCAAGTGTGGGGGCCTGGGGAGCAGAGTGAGGCAGGATGGCATTGGGAGCCACACCCTGAGGGTCTTGGGCTGGAGGCAGTGTGAGGCTGAGATCCAAAGATCCTGGTTTGAAGCCATCCCAGGCAGAAGAGTCCAGGAGCCTTATCTTTAATTATCCACCAAAAAGCCAGAAGTAGAGCTATGGCCCAAGTGGTAGAGTGCTAGTCTTGAGCAAAAAAAAAAAAAAAAATGCTTAAGGATTGTGCCCAGGCCCTGAGTTCAAGCCCCAGGACTGGTACACACACACACACACACACACACACACACACACACACACACACACACACACACACACACACACACACACACACACACACACACACACACACACACACACACACACACACACACACACACACACACACACACACACACACACACAGCATCTGTAGTCACACACACACACACACACACAGCATCTGTAGCTAAAATCTCTAAGTTTAACTGATTCAAGCCGTCTAGCCTGATGCTTTAAGACCTAGTGTATTGGAACCCCAGGAGGATTCTTCTAAGATAGTGGCTTTATAGAACTTAAAATAAGAAATATACTCAATATGTGACCCACCCCACACATGCATTAGAAATATCACCAGACCAAAAAACTGCAGCTCTATTAATTGCTTCCCGACCTCTGTACTAGAGAACCTAGGAGGTGAATTTGCCTTTTGTATTCTAGAAGCTTCTCTTTACTTCTAACAGCATAGCACATGCCATTGTATACATATAGCATTAGCCTCCAGAGAAATTTGCAAAGTGTCTATTCCAGGAGAGACTTTCCCTCTCAACACTGGCTACCAGAAGGAGGAGGAGGAGGAGGAAGAGGAGAGGGGGGAGGAGGAGGAAGAAGAAGAAGAGGAGGAGGAGGAGGAGGAGGAGAGGGGGGAGGAGGAGGAAGAAGAAGAGGAGGAGGAGGAGGAGGAAGAGGAAGAAGAAGAAGAGGAGGAGGAGGAGGAGGAGGAGGAGGAGGAGGAGGAGGAGGAGGAAGAAAGAAGAAGCGGCCTCCACCAAGAGTGGTGGCTCAAACTTGTAATGTCAGCTACTTAGGAGAAGATCAAGGGGTGAGGAGTGGTCACTATTCAAGACCAGCCGGAACATAAAAGTTTTTGAGACTCCATTTCAACCAACGGTTGGGTGCAGTGGTATGCATGCATTTATCATCACAGCAACAAGGAGAAGACATGCAAATTGGGTTGGCGTCCAGACTGGCCCAGGGAATAAGTGAGATCCTCTTTCAAAAAATATCCAGGCAGCTGGGTGGCTCACGCCTGTAATCCTAGCTACTCAGGAGGCTGAGATCTGAGGATTGTGGTTCAAAGCCAGCCTGGGCAAGAAAGTCTGTAAGTCTCTTATCTCCAATTAAACACCAGAAACCAGAAGTGGTGCTATGGCTAAAAGTGGTAGAGTTCTAGTGGGACAGTGCCTAGACCATGAGTTCAAGCCCCTTCACTGCAAAAAAAAAAAAAAAAAAAAAAAATCAACAACAAAAGGAGCTGGCAGAAAGGCTCCAGATTCCTTGGAAATGGAATCTGGACTCCAAGTGGAAAGACAAAGTCCTTAAAGGAAACCTACCAGGAGGGAGGGCCACAAAACACCACTGGACACCAGGAAACAGTGAAGGAATTCTTTTGGGGATCCAGAGGATGTTGTTTTCAAGCTAGAATTCTGTATCCAGAGAACGTAAAGAAAACCAAAATGGCAGATATGCAAGAATTCAGGATGATTACTCCATGCACCATTCAGAAAAAGCAACACAAGGTATACTCAGGTAAGACAAGGAAGGAGACCAAGAAAGAGAGCGTCCTGGTGTCTGGAAGATAGTGCATCTGACCCAGAAATACACTGAAGGAAAGTCTCAGGATGCTATCTCTGCACAAACCCCATAATAGTCTGTCCGTGTGGGGGCAGTTCATCAATCCCCCAGCATACTCATCTTCCATACAGGGGGTGTGACTAATTTAAGATGAGAAAGTGCGTGATAGCCAACAAGGAAAAAAAAACCCACAAAAACAGAAAGTTAAACGAGACAGATATGATTTGTAGGTGAGTAAATGGAGATATGGCGTTATTTTAATCAGGATGGGTGCAGGAGGATGAAGGAAAGATGCTTGCAGAGAATCCATTCGACCGGTTGTTCTTAAAACAAATGTGAGGCTCTGAGATGGGGCATGGCGCACAGTGAAATCCCAGTCCATATCGCACAGCAATCACCAGATGATCACTTCATGCTGCTTACCAGCCTGTAAAATCAGGCCACAGAAGACTTCATTTCAGTTAGAAAACCAAACATCCAAGCAAACATCCAAGAACCTATCTGGAAAATAACTAAAGCAAAAAGGAAGCAAGGGACCACAGCTTAAGTGGTAGAGAGCCTGCCTAGCAAACACAAGACCTTTTGGTACCACCAAAAAAAAAAGGAAAGGAAAGAAAAAAAATAGCTGGGTGTTGGTGGCTCACACCTGTAATCCTAGCTACTCAGGAGGCAGAGATGTGAGGATCACAATTCAAAGCCAGCCTGGGCAGGAAAATCCATGAGACTCTTATCTCCAATTAACCACCAGAAAATTGGAAGTGGTGCTGTAGCACAAAATAGTAGAACGCTAGCTAGCCTTGAGCAAGAGAACTCAGAGACAGTGCGCAGGCCCTGAGTTCAGGTCCCACGACTGCCAAAAAAAAGAACTGTGGAAGTGATGGACAGATTTGCTAAAAGTAGAAATGGCCAGAAATAGTTGGGCTTGTGGTGAGTAATGGACCGGCTTGGTAGTATTTCGCATTTTCGAGTGAGTTATGTGATTTTTCTTGTTGGTTTTGGCCTGACCGCCCCCTGGCTTTGAGTTTTTATGTGGAGGCTAGAACAGGCTGGCCGGCTCCTGGCAGGGTCGGGCTGCTTGGAGCCTCCCACACTTGGCTGTGAGAACTCATCTTGCAAAGGAGGCCGGAGGCCGCCTCCCGGGGCACCAGTGCGGGAACCGTGTGTTTTATCACTTAAAGATGATGTGTTTTAAGACCTGCCTTCCCGCGAGGAAATGAAGTTCTGCAGACGTGAAGTCAGATGGCGGCCTCTCTATTTATCTCCCTTGTCTTCCTCTCTCCGTCGCAGCGTGTGTTTGTGTGGGACTTGGACGAGACAATAATTATTTTTCACTCTTTACTCACGGGGACGTTTGCATCCAGATACGGGAAGGTAAGAAATCTATTTTGCTTCTCTCTTTTCTTTCTCTCCTTCCCCCCCCCCCCCAATGGGACTATCCATTCAGTCTGTTTACCCTGGGAATTGTGGGGGCTGGTTAGGAGGCTGTTCCAGTCAGAGCTGCCGGAGGGGTGAGAATGGCTTGGCCATGTGAAACTGTAATCACTTCCCCATCGACTGTCCGCCCCCCGCCCCAATCCAACAACCAACAACTACTTGACAGTGTGTAAGCAAATGAGGTTGGGTGCTTTTCTTCTTCCCTGCTCTCTATCTCTATGTCCCCAGCAAATCCATTTTTCTGTATTTCTGAAACGAAGGGGGAGGCTTTAGCAATAGCTTTGCAAACGTATCCTTGGGAGCCATCCAGTTAGAAAGAGAATTCTGAGCAAAGCTGGGTGGGGTAGCATATACCTTTAATCCCAGCTAGTTGCGGGACAGAGCTTGAGAGGCTTGGGATTCTGATGCTGGCTGGGGCGTAAAGCTTGGACAAACTATCTGGAAACTAATCTAAAACAAAAGTTGGCAGACTGGTTCACATGGTAGAACACCCACCTAGCACCCACCATCACACAGCTGTGAGTTCAAACCTTAGTATTCATAAAGAGAAAAAAAAAAGAATTCTGGACAAATGTTATTGACTAGCTAATTGGTGATACACACAAGTCTTTGAAGCAAAAAAATGAGCTGGTCTGTTCAAGCAAAGCCTCATCATTCTTTGCATTAGTGCTGCAGATTTCCTGACAGAGCCCTCGAGGGGTACCAGCGTCTGCCATGCAGCTGTTGGGACGTGCAGGGGCTAAGGGAGGTGCCAGGAGACGTCTGTGGGCATCTTCCCAGAGGCACGGGGCTGAGGCGGCTTCCATGCGAGTTGCCAGTGCCTGGAAAAGCAGAAAGCAGATTTGACATCAGCTCATGGTTTTCCCAGCTGCTCCGTTTTTTGCTTTTTCTTTTTACTGGGGTTTTAACAAGTTGGCTGTGTGATTAGTGAGCTAGATTTATTGTCTGTCGTGGTGCAGTGAGGCTCTGAAGCTGATGCTGAGGTGTTGGGGTGCAGGAATCTCACCGTACAGAAACATCATTCGTGTGTCTGCCGGCGCCTGTGGGTGGTGGGTGGCGGGTGGGTGGGTTCCCGGGCTGGGTGTGGCTCAGGTGAGGGGTGACAGGAACAGACCTCAGTGTGGGAGCGGGGGTGTCACCTGGAGGAGCTGCAGGGCTGCATTGCCCTCTGTGTCCCACGGGCCCTGGTGTAGGCGCTCCTTCGGGCTTCTCCCTGTAGCGGGCCTTGGGAAATTCTACAGCTCCGGTGGACAGCACCAGCCTCCTTTTAATCCCCTGGGGGCCCTGTGTCTTTCCCATCTCAGCCCTTCCTTAAGGGTGCCCCACCCACCATGCCCTGAGGGCTGTTGACTCAGGAAGCACTGGGTGCAGAGAAGGAAACTGAGGCTGGGAGAGAAGCCAGTGCTGTGGGCACCTAGAACAAGTCATACAGAATACTCCCCAGAGGTGTCCACCCAGGAAACTTCCCTGCAAAGGTCCTGCCATCAAGGGCCAGGGGCTTCTTCTGTGCCCCGCAGATATCAATACATGGTCAATCTCTGATGCTAACTGTAAAGGTCTCTGAGTATGCAGGAATGGGTACATCAGAGGAGACAAGCAGAGCAGCACACTGGAAACCTTTGCTGGAATCTAGAATGTTCTAGAATGCCTTTTGCAACTTGAATGCTGTTTATCTTTTCGCTCTCTCTCCTTTTCCCTTTCCCTCTTTACTTTTGAGATGAGGCCCCACTATGCTGCCCAGGCTGGGGTCCCCTCTATGTAGTGATCCAGTGATCTTCCTACCTCAGCCTCCCAAGTAGCTAGGACTACCGGCACACACCGGTGTACGTGGGACAAGACCCCAGTGCCCCAAGGCTGGCCAGCAGCAGCCTTGGAGCCCCAACTATTCTACCTGGACTGGGGGCAGTCAGCTTTTATCTTGCTATCTTTGGTCTCTTTTTATTGGAACTGGCAAGTAGAAATACTCCTTTCTCACCTCAAAACGAGCTGGAGTAGGGATGGAAGATTCTAGAAGATTTCCAAAGAGCACATAAAGCAGATGAGCCAAGTCCTCTCATTCTCTCTTGGACAAGTCACTCCCTGTGAGCCTCGGTTCTCCTTAGGTTCAATGGCCCCCTATGTCCTTCAGCTACGATCACCCAGGGGATTGAAGGGCTGGCAGGCCCCTGAGGGTTGCCGACTCTCAACTCCTGCTGATTGCCTACACATGGGAACGTGGCATGGTCAGGCTTCCTGATTTTTCGAGAAGAGCTGGAAATATAGATTGTTTTGGTCTGTGCAATCTCCCGGTTTTTAAATGTTGGCGACAAGTTCACATTTTTTCGGTACACACTGGAGGCCAAACAAAAATATCTGCAGGATGAATTTGGCCCCTGGCCACCAGTTCAGAATTTCTGGTTTGATTCTATTTTCCTTCCTGCCTTTAACAAATACTTGAGGAGCTGGGAAGGTGGCTCAGTGGTAGAGTGCTTGCCTTGCATGCATGAGGCCCTGGGTTCGATTCTTTAGCACTACACAAGCAGAAAAAGCTGGAAGTAGCGCTGTGGCTCAAGTGTTAGAGCGCTAGCCTTGAGCTGAATAGCTGAGGGACAGCTCCCAGGCCCAGAGGTCAGGCCCCATAATCAACAAGCAAACAAACAAACAAAAACCAAATACTTGACATCCAACAAGTAAGAGGCTGTGCCCTTCCCACCATGCCCAGACCACTGAACAAAATAGTAGAAAAGTCTGGACTCCTGAGCCTCACCACATTAGGGACTGTCCTGATTGGTTCACTCAGTATTTATCAAGTAAAATTCTGTCCCCTTATAGTGTGCTTGGTTGGGAAGAAAAGAAATGTTCACGGTCCCTGCCCTCATGGTGCTTAGAGTCTGAGAGAGAAACAGACCTAGACTTTCAATCATGGTATAAATGAAAAAAAAAATGTGGAGAGAGAGGCAATTCAGATGGAAGAAAGTGGCTAGGAAAGGCCTGTCACAGGAAGACACAGTAAGAATGAGAACTGGAGCTGGGTCATGTGAAGACACTTTAGCTGCAAGGGAGTCTGGAAAAGGTGACCTTTATTTGGGGTTAGTCATGTGTCATTAAATGGTAAGGAGGGAGGAAGAATAGATAGTGGCAATTTCTAGCTCAAAAAATTCATAGTGAAATAGAAAGCAAGAGAAAAGTAGCAGGCAGGTAAAATAAGCTGTGTTTGTGAGGTCTAGGGGTTATCTGGACACATGGGTGTGGAATTCCAAATTTGCAAGTCAGATAAGCTGAGAAAGAGCCTATAGGAACAGGGTTCGGAGCCCTGCAGATTGATGGAGCGGGGCATATATGTAGTTGCGATTTTTGTCATAGAACTCATGGCTATACCTTCTGGTCTACCTCTCTTTCTCATAGATAAAGACGTAGAAATTTTATTTATTTATAGATCTTATCAAGCAGGAGTCTCAGTTTGAAGCACAGAATGCAGAAGCTACCCAGGGAATTTAGCAGATCACAATATTTGAAAAACCTAGGGACATCTTGGATTCAGGTCTGCCTAGATCCCAGGAGTTCAGGCAGTGTTCTCAGGCTATCTGTACAGTGAGTGGTTCTTTTTTAGCCACCTGTGCTAAAGGGGGAATTTCTCAATCCAAATTCAAGCTCAACTCCTAGGCTTGAATCTCACTGCCTACATTGATTATACCTCATTTTGTCGGACAGCCTTTGTAGGTCTGATTGGCTAACCTAGATCCACAGCTCACTCCTGGTGTGGAAGGAGTTGCAGTTTCATCCCCCATCCCCACCCCAACCAAAGTGTATGAGGGGAAGAGAGCTCGTTTCCCAGAGGAAGAACACTGAACAGGGAGCAGAAACCCAATCAATTATCATCCTGGCCAAGGGAGGATTTGCTATTTACTTAGAGAAAAAAGCCTGACTGAGCTAAAGTCATTAGGAAATGTTTCAAAATTGGGTGTTTGAGTTTATGATAGAAACAAAGGCTCCCTTCCTGGACCCTGTGGCGCACTTGCTGCTCCTGGCTGACCTAGCTCCACCTTCTGTCCATCTCCTCTTCCCAGGCTGGAGATCAGAGCATCTTTGGGGTAGCTGGATCTCCCCACGTCTTGGGAAGGGCTGGAGCAGCCACAATTGCCCCTCCTTCCAGCTTCCTGCGTACTCCACTTCTCGCACCTGGGCTTGGGAAAGGTGGTCAGAACTGCCCTGGAGCTGGGAAGAGTCAGTGCCTCTCCAGATCCTCCATCCTGAACCAGCTCACAGCCCCACGCCAGGACGGCTCTGGTGCCTCTGTTACTGAGATCATAAATGTAACCCCGGCCCCTGGAAGCCTCCAGTCTCTCTCTCCTCGTTCACCTGTTCCGGGTGTTTCCTACAAGTATTATGTCTATGCTGTAGGCTCTTTGCTTCCCTCCTTGTGGGGGTCCCAGGGTGCAGATACGCTCCATGCTGGGCCTGCCCCCCCTTCTGCTCTACGAGAGACACCCCTGTCCTGAGAAAAACAGTAGCCCTGTGACTTCAGACCAGCTGGCCCCCACGGTCTAGCCTTCCTTGGGTCCTGCCAGCTGCCACCCACCTTGGCGCCCCCCAGAGGCCAGTGGGGCAGGGCTTGGCCAGAGCATGGCCATTTACCCCACCACCCACGGTCACCGTGGGCCCCTCACCCCCAGCCTCCGACCCCCTCCTCCGGATGCTGCCCTGTGACCCCCAGATCACACTCTGGAATCAGTATCAGCATCATGGGCTTCAGGCAAACCCCACAGGCCACCACAGAACGCCTTGTTTTCTGACCCAGCAGTTTAAAACTATTTGTAGGGTTCAAATGACATGTGCCGACCCTGGGACAGGGCAAGGGGGGAGGGGAGAGGGGGGTGGAGATTCCATTCATTCATTGCAAGCATCTCATATCCCAGCCTTCTCTTTCTCCCCTACCCTGCTCAGAGCTGGGGCCCTAAACCATAGCATCCCCCCCCAATCTCCCTGACATCTGGAGCTTTCCGTGCACACACAAGCCAGAGTGCTTAAGGACATCTGTTTATTTTATTTCTTTAATGAGAAAACCTCCCGATTTCTCCCGATTCAGCTGTGTTTATTTTTCTTCTTGGTCACATGAGCACCTTGGATCCTTGGGGGCCGGGCAGGGCCTGGCCAGGAAAGCCAGCACCGCCTAAGCAAAACACAGGCCCTGGAACTCCATAAAGCCAACTCTCCAAATAAATACCGCCTCATTCACTCGGCAGAGGTGGATTAAGTCAAGATGAATACAATTTGGAGGGGATTTAGTGGGGAAGTTGGAGATTTCTTTCTCCCACTGGGGGTTAACGTTCACATGGAAATCTTTCCCACCTCCCCCTTCTTGACACTAAATGACAGCTACTTGGTCCTTGTGCAGATAAAGCCAGGCAGAGAGGTGATGGGGGGAAGGGGGGCGCGGGGACAGGGTCCCTGCTCATGCTTATTTTCTTTTTGAGCCTGGCAAGGTGGGACTTTCCCTGGGCCCTTTGTGAGGGGTCAGTAAGGAAACTGCTAGTGGAGGAGGAGGAAGGTGGAAATGCTCCCCAGATGAGCAAGTGAGTGATGTAGGGTCAGGGGTGCCAGGTGGCTCATCCCTGTAATCCTAGCTTCTTTGGAGGCTGAGATCTGAGGATCGCAGTTCAAAGCCAGCCCAAGCAGGAAAGCCTGAAGTTGTGGTGTGGCTCATTGGGTAGAGCACCAACCTTGATTAAAGCCTTAGTACCAGTACCAAAAAAAAAAAGATTATTTCCACTAGGAAAAGACCCAATGAGCAGATTTGAAGGCTGCACTCTGGGCCAGGAACAGCCTTTTCTCAGGAATCTTGTGCAGGGGCTGCAAGGTTGGAGCGGAAAAGAAACACCACCCCCACCCTGCCCCCTACTTTGCCACCCACAAGTTTCCCCAGTGCCAAATGCTTCCTGAGACTTCTGCCAACTTTGTCCCTGCTTCCCTCCCACCTTTCTCTACAGGAATGTCATCCCCACCCCCAAAACCTTCCACAAAGTGCCAGGCAGGCTGCAGGAGAACCCAGGGCACCCTGGAAACCGGAACAAGGGGAAGATTCCACTGACATTTAACTCGTGGGTTGAGGAGCCTCCCGGCCTCCCCCGCGCCCCCCCCCCCCATGCCTGTCTGGATTTTTTTATGCTACTTAGCCCAACAATAGAGGTTTTGAGCTTGTACAAAACCTGCTGAGATTCCAGGGGCCTCGGGTGAGGAGGTGTCACCGCTGGATGACAGGCAGGTGGGGTTGCCTTTGACAAGGAAATGGACGTTCCCTCCCAGTCCCCCACCCTCCCTCAGTGAGTTCCTGAACTTTCAGCCCTGGCAGAACTTTCAGGCTGGCAGAAGTGGGGGAGCAGGACCTCATTCTAAGGAGGAATGGGTAGTTTAAAGGTCCTGCTAGATTGGCTGTTGCTGTGTTCAAGGATAAGTAAACTAGGGGGAAAAATCATAGGGTGGAATACTATTTGGCCGTAAAAAGGAATAGAATGATGCTTCTGACTACTGGGTGGATGAACATAGAAAGTGTTTGGGAAGTGAAGGGAGCCAAACCCAGGTGTGCTGTGATCAGAAGAGGGGCCACCACAGAGCTGGACTGCAGCTGGCATGATGGGGCGGTGACTGTGGTATGAATATGCAATTGGCTGTGTGTGGTGACGGTAGTGAATGGTATGAGTATGGTAACGGATGGCATGGATATGTTAATGATATGAATATGGTAATGTTGGTTAATGCAGTGTAGATGTGATCATGAATGTGGTATGAATATTGTAATGAACTTAGTGGAGAGCGGGAGCCTCACAGGACTTACCCAGGGCTTAGTGGGTGCTTAGGAAACCTGTGGAGCTGAGGATACCCCTCGAGGCCCTTAGAAGAGTGTGACAAATTTGCGTATCAATAGCAACACTTCATTTATTTAAGCACTTCAAATACCATCCATACCAATAACTAACTCCAGGGAAGCTCACACGCATCATGTCACTTGGTCCAGAGGTGGAGGCGAGTCCGCCTAGGGTGTCCTGTGGGCAGGGAGAAGCAGCTGCCCTGTGCCTGGACAGCCCCAGTGGAGGATCGGTCTGTTGTGGAGTCCCCTCTCTGGGGAAGGCCGTCTGGCTGGGTCTCTGCTGCCCTGGGTTTTTATATGTTTCAGGCTGGCCCTTCATTTCTGGCTATGTCTGATCACCGGGTTATCTTGGTGACAGTGTGGCGTCTGATCAGGTCTGGTTCTGGGTGAGGGGATGAGGCAGAGCTGGCTTGCCTCGGGCTCAGTGTGGTTACCTGGGAGGGCTGGTTACCTCGGGAATGGCTCTGCAGGCTCCCTGGGTGTGTTCTTATCTCCCCATTCCATAGTTCTAGCTCCTAACTTCTAACCCCTCATTTAACGTTTCATATTATTTCACAGCACATGTACATTCAATATATTCCTATTTAATAGCCTACATATCAATATTCAATAATACATTATGTGTACATAATAGCCCACTATGTCAATGCACACTGTATGTTTGCATTTACTAGCACACTGTGCCAGTACACACTATGTTAATATTCAGTAACACACTATGTCAGTATTCAATCATATTCACTACAATGGGGACCTGTAGAAACCAGCCCTGCCCCCGCAGGGGGCCCCCCTCTCCTCCTCATCCTCCTTCCTGGCCAGGCCACCCCAGCTTTCTCCGTGGCACTTCGTCTCAGTCTCCCACCTCAGGGCCTTATCACACTTGTTTCCCTGGGTCAGAAATCTGCTGTGGACACCTGAACGGTCCCTCCCTTCTACCACAAAGCCGCCCACACTCCATCTTCCCACCAGGGGGTGGGGGCACACGGGGTGTGGGGGTGCTCATATGCAGCCTGGAGGCTCTGATGCCTGTCCCTCCGGTGAGGTATCCACTTGTGCCCCCGTGAGTCCACTTGCTGGTAGTGGTCCCTGCATATGCTCCCCCAGGAGCTGAGCAGCTGCACCTCAGATGCGCTGAAATTAACTCTTGGGTTAGTCTTGTCTTCCCAGCGTGGGATGAATGGATTTGGGTTTGTCTTCCTCAGACCTACCCCACATTGGGAGTTGAGGGGAGGGAGTAGGGTCCCACTGGGCCCCTGGAGGGGAGCCCCACCCTCAGACCCAGGAGAGGCCCCCACCCAGGGGTGTCAACCTAGAGATGGGGGAGAAGGGACTGCGGACAAAGGCACTGAGCACTGTTATTTGAGAAGAAATTGATTTTGCTGATCAAAAGGGCCTTGCATGCCCTGCCCTCCCTCCGTGCTTTGGGTTTCCTGGTGGGGGGGAGGGGCATGATACCCCTAGCCCCACAGCCCCTGGACCCTGGCACAGTGACAGCCACATGGTCACCATATCTGTGGCTGCCCAGCTGCTTGGCACACTGAGTCACTCCTGGATCAATTCCAGCCAAGCACCGCATGCCTGCCACCTGTCGCTCGGCCCAGCACCATCGGCTGTGTCGACACATGGGGTCCCCATGGGGCTTGCTCACCCAGTTTAACCAGAGCTAGGGTGGTGCTGTGGGCAAAGCAGGCTGGCAGTCACCCCCCCTCCCCCCCCCCCCCGGCACTTACAGCTCTGCTGCTCAGGGAAATGAGAGCAACTAGCCTGATCACCTTCAGAGGCAATAAGGAAGACGGGGAGGACACCTGTAAGGATTCACTGTGGAGCTGTGGGGTCCCCTGGACAGACCAGCCTGCAGCCTTTGGTCCAGTTCTCAGAGATGCAGACAGAAAATCAATCCTTCCTGGTCCCTTCATCTTCCTCTCAAACTACCCAGGAAGCCATAGTGTGTGTGTGTTGTGTGTTTCCTTTGTTTTCCCTGACTGTTCAAATGTGTGAATCAGCCAATTTTTTTTCTTTCCTTTTTACCACCATCATTACCTTGTCTTTTTCTTTAAAAAATAAATAAATAATTAGAAAAAAACTTCTAAATTCCAACAAAACTGATCTGTTTTCCAGGAGTTTCCAAGTCATTAAACCCAATTAAAACCATTAAATGCTTTCTTTTAATGACAGCTTTATTATTCAGAGCTAACCACAGGGAGGAGGGGCAGCTGCCAAGGCCCGGCTTTGTGTGTTAATCCGGGCCTCACCTCTGGCTGACACCTGTGGGGGGGGGGTGCGGAGATGGGCTGGAGGGAGGGCTTAATGAAGGCCTTCAGTCAGCCATTTCCTCCAGGTGGCAGAGGGAGTCTTTGTTCAGCTTCTAAGCACCTACTTGGCAGTGACTTGTGCGAGGCCCAGTTGGTTGGCTGTGACTGGTTTTGTCTGTCTTGTGTGTGTGGGGGGAGATCCCTGAGCCAGAATACAGGCAGAAGTGCATTGTCATGAAGTTGGGGGTTGGAGGAGGGGTGACGGCAGAGGTGACAGCGGGCTGATTGGTTTGTCAGTAGTCTAGAGAGTAGGCGGGGCCACCCTGAGCAAGGGAGGGGAAGTCTGCAAGCCCAGACGAGGCCTGGGGACACAAGCCTGGCCCCGGGCCATGCACTGAAGGCTGGAGTGGCAGCACCGTGCCCAGGCACCGTGCCCAGCCAGCAGGCTCTCCCTCTGGCCTTCCCTCTACATGGACCTGAAGATCCGTCCACGGGTCTGCGGGCTACTGGTCAGCAGCAGCACTTGCTAGGGTCTGCAGCCTTCCGTCAGTCATCCTTCTCCTGTGTTTCTTTTGGTTTTGTATGTGCTTTTGTACCAGTACTGGAGCTTGAAATCAGGACCGGGGTGCTGTCCTTGAGCTTTAGTGCTCAAGACTGGTGCTATACTTACTTGAATTGCAGCTCCACTTCCAGCTCTTTGAGTTAATTGAAATAAGAGTCACGGACTTTACTGCCCAGGCTGGCTTTGAACCTTGATTCTCAGATCTCATCCTCCTGAGTAGTTAGGATTACAGGCATGAGCCACCAGCATCCAGCCTATTACACACACACACACACACACACACACACACACACACACACACACACACACACACACACACACACACACACACACACACACACACACACACACACACACACACACACACACACACACACACACACACACACACACACACCTGCCCTGTGTTCAACCTTTATCTGATTGGGTCAGGTGCATGTTCTGGGTGACCTGAGCGGGCAGGGCGGGGCTGGGTTTACAGAGAGTTATAACCGCACTCAGCAGGCAGCCTGAGAAGAGATGGAAGGTTTTCCCCTGGCCCTCACTCCAGATCTGCTTCTTATAAATTAATATCCAGCCTCCACCAAATGGCTTTTCCTTTGAATTTCCCGGTTGTTGCGATGCTTGTAAAAAGGTTTCTGCTTGGGTGAAGTGATCTGCTGGGGGGGAGGGGGGTGGAGGAAGCATTGTGCTCCTCCTGGGACCAGGGGCGCTTTTCTGGGCTATAGACCCACCTTTTCCTGCACAGCCAGCTGTCCTTAAGTCTCCTGGGTAGGGAACAGGCACACTAACTATACAAACAAGCAGAATTTCAGCAAACTCGCGCGGACGGCATGTACTCAAAGACGGTATGGGTGCTGGGGTTCTTTAATTTTTTTTAACATCACAAAATAAATCCTTTAGTGCTTTGCCTTTACATGCATTGGAGTATTCTAGGTAGAATGTTAGTTGGCTTTGGCCATCACTTTTAGCTCCTGTTTCTTCAGACTGCTTTGCTTGCTTGCTTGCTTGCTTTTTGGTTGTGGGTCTTGAACTCAGGGCCTGGATGCTGTCCCTGAGCTCTTCAGCTCAAGGCTAGCACTCTACCACTCGAGCCACGTAGCACCACTTTCCATTTTCTGATGTTAATTGGAGATAAGAGTCTCACAGGAGCCGGGGGCTGGTGGCTCACGCCTGTAATCCTAGCTACTCAGGAGGCTGAGATCTGAGGATCGCGGTTCAAAGCCAGCCCGGGCAGGAGAGACCGTGAGACTCCTATCTCCAATAAACCACCAGAAAACCGGAAGTGGCGCTGTAGCTCAAGTGGTAGAGCGCTCGCCTTGAGCTGAAGAGCTGAGGGACAGCTCCCAGGCCCAGAGTTCAAGCCCCACGACCGACAAAAAAAAAAAAAAAAAAAAAAAAAAGAGTCTCACAGGACGTTCCTGCCTGGGCTCTCTGTGAACCACAATCCTCAGATCTCAACCTCCTAAATAGCTAGTATTACAGGCGTGAGCCACTGGTGCCTGCGTATATGTGCTTTCTTGAACAAGAGTAGTGCTCTACCATTTGAGCCAAACCTCCAGGCTGGGATCTTAACTGCTTAATTGGCCATGAGTCTGGTGGAGTTTTCTGCCTGGCCTGGCTTTGAAACGAGATCCTCAGAGCTCAGTCTCCCAAGTGGCTGGGATTACAGGTGTGAACACCAGTACCCTGCTCCTGTTTTGTTTTTCTAGTCTCCTATACAGCTAATTAGTCCCAATCTTTTGCAGTTTACCAATACATCTGTAAACACATCTTTCATAATGGCTCCTTTTTCACAAGCATGAATTTTCCCCTAGAACAACTCATGAAAAATTGAATTACCAAATGTACGCCTGTTATTTTTAAATTTTCAACCCAATCAATATTACCTACATATAGTTTTGTTTGATTGTTTGTGCCAGCACTGGGGCTTGACCTCAAGGCCTTGAACTCTTTCCTGGCTTTATTGCTCAAGGCTGGTGCTCTACCACTTCGCCACAACGTTACTTTCAGTTTGTGTATAGTTTTAAATTCATGGAGTTCTACAAAGAAAAGTATATGAAAAACCACAGCCCAGGGGCCCACCAACTCTTTTTTGCCTAGAAGCCACAACTTTTAATGTGGGCTGATTTAAGGGATGGAAGTGGCAATTGAATCCAGGCTTCTGAGTGACAGACTTCATCGCTGCTTCTTGAGATTTTTTTTTCCTGTTTTCAGCACCATCTTGGACTTTGCAAAATACAAGAATTCAGTTTTCAGAGCTGGGAGTGTAGCTCAGGGTAGAGCACTGCACAAGGCCCTGGGTTTCATCCTCAGAACCATCCCACACACATGCACACACACACACACAGAGGCCAGGCACTGGTGGCTCACACCTGCCATCCTAGCTCCTTAGGTTCACAGTTGGAAGCCAGACCAGGAAGGAATTCCTTGAGACTCTTAGCTTCAATTAACCGCCCAAAAGCTGAAAGTGGGGCTGTGGTTCAAGTGTAGAGTGCCAGCCTTGAGCAAAAGGAGAATGCCCAGACCCTGAGTTCAAGCCCTACTATCAGCACCCCAAGAAAAAATAATAACTTGAAACTTGGCCATCCTTTTGGTCAGTGCATGTCACTCGTGTGCACACCTCCTCTTTGCACCCACGAGACCAGTCAGCCATAACACCAGCTTTATTCCTATTTTGATTTGCTTTCTTATAACTATGCATGCCTTTCCAGCAATGCCTGCTCATACTCCGTAATTCTTTCTCCCTGTCTGTGCTGGCCTGTAGGGACACTTCCCACCAAGTCCTTCTGGCAGCAGAAGGCTGGATGGCAGCTCTCGCTCCTGCTGTGGTGTACTTGACTAGGCCTGGCACCTGGTCAGACCGTCACTAGCCATGCTAGAGGGGTGTGGACTTACAAAGGGGAAGCAGTGATCCCATGATCCGCCCCCTCCATCCCCTCCTCCAGGTTTGTTTTCCTCATCTGTGGCTGATCTGACCTGAGTTCCTGCCAAGGGCCTGAGTGCTTGCTCTGACCTGAGTTCCTGCCAAGGGCCTGAGTGCTTGCTCTGACCTGAGTTCCTGCCAAGGGCCTGAGTGCTTGCTCTGACCTGAGTTCCTGCCAAGGGCCTGAGTGCTTGCTTGGGCCTTGGGGTCCTAGTGAGAGTTCAGCTCACACCATGCTCTGAGCTGGGATCTCTGGTTGTGAGTGGAGCTACCTCACAACTACCTGCCTGCTTCCATCCTTCCCTCCATCTCTTCCCTCCCTTCCTCCCTTCCTTCCTTCTTTCCTTTCTCTTCCCTTTCCTTTTCCATTTCTCTTTTCCTTTCCCTTCCTTTTCCTTTCCTTTCCTTTCCTTTCCCTTCCCTTTCTCTTTTCCTTTCCTTTTTCCTTTCCCTTTCCTTTCCTTTCCTTTCCTTTCTTATCCTTTTTTTTTATTTTGTTGGTCATGGGGCTTGAACTCTGGGCCTGGGCGCTGTCCCTCAGCTCTTCAGCTCAAGGCAAGCATTCCACTTCTGAATCATAGCACCACTTCTGGTTTTCTGGTGGTTCATTGGAGATAAGAGTCCCACAGACTTTCCTGCCTAGGCTGGCTTTGAACTTCAGCCCTCAGATCTGAGCCTCCTGAGTAGCTAGGATGACAGGTGTGAGCCACCAGCACCCAGCTGCTTCTTCTTCTTCTCTCTCTCTTTCTCTCTCTCTCTCCCTCTGTCTCTCTGTCTCTGTCTCTGTCTCTCTCTCTCTCTCTCCCTCTGTCTCTCTGTCTCTGTCTCTCTCTCTCTCTCTCCCTCTGTCTCTCTGTCTCTGTCTCTCTCTCTCTCTTTTCTGTTTCTTTCTAGCTCCAAAAAAAGTTGATATTGTTCATTGTTTCTTTTTTATCGTGGGAGGGAAAAGTTCACACAGAAAAATCTAGAAACTTGAAGGTGGGAATGGGACAGGGAAGAGGAAGGGCTGACAAGTGTCAAGATGCATTGTACTCGTCCCCTGACTTCTGGAATTGAAACCCCCCTGTGCAACTAAGTAATTAAAAAAGAAAGAAAACAAAAGAAAAATATTTAAAAAGTAAAAGCATGCACGGAGTGCGTGCAAGCCCTCTCGTCTCCCTGCCCAGCCCTCAGGTCAGGGTCACTCTGCATCCAGGCCACTGGGCTCAGTCCTGGCCCTCGCTGGACTTGTGGCCCTGGACACTCTGTGTGACCCTCACAGCAAGCTGCAGACCAGTGGCGTGGTTCATGGGGAGCTGCAGGTTGAATGGGCTGGTGCTTGTGTTGTGGTACAGAGAGACACATGCAGGGAGGAGCAGGAAGATGGCCGATGGCGTGTGCACGCACCTGTTCATTTGAATCTTCCTGGCACCTGCCCCCGCACCCACCTTCAGCAAGTCAGACTGTTGTTGGTCTGGGGTGTGGCCTGGATACCTAGATTTTTTGAGGGCTCCAGAGCATCACAGGGCATAGCCAGGGCCAGCGTGTCACGTATTCCCCACAAGCATCAGTCAGAGTAGGTGCCGGTATGCTGCAGTAACAAACATCCCCCATGGCTTCGCTTCTCAGTCTCCTCCCCATGCCGGGGGAGCTGCAGTGCTTGTCCGTGTGGCCTGTCCCTGGATCCCAGGCTATCAGGATCGTGGCCAGTCCTGTGACACAGGGAGAGAGAGAGAATGGGATCCAGCCCCAGTCCCCAAAGCTTAACCAGAAGGAGAAAAAGGAGACATCCCTGGGGCAAAGCCAGTCACAGGCCACACCTGAGTTCAGCGGGGAGACTGGGATAGGGACTGGCAGACCTTTTACGGTAAACATAAATAAAAAGGGTTTTATAAAATCTTTAGGCTTTGTGGAGAACACAGTCCACTCTCCACTCTCCTTCCTAGGACCCAAAAAATATACACAGCTGAGAAAACAGAGTCCGCTGGGCTCAGAGCTGGGCCAGGTTCACCTGCCACAAAGAGGGTGCTTTGCCATCCTCCTTCTGATGGGAAGCACACCTCTGGGAGCCCCCCCCCCAAACGTGGAGGGAGGTAACACAGGGGTGGGGGTCACGGCCTGCCTCACATCACAGCCATGGCTTCGGTGTCACTTTGCTTCCTAATGGCAGCCCAGTACTCCCTGGGGAGATGGGCCCTGGGCTTGTGACTTTGTCCCTGTTGGACATCTTCTGTCAACCAGTGTGGATGTTGAAACAGCAGGAGTCAGAGGGGTACCCAGGAGGGAGTCCCAACCCACGCAGGTGCCCAGGAGCCTCAGAACTTGTATGGTGCATCCTTGCCCTCCCAGGGCCGCTTTCTGGGAGTCCCAGAGGGCGAGTGTGGCTGAGAGGACTGGATAGTGAGCTCCAAGAGGAAACGGTGCTGGGTCCCAGGATCCAGGGCCCAGTCCACCCAGGGCAGGGGCCTGGAGGGAGGCTGCACTCACAGGTTTGGCCCCATCTCTCCACAGGACACCACCACGTCCGTGCGTATCGGCCTCATGATGGAAGAGATGATCTTCAACCTGGCAGACACGCACCTGTTCTTCAATGACCTGGAGGTTTGTGATGCAGGGCTGAGCGGTTTTCCTTTCCTCCTCTCCTCCGCTTTTTCCTTTGTCTTTTCTTTTCTTTTTTATTTCTGGTCATGGGGCTTGAACTCAGGGCCCAGGTGCTGTCCTTGAACTCTTTCACTCAAGGCTAGTGCTCTAACACTTTGAGATGCAGCCCCACTTCTGGTTTCCTGATGGGTCATTGGAGATAGAGTCTCTTGGACTTTCCTGCTCTGACTGGCTTTGAACCGCGATCTTTCGATCTCAGCCTCCTGCATAGCTAGGTTGACAGGCATCAGCCACTGGCACCTGTGTAAACACATGTTTTAAAAGATAGCAGGAGAATAATACATTTATTTAGTTTGAGCCCTGGACAAGACCCAAGGGAGGTAGGTAAAGCAGGAAGAGCACCTTCAGAAGTCAATTCATTTGTTTATTGGACCCAGCCTGTGTCCCAAAGATTTGGGAAGGATTTCAAATGGAAAACATTTAAAGTGGAGCTGTTAAAGTGGACAGAAAGAGACTTAAAAGAATAAATGTGTCATGATTAAGGGTAAAGAGTTGTACTCCCTCCAAAACTGAAAATCCAGGCTCAAGATAACCATTGCAGTCAAGCTTAGAGTTGATCTGTGAGCTTCCTGGTAGCCAAAGCAAGGAGGGAAGCAAGTCGATTGCTCCAATGAAAGGACAAACATCTTCCTGCCAGGATTTTGGGCTGATGAATGGATTAAGGTGGAGCTTTTCTGACTTAAATCAGTACATTGGAATGAAAACCAGAGGCTGCCTGCCAAAGCACTAGCTGTGGAAAAGAGATTTCTGTTCTCCTACTAGGAAAGGTGTGAGGTACCAGCCCGTCCTGGCTGGCAAGGGCATTACTTATATTTCTCATTGGAAATGTTGCTGGTTTCTTGCTGCAGTATGAAACCTTGTGTTCTGGCCGGTCCACACCAGCCACAAAGGCTGGGCTTTCCACTTACAAAACAGAACAAGAGCCAGGTGCTGGTGGCTCACACCTGTCATCCTAGCTATTCAGGAGGCTGAGATATGAGGATCAAGGTTCAAAGCTAGCCTGGGCAGGAAAGGCCATGAGACTCTTATCTCACCAAACATGGTGCTGTAGTTCAAATGGTAGAGTGCTTGCCTTGAGCTGAAGAGCTGAGGGACAGCTCTCAGGCCCGCGTTCAAGCCCCATGACCAACACCACCACCACCACCAAAACCAACAACAGAACAACAACCGGTCCCCAGGGAAGACTGGCTGAGGCGGACAGGGCCCTGGCACAGCGTGGGGCATGGTGGGCAGTATTTCTGGAGCTTCATGTGGTAAATACGAAGCCGATCACAAACCACACAGCCCAGCAGGCATCGGTGGCTCACACCTGTCCACGAGACACAGACATCCGAGGGTGATGGTTAGTGGTTAGTCTGGGTGGGAAAAGTACATGAGCCTCTGACCTTCCAGCCAGTTACCCAAAAAGCTGCCAGTGGAGCTGTGGCTCAAGTGGCAGAGTTGCTAGCCCTGAACATAAAGAGTCAGAGACAGCACCCAGGCCCTGAGTTCAAGCCCCAGGACTGGCAAAAATAAGGTCAGAAGTTAAGATGTGGTTCAAGTGGTAGAGCACCAGCCTTGAGTGAAAAAAGCAAAGGAGGCGTGTGAGGCTGAGTTCAAGCTCCACGACCAGCACTAAAAAAAAAAAAAATTTAAAGAAGGAGCTTTCAGTAAGGCTACAACTCCTTTGGCCACAGGCCAACCCTGGTGTCTTCTGTACAGAGCTGCTGCTTCCTGCCAGATGTGCAAGCTTCTAGATCTTTCCTTTCCCACGGAGGCACCTGTGTGTATGGAGCAGCCTAGCTCTCAGCAGGTTGTGAGGACTGGATATGCACCCACCTGGGTGCACGCCTTATGCTGTAGCTGCCCTGCGTCCTGCCTGGGTCTGCTGAGCCGCTGAGCACGGGCCCCCAAGCGGCTGTGACACTGTGCCCTTCTTCCTGAGGCCATCAAAAGCACAGGCTGGGCTTGGGGGGAGCTTCTGGGGTCTCCCTGCACCGAAGGCAGCCTTGCGAAGCTCTCTGCAGGTGTCTCTCTGGGTCAGAAGCAGAAGTTCCTGGAGGCAGGGATGGCCGTGGGTACGGCCCCATGTGTGCCATGCAACTCTTCATGTCTCTGTGCCAGCTGTTCCTGCTTGGAGCCCCAGGGAGAGGCCACGCCCCCACACCGCTGGGGCAGGGGCAGCATTAGGTCAATGTCTCCTCCAGGAGACCCTGCAGGCCCCTGTCCTATGCAGTGTCCAGGCCCCGGCCCTGCCCCGCAGGTAACTCTATCCGGGTCAGCTGTGCAGTATGAGGTAGCGTCTAGCAGGGCGTCGTGGTATTTTATGAAATCCGAAATGTGATCGCTACTGTTGTCTCAGTTTAGGGCCCCGACAATCCCCTTGCAAATGAGGAAAACAGCCTTCCCACATGCCTTTCCCCTGACACGGGCAGCCGTGGATCCCTGCCCAGGAGCCCTGGGGTGGGGTGGGAGCGTGGTGGGGGGGGAGGTCTAGCGTCTGAGGAAGGCAGTCTCAGGGCACTGGGGAAATCTGCTGTTTGTTCTGTTTTCCCCATTTCTGGGCATGCCTCTTAAAGCCAGTTTATGAGCACGTGGGCATCTGGGGCTGGCTGGTCCTTGAGCCCTGCTTCTAAGTGGGCTGCACAGCTCAGACTCTGGAGCCTGCAGGCCTCAGCCAGGCAGCTGCCTGGGAGCAAACCTGGGAGACGCAGGTGCTGCACTGCAGGTGGCATGAATCCCCCAAACAGCCAGAGAGAGAGATGAGAGACAGAGACAGAGAAACAAAGACAGAGATATGCCCTGAGCTTACATTTGGCCATTATTTAAAACCCTCCTTTTTTTTTTTTTCCCTGCCAGGAGCCAGTGGCTCATGCTCTTAATCCTAGGTACTCAGGAGGCTGAGATCTGAGGATCATGGTTCAAAGCCAGCCCAGGCAGGAAAGTCCTTGGGACTCTTGCCTCCAGTGAACCATGAAAAATCCAGAAGTGAAACTTCTAGATAGCACCCAGGTCCCAAGTTCAAGCCCGAGTACCAGTAGGCGCTGTCTCTCTCTCTCTCTCTCTCTCTCTCTCTCTCTCTCTCTCTCTCTCTCTCTCTCTCTCTCTCTCTCTCTCTCTCTCTCTCACACACACACACACACACACACATTCAGCCCTCCCGTAATTTAGCATGCAGAGATCAGTTTGCCAGCTCCTCCACCAACGCGCCCAGCAGCCCAGCACAGGAGTTGGAGCTACACCTTCATCCTCTAAAGAGCCTGTCCAGACAAGTTTCTCAACTGACAGAGAAACTCACAGCATCCAGCATGGCCACCGCTGGGTGCATGGGGCTATGGAGTCCTTGAAATGGGTCTGAGGAAAGGAAGGATCCAGGGAGGCCTGTGGGCCACAGTGGTTGAATGGCAGGTACCAAGTGCTCACTGAGTAAGGTCACAGATCAGATCGTGGGGTGCAGAAGCTGAGGCTTGGAGACGTTAGACATCATCACCCCATGGAAGGGGAAGAGCTCTCCAAGCAGGAGGCACCTGCGCAAGGCCAGTGCAGCCAGGGCTGCATTGTTCCTGGGCTGTAGACACTGGGGAATCCTGTCTTGTGTCTACCCACCCTGTTATTGATAACATCGCTCTTTTCTTACAAAACTCTCTTGGTTGGGAAGATAAATATATACATTTTATTTCTAGTTATCTGCTCATTTATAAAGAGACCCAAGACAAAGGAGACTTTATCCAAAGGCCTCTGACATGTAGTAGAAAACCTGCACTAGACCCCAAGACTCCTGTCCCCCAATCCAGTGCTCACCCCACCACTCAGCATGGGAGAGCAGCTTCCCTCCCCTCTTTGTCCAGTGTTGGGGTGAAGCCTGGGACATACTGGGCAAGGAGCCACACCGCCAGCCCAGGAAGCCACTCTTAAAGACAACTCACCACTGCTCTTCTCTCTTCTTGGTGAATTTTCCAAGGATTGTGACCAGATCCACGTAGATGATGTCTCATCTGATGACAATGGCCAAGATTTAAGGTAGGAATTGGGGGAAGAAAAGACCTCTGGCTGGCTGGCTAGATGATGGATGGATGATGGGTGGGTGGATGGATGATGGTATTGATGATGGCTTGGAGGTGGATGGATGATGGATGGATGGATGGATGGATGGATGGATGGACAATGGGTGAGTGGATGGATGATGGAGAGATGAGGGCAGATGGCTGACTGGCTGGATGATGGGTGGGTGGATGGATGATGGTATTGATGATGGGTTGGATGATGGATGGATGGATGGATGGACAATGGGTGAGTGGATGGATGATGGGCAGATGGCTGACTGGTTGGATGATGGGTGGGATCACTGGCTGAATGATGGATGATAGATGGATTGATGATGGGTGGGTGGGTGGGTGGGTAGATGGATGGATGGATGGGTGGGTGGATGAATAGATGAACTCACCTTTCCTAATTCAAAAATCAGTTCCTCAAATCCCCACCATTTAAAAGTGATACACATTGTTCAGAGATTTGCTTACAACCATTGCCTTGTACATTTTTTAGAATGATGCAGGTGAAACTCAAAATCAATTCTTGAGTGCTGAAGTGGGTGTCTAGTTTCTAGGGACAGTGTTCATAGGACA
The DNA here is from genome assembly GCF_024711535.1 of Dipodomys merriami. Classification (NCBI taxonomy): domain Eukaryota; kingdom Metazoa; phylum Chordata; class Mammalia; order Rodentia; family Heteromyidae; genus Dipodomys; species Dipodomys merriami. Next base: position 5,729,934 of record NW_027205492.1, read on the forward strand.
TGGATTCTAGAAGTCAGGTGAAGCCGCCAGAAACGAGGTAGCTTGCAGAAGAATGTGGCTGGAAAATTCCCAGCTCTCCCCTAGGAGATCTAAAAGTGTGACCTCAGTTACTTATTCAAAACTATTACAATTCCACATCTCTAGACCCATCAAAAATATTATAAGACCGAACTGGGCATGGTGTCTCATGCCTACAATTCTAGCTACACATGGGCTGCACAGCGATCATGGTCTGAGGCCAAAGTCTCACAGAATTACCTGCCTGCACTGAACCGTGATCCACAGATTTCAGCCCCTTGAGTAGCTAGGATAACAAGCGTACCAGGTACCTGGCTGTCAGAGCTTTTTTTTTTGAGACAAAGAACTTTCTAAGCAGCTGATAGATTCTTAGGGATCTTCTAAGCCTGCATCTGAATCCCCCACCCCCACCCCAGTGCTTACCCACAATGCCCTGTGCGCCCCAGCGATACCCCAGGGCCTGTGGCGGGTCTGCGGGGCCTGGTCTGCTCATACTCACGCCACCCGTGTCCGCCTCCCCAGCACTTACAACTTCTCCACGGACGGCTTCCACAGCACGGCGCCAGGGGCTGGCCTGTGCCTGGGCGCGGGCGTGCATGGCGGCGTGGACTGGATGAGGAAGCTGGCCTTCCGCTACCGGCGTGTGAAGGAGATGTACAACACCTACCGCAACAACGTGGGCGGTAAGTGGCCGGCAGAAGCGGGGTCAGGCCAAGCAGGAGGGGCAGACCGCCCCAGGTGTCCCCTCCACACCCGTCCCAGGGCCAGGCACTGCTGGGAGTTCGTGCACCTCAGCTTGTGCCATGGAACTCCGGGAGACTCTTGGCCCAGAACATGGTGGAGCCTGGCAAGCTCCACCCCTGGGTGCCTGGGGCTGTGGAGTCCTTGAAATGGGTCTGAAGAAAGGAAGGATCCGGGGAGGCCTGTGGGCCACAGTAGTAGTTGAATGGCGGGTACCGAGTGCTCACTGAGTGAGTCACAGATCAGATCATGGGGTACAGAAGCTGGGGCTTGGAGACGTCAGACATCACCCCAGCTGCAGCCTAGGTGACACCTGAGGTGTGTGGAGGAAGTCAGGCTCCCAAGCCCTGCCTGGGCCAAGTCTGGAGCCCAGGGAGACAGGAACCGCAGTCCCTCGAGGATGCTAAGGGCCAAACACGGTCCTTGGAGCAGTCACAAGGCCATCATCCTGCAAGCTGGTTAGAAATGTGTGGCTTCAGCCAGACATGGTGGTGTATGCCTGCAATCCCAGCAGGATAATTGAGAGTTGAAGAGGGACATCCTGGGCTACATTGCAAGATCTTGTTCCCAGAAAATGAAAAAAACAAGAAATGCGTGACTTAGACCCCACTCACCCAGGTGAGTGTCTTCGAATCCGCACTTCCGATGAGTTTCCCCAGTGACCGGCAACACTGAGGTGGAAGGAGGGTTGGAAGTTACTGGTTCTCAAACTTGGCAGCCCTACTACCCGCCTTGCCCACAAGCCACACTTAGTCCTTGCCCAAGGGAGCAAACAGGCTTGTGGCTGCATGGAGACACAGTGCATGATCCATTTTAAACCAGAAGAGAAAGGAGGAGTGCTGGGAAGAAGGGCTCCATGGGTTGGGACAGCATAAACCGCAGGGACATGGCCCTAAATGCACAGGGAGGGAGTTAGCCGGACAAAAGCGGAGGTGAGGACAGAGGAGATTGATCCAGGTTCTGGAATGGTGTGTGCAAAGGTCCTGTGGCAGGAGCAGGCTTGATACCTCAAGGGACAGAAAAAGAGGCCTCAAGGCTGGGATAGCAAGACATTGAGACTATGGTAGCAGGTAAGACTGGCTGTAAGTAGAGGCAGGACTAACCTGGGAGCCCTGGACTTTATCTTAAAGGGCCCAGGCTGAGAGGAGACAGCCAAGTTCAGAACATCCACAGAGTGGGCTCTGGAGATCAGCTTGCCAACCCTGTCTCCACTGTTTCCTCCTGTACTGAACAAGTCAGTCGACCTCACCAAGCCTGTTTCCTCACCTCAAAAAAATAGAAACGAAAGTAGTGTCCCCTTTGGAGGCTGTGGGAGTGAAATGAAGTAAGCTGTCCTAAACACACAGGGCCATGCACATGGTGAGAATTGGATGGGAACCGGTCATTGTTGCTTTTTATCTTATAAACTATTTATCTCTACCATAATAGCATTAGCTCCATTATCTATATATTCTCTTCATCTTAACACATTCGATGCCAATTACATGACTGTGAAGGTGTGGATGGATGGATGGATGGATGGATATATAGATAAATAGACCGACAGGTGGGTGTATAGGTGAATAAATTGATGAATAAGTAGATAGCTGAATGTATGGATGACTGAGGGGATTGTGAATGGGAGGGTGGATGGATAGACGATGGATGCATATGGATGGATGGATGGATGGGTGGATTACAGGTGGGTGCATAGGTGGATGAATTGATGGACAGGTAAGTGGGTAGATGGAAGGATGATGGACAGTTGGATAGGTGGATGGATGGATGGATGATGCATGGATAGATGGATGCATGAATGAACAGATGACAGGTAGGTAGAACAATCTATGGTCAGTTGGTCCCAGGATAAGGGGAGAAGGAGCCGGTGAATCAAAGGGAGTTTTGGGGTGCTCTGCTTTTGGACACCCCTTCCCTGCCTCTGTGTAGACTCTTCTAACAACTCGTCTTCCTCTGTGCGCAGGCTTGATCGGCGCTCCCAAGAGAGAGACGTGGCTGCAGCTGCGGGCGGAGCTGGAGGCGCTTACAGACCTGTGGCTGACGCACTCCCTGAAGGCGCTGACCCTCATCAACTCCAGGCAAGCGGCAGCCCGGTCCCCACGCCACCCGCCTCCTCCCGGCACCCAGCGGCCGCGTGGCCAGATCCACACACTTCCCAGGGCTGGAGTTACTCGCATGGCTGAGGAGACCGCCTGGGGCCCAGCAGGATTCCAGGTTTCTGGGCTCTCAAAGACCAGAGCCTTTATGTACCACCGTGCCCACTTCTCCCTCTTGCCCTGCGCTCGTCCCATGTGGCTCCATTCCATTCCCTGGGACTCTGGGGCTGATTCAGCGTGTGTGGCTCTTACAAAAACAAACAGCAACAAACCACGGGCCTGCAAATCAAGCAAGTATGGCAGCCATATTGCTTTCCAGGATCAGGCAGCATCGGGCTTACAGGAAGAAGAGCCGTGGCTCCCTGCTTCCCACCCCTTTAAGATGGCTCCAGCCCAGATCCCAGACAGGCAGGCCTCCCCTTGCGGGGCCTCTGGTCTTAACCCGTGTCTCCTTTGTCCTCAGGCCCAACTGTGTCAACGTCCTGGTCACCACCACACAGCTCATTCCTGCCCTGGCCAAGGTCCTGCTGTACGGCTTGGGCTCCGTGTTTCCCATCGAGAATATCTACAGCGCCACCAAGACAGGTGTGCAGGGGCATCCTTGAGGCCAGGGGAGGGGGGCACAGGAATGGGGACGGACAGTGCTGACTACTTGCTCTGACGCAGAGCGCCTGATACTGGCTGCTCCTGGGGAAGGGGTTGTGGGTCACACTTGCGGGCTCTCCCGCCCACACCACCCATCCCCGAGGCCAGGCGAGGGGAGCAGATCATATTTTATCCTCTTCCGAATGTATGAAAAAGCCAAAGAAACCGTTACTGCTGGAGACGTGGCTCATGTGGTAGAACACCAGCCAAGCAAGCAGCGAGAGAGAGGTCCTGAGTTCCAATTTCAGTATCACACACATGTACACACACACACACACACACACACACACACACACACACACACACACACACACACAGAGTCAGCTGAGATGCTTCCAGTTGGAAATGTTCACCCTTCTCTTTTTCTGGAGCAAAACAAAAACTCTAGTCATTTGTAGGTGTTTTCTGAGCACCATCTTGTGGGAAGTTTTTTGGCCTGGACTGATTTTCCCCAACTTTTTTTTTTTCTTAATTCTTTTTTTCCTGGCCCTGGGGCTTAAACTCAGAGTCTGAGCGCTGCCTATGAACCTCTTGGTGCTCAGGGTTAGTGTTCTACCACTTGAGCCACAGCACCACTTCCGGCTTTTTTTGAGTAGTTTATTGGACATAAAGGTCTCAGTGGGACTATTCTGCTCAGGATCCTCAGATCTCAGCCTTCTGAGTAGCTAAGATTACAGGCGTGAGCCACCAGCACCCAGTTTTTTCCCCAACTTTGAACACGATGTCGTGCCGTTCGGGCCAGCATGGAGGTCCTGGGAGACTCCCAGCCTCTTTTCTTTTCCTTTTTTTTTTCAGTACTGGAGGTTGAACCCAGTGCCTGGCACATGCAAGACAAAGTGCTCTACCCCTGTTTGTTTGTTTGTTTGTTTGTTTTGTTGTTGGTTTTTTTTTTGTCGGTCGTGGGGCTTGAACTCTGGGCCTGGGTGCTGTCCCTCAGCTCTTCAGCTCAAGGCGAGCGCTCTACCACTTGAGCTACAGCGCCACTTCCGATTTTCTGGTGGTTTATTGGAGATAGGAGTCTCATGGTCTCTCCTGCCCGGGCTGGCTTTGAACCGCAATCCTCAGATCTCAGCCTCCTGAGTAGCTAGGATTACAGGCGTGAGCCACCAGCGCCCGGCTTGTTTTGTTTTTTGAGACAAGGTCTTGATAACTTTTTCCCCTCATCCTCTTGCCTCCACCTCTCAAAGAGCTGGGATTCCAGGTGTATGCCACTACACTGAGATTTTAAAGAATTTTTTGTATTGTTATTATAAAGGTGATACAGTTACAGTACATGTACGTGTACAGCACAGGTACAGTTACATAAGTCAGGTAGAGTACATTTCTTTTTTTTTTTTTTTTTTTTTGTCGGTCATGGGGCTTGAACTCCGGGCCTGGGCGCCGTCCCTCAGCTCTTCAGCTCAAGGCGAGCGCTCTACCACTTGAGCTACAGCGCCACTTCCGGTTTTCTGGTGGTTTATTGGAGATAGGAGTCTCCTGCCCGGGCTGGCTTTGAACCGCAATCCTCAGATCTCAGCCTCCTGAGTAGCTAGGATTACAGGCGTGAGCCACCAGCGCCCGGCAGAGTACATTTCTTTTGGGATAATGTCACCCCTTCCCTCACTCTCTTCTAGTTTTTCCCTCCCATCCCACCCACAAGTTGTATACTTCTTTTTCAACATAGTATCTAGTGAGTACCACTGTTGCATTTGTTCTTTTAATTTTTTTTTCTTTTAATTTTTTGATTTTGGAGAAATAACAATATAAAACTTTTGTGTGTGTTGCTAATACCAGGGCTTAAGCTCAGCACTTGGGCACTGACCTGAGCTTTTATGCTCAAGGCTGGTGCTCTACCACTTGAGCCACAGCACCACTCTGGCTTCTTGGTGGATAATTGGAGATGAGAATCTCTTGGGCCTGTCTGGTCTGGTTTCAAACCACAGTCCTCTGGTCTCCGCCTCCTGAGTAGCTAGGGTTACAAGCATGGGCCACTGGCACCTGATTAAAAGTTCTTAGCATGGGGATCAGATTTGAGGTCTAGGTGCACTGAGCTGCACCTCTGGCCTGATTTTTTTTTGGGGGGCGGGGATTGTCTGCTTTGCTTGGGTTTGTTGTTGTTGTTCATTTGGGAGTTCTATTCATTCTTGCCTTTTTGGAGATGGAACCCGGGGCCTCACCCATCTGTAGTCCATTCTCACACACGTGTAGTCACAGCTGAGGGGAACTGCTCAACCTCTCTGGGTCCCGGCACTTGGGCAGGAGGATGGAGGAAGGATGAAGGCCGGGTGCTGGCCTGGGGTACAGACGGCTGGGCAGCCTGGGGCTCCTCCTGGGCCCTCACCCTCTGGTCACACACATCACACATCCCCCCCTCCCCCCCCATGCAGGGAAGGAGAGCTGCTTCGAGAGGATCATACAGAGGTTCGGCCGCAAAGCCGTCTACATCGTCATCGGCGATGGGGTGGAAGAGGAACAAGGGGCAAAGAAGGTGATTGATGGATGAATTGTGATTGATGGTGCGCGAGGGGTGGCGCCTCCTGCTCCCCCACCCCACCCTGCTTCTTCCCAAGTGAGCCCTAGGTGCAGCCCGCTTTCCTGCTCTCCATTTGCAAATGGCAGAAGCATCTCAAGTCATTTCCTCTGCAAGTCCCTGGGTGCCTTGGCCCTGGCGGCCTCCTCCCGGCTTCCTCCCTGCCTCCTCCCGGCCGGGAGGGGGCCTGGCGCACGTGCAGGCCTCTCCTTTCATGCGCCCAGTTAATAAAGGCAGCATTAAACTAATGAAAAAGCAAATCCCGCATCTGTGATCCCCGGTGAGGCCAGGCTTGTGGTGGCTGCAGCTCTGTTCTTGGGAGACAAACAGCTGCCCAGCCCTTACTCCGGATCTGCCAACAGCACCCCAGAGAGCTGCAGCACGCCCCCCCCCAAACCCCAGCCTGGGAAGCAGACTGTTAATGGTGCAGAGCTTAACTTGAGGGTCCTGGCTTCCCCTTCCTTCCCTGGCAGCAAATCCCAAGGAAATGCAAAAAATAAAAATAAAAAAATTCAGGGCCTCAGCTATGGAGTCAGCTCCCCAGGGTACAGAGAAAGTTCTGGAAGGGGGTGCTGCAGACACTTTACAGGGCAATCTTCTCTGGCCAGATGGCTCCTCTCTGGAGGAGGGAGTCCCCCCACCCCCCTGACTCCAGCCCCTTTGCACACGGCCCCTCTTTCTAGAGAGCGTGCTCCTCCTCTGTCTTGGAACCAGGACTGTTTGCTCTGCTCCAGCTGGGAGGTGTGTGCCCTTAGCTGAGCTCTGACGGTGAGCCAGCCGTGGTGCCAGCCACGATGCCAGGCACTGGGCTGGCTAGTCCAGTGCACAGATCAGAGCCTGGTGTCCCCGGCTCTCGCCCAGCCCACAGCCCAGGGAGCATGACATGGAAGGAGACTGTGAGACAAAGACAAAGGCTGGGGCAGATTGTAGGGGAGGCCGTGGAGGGGGAGGCCGGAATCAGGCCAGGCCTCATTGAGAGGAGCAGGAACATTCCAAGGGGAACTAAGTTCAGAAGGCTGCAGCCAGCAGCTGCAGGTGAGGGTGTGGTAGGAAGTAAGGGCCCCGCGGTGCCCAGGTCAGGCAGTCCCCACTGGTCTGGGGTTCTAGAAGGCTGTACCAGTGGCTGCTTTTTAAGGGGTATATTGCATTTTCATAGAATAAAGGATGGAAGGAAAATACTTAGCAAATCACACAATGATTGAAACCCACGATGTGTGGGGAGGGTTTTTTTTTTTTTTTTTGGTCAGTTTGGGGCTTGAACTCTGGGCCTGGGTGCTGTCCCTGTGCCCTTCAGCTCACGGCTCGAGCTCTACCACTTGAGCCACAGTGCCACTTCCAGTTTTTTCTGTTTATGTGTTGCTGAGGAATCGAACTCAGGTCCTCATGTGTGTGAGGCAAGCACTCTACCACGGAGCCACCTTCCCAGCCCTGTGTGCAGGAATTTGATATTTTTCTTTGAATTTCTTTTTATTTTTTATTTTTCAGTGGTGGCGGTGATGCTGGTTCTAAACCTAGATCTGCCAACAGCACTCTAGAGAGGCACCCAGGCAGGACTGCCGTTACAGCCCCAGTCCTTTCCTCTCCGGCTATTTCTGAGACAATCTTTTATTTTTTCTTCAATGTTACAATCCTCCTATTTAGTTTCCAGCCATAGCTGGCATGACAGGCATGTACCACTATGTGCAGCTATTGGTTGAAATGAGTCTCAAGCACGTTTTGCTCCAGTTGGCCTCAAACCTCCAAATCTGAGCCTCCCAAGGAGCTGGGATTACAGGTGTAAGCTGCTGTCATCTGGCTTATCATTTCTTTTGATTTTTTTTAACTTAATTTTTTAAAACTACATTTGGCCAAAACTATGTGTGCTTAATCTGAAAATAAGGTGGGCTTGCTTCTTTTTAAAGTATATCTGCTGGCCTAATAAATAATAACTCAGGAGATACACAGGGTCTGACCAAACACCAATGGCAGCAAATCAAGTGAGCTGTCATGTGACTCCACAGCAGTTCAGAGCGCAGTCTGTTTGGTCAGATCTCTGGGTCTTAGAGCCCTGGACCTGGGATTGGAGGGGCCTCCAGCTGACTGATAGGGTCAGTGCATGATCACAGGGTCAGCACATGATCACAGGGTCAGTGTGTGTTCACAGGGTCAATGCGTGATCATGGGGTCCGTGTGTGATTGCAGGGTCAGTGTGTGATCATGGGATCAGTGTGTGATTGTGGAGTCAGTGTGTGATCATGAGGTCAGTGTGTGATCGTGGGGTCAGTGTGTGATCGTGGGGTCAGGGTGTGATCGTGGGATCAGTGTGTGATCGTGGGATCAGTGTGTGATCGTGGGGTCAGTGTGTGATCGTGGGGTCAGTGTGTGATCGTGGGGTCAGTGTGTGATTGTGGGGTCAGTGTGTGATCATGGGGTCAGTGTGTGATCGTGAGGTCAGTGTGTGATCATGGGGTGTTTGTGAGGTCAGTGTATGATTGTGGAGTCAGTGTGTGATTGTGGGGTCAGTGTGTGATCATGGGGTCAGTGTGTGATCGTGAGGTCAGTGTGTGATCATGGGGTCAGTGTGTGATCATGGGGTCAGTGTGAGGTCAGTGTGTGATCATGGGATCAGTGTGTGATTGTGGAGTCAGTGTGTGATCATGGGGTCAGTGTGTGATCGTGGGGTCAGTGTGTGATCGTGGAGTCAGTGTGTGATCGTGGGGTCAGTGTGGGATCGTGGGATCAGTGTGTGATCGTGGGGTCAGTGTGTGATCGTGAGGTCAGTGTGTGATCGTGGGATCAGTGTGTGATCGTGAGGTCAGTGTGTGATCATGGGGTCAGTGTGTGATTGTGGGGTCAGTGTGTGATCGTGAGGTCAGTGTGTGATCATGAGGTTAGGTCAGTGTGTGATCGTGGGGTCAGTGTGTGATTGTGGGGTCAGTGTGTGGTCGTGAGGTCAGTGTATGATCGTGGGGTCAGTGTTTGTGAGGTCAGTGTGTGATCGTGAGGTCGGTGTGTGATCATGAGTTCAGTGTGTGATCGTGGGGTCAGTATGTGATCGTGGGGTCAGTGTGTGATCATGGGATCAGTGTGTGATCGTGGGGTCAGTGTGTGATCATGGGGTCAGTGTGTGATCGTGAGGTCAGTGTGTGATCATGTGGTCAGTGTTTGTGAGGTCAGTGTGTGATTGTGGAGTCAGTGTATGATCATGGGGTCAGTGTGTGATCGTGAGGTCAGTGTGTGATCATGGGATCAGTGTGTGATTGTCGAGTCAGTGTGTGATCATGAGGTCAGTATGTGATCGTGGGGTCAGTGTGTGATTGTGGAGTCAGTGTGTGATCATGAGGTCAGTGTGTGATCGTGGGGTCAGTGTGTGATCGTGGGGTCAGTGTGTGATTGTGGAGTCAGTGTGTGATCGTGAGGTCAGTGTGTGATCATGGGATCAGTGTGTGATCGTGAGGTCAGTGTGTGATCATGGGGTCAGTGTGTGATTGTGGGGTCAGTGTGTGGTTGTGAGGTCAGTGTGTGATCATGAGGTCAGGTCAGTGTGTGATCGTGGGGTCAGTGTGTGATTGTGGGGTCAGTGTGTGGTCGTGAGGTCAGTGTATGATCATGGGGTCAGTCTTTGTGAGGTCAGTGTGTGATCGTGAGGTCGGTGTGTGATCATGAGTTCAGTGTGTGATCGTGAGGTCAGTGCGTGATCGTGGGCTCAGTGTGTGATCGTGGGATCAGTCATATGACTGCAGAGTCTGTGTGTGACCATGGTCAGGGCACGTATAACCTGCACCTTGTATGTCCCAGCACAACATGCCTTTCTGGCGGGTGTCCTGCCATGCTGACCTGGAGGCCCTGCGCCACGCGCTGGAACTGGAGTATTTATAGCTGTGTCGCGGGCTCCACCTGCTGTCCTCTGGTCTAGGATCCTCGTCCCTCCTGCCTCCCCACGACTGCCCCAGATGCCCGGACACAGGACACCTGGCTGCCTCTGCCCTCGGGGACAAGTCCACCAGTCATCTCAGAAGTGCCCGCCCGCCCGGTTCAAGCTGGCGTCTGAAGGAGCAGAGTGCCAGGGAATGCGGCCTGGGGAACCAGATCCTGTCCCAGACTCAGCCAGTTGGCCCTGGAGGCTTGTGGGATGGGGGTGGGGGTGGGGGGAGTGTTTCTTGTTTTAATTTATGGACGAATCTCACGACTCTGTGTTATGCCCTCATACCTGTCTTGGTTTTCTTAGTGGTTGGTTTGGGTTTGGAACTGGCATGTGGGCAGCTCACAATTCTCTGCGAGGCGCTTTGTAGGGCAGGCGGGGAGGACAGTCACTCCTTGACTATCAGTGAGGAAGGCAGTCAGGGGCTGCCGGGGAGACCCCTCCCTGCCATGTCACGTGGACAGTATTGGTGCCTTATGCTGCCATCTTGCTTTCTTGGAAGAGGGGAACACGAAAGGAAGTGGAACTCTTGACGGATGAAAGGCATGAAATAAAACCACGTTTACATTCTGAAGCTCAACACAGCTCCTCTGTTCTCCTCAGGGCTGCACGTGGGGAGGTCTTCTTCAGTTGTGAAATAAAATCCTGGGGAAACTGGTGTTGAGTCAAACAAGAGCAACAGAGACAAGTGTCTCTCAGAGCTTTCTCCTAGGAGACTTCTGGGTTGGCCTCATCGCTGAGATGGAAGATGCCTCTTTGGTCTTTGAGCAAAACCCTCCATCCATAAGAGTCGCACCCTTGCTGTGCTGGCAGACTTGAGCCATGGCTCCATGATGCTCAATTTAGGGATGAAATACTGCAGGTGTGTGTGTGTGTGTTAGTGTCCATCCTGGGGCTTGAACTTAGGACCTAGGTGCTGTCCCTGAGCTTATTTTGCTCAAAGCTAACACTATCACTTGAGCCAGAGCTCTACTTCCAGCTTTTTGGGAGGATTCATTGGAGATGAATCTCACGGACTTTTCTGTCTGGGCTGGCGTTGAACCATGATCCTCAGATCTCAGGCTTCTGAGTAGCTAGGGTCACAGGCGTGAGCCATCAGTGCCTGGCCTATGATTCTCAAGGCTCTGGTGAGGTAAAAGCTAAAAGCACTGGACTGGGCCATACTTTTCCCACACACTGAGCAGATGGATGCCAGTCCAGCACCAGCAAGCTGTGCTTGCCAGTGACCACCAGAGGGCAGTGTGTTGCCACAGCCACCTGCAGGTGGAGTGGATCAGGAAGCAGGGATAAAACAAGACTTAACTGAGATACTTTGGCAAGCTGTTTTGGTCATCAGCAGTGGACTCAGGCCCAAGGATGGACAGTAAGGTCACACACACCCCCGGGACCTGCTCACAGCAGGATGTCTTCAAGGGTGGCACATGAGCAAGTTCCAATACGTGTTCCTGTGCTCAAGTTCAATCATGGACTGTTGTTAATGGTGTAGTTTACATTCTTTGGGGGTAATGGTGGGATTTGTTTCTGTACCTAGGAACTCACTGGGCACAGTTTAAAACTAGGTTTAAAATATAGCAGTAATGCTGGGAACCTGTGGCTCACGCCTGTAATCCTAGCTACTCAGGAGGCTGAGATATGAGGATCATGGTTCAAAGCCAGCCTGGGCAAGAAAGTCCCTGAGAATGAAACAACAAAAAACCGTAAGTGGGGCTGTGGCTCAAGTGGTAAGAGCACCAGCCTTGAGCACCAAAGCCAGGGACAGCACACCAGACCTCGAGTTCAAGTCCCAAGACCAACACCAGTAAAGAAATCCAATAGTAAAGTTGGGGCCAAAAATGAACATGACAAGAACTTCAGCCAGTTGGTGGGTGTGGCTTCACCCCTCCCCCATGCACCAGGATACAGACCCACAGGAAGGAAAGCAGCCTAGCTCTATTGCAGGCTGGTTTAAACTGTCTTAAACTGCCAGCTGTGAAGTGGGGCAAGAACCCCCACCCCCACCCCGTGTTGCTGACATCACTGACAACATGTGGACATGAACAGTGCTTTTAGGGAAATGAGACTTCTTGTCTTTTCCCAGCAAAAAGCCAGAAGAGGAAGTGTGGATCAAGTGGTAGAGTGCCAGCTTTGAACAGAAAAAGCTAAACAAAGGCGGAGCTGGTGTTTCCCACCTGTAATCCTAGCTACTCAGGATGCTGAGATCCGAGGACCATGGTTCAGAGACTCTCATCTCCAATTATTAACCACCAGGAAACTGAAGTGGCGCTGTGGGTTTAAGTGGTAGAGGGCTGACTTTGAGCAAGAGCTCAGGAACAGCACCCAGGCCCTGAGTTGAAGCCCATGACTGATTTTTTTTTTTTTAAAGAAGCTAAGCAAGAGGATGAGACTCAATTCAAACCTCAGTCCCAGCGAAAAACAAAACACCTTAAAAGCAGAGGACTGAGATGTAGCTTAAGTGTGAATCTGAGTTTATTTCATCTCCACTGCTGGGGGAAAAAGCTGAGTGACTTCCACTTCCAGGAGAAGGGAAGCTGGGTAACGAGGGACATCTGGTCACCTCTCCCCCAGTGCAGGACAGCACTGGACACAACCCTGTTCCTTTTTGGTCATTCTAACGAGCCACCCCATATGTTTAGACCCCATATGGAGCACAAACAACCTCAGCAGAAAGGGGGAGGTGTTTTTCCTGGGGGAACCATTGGCCTGAAAACCCCCAGAACCCGTAGCTTGGCTGTCATCCCATCCTGCTGCCACACTCAGCCTGCACCTCAGCTCCGCTCTCCTAAGGCTGCCCCAGAAGCCCCCGCGGGCCCCAGTGCAGCTCATGCTCCGCAGACGCCTGGTGTTTGCTGGAAAGCAGAGACAGTGCCCCAGCCCATGGAAAATGGCCAATCTGAGCCAACCACATTTCCAAAACAGTTTAATTGGAAAAGAGGTAAAGAGCCAGGTGCTGGTGGCTCACACCTGTGATCCTAGCTGAGATCTGAGGATCACCATTCAAAGCCAGTCAGGGCAGGAAAGGTCATGAGACTCTTATCTCCAATGAACCACCAGAAAACTGGAAGTGGCGATGTGGCTCAAAGTGGCAGAGCACTAGTCTTGAGCAAAAGAGCTCAGACCCAGACCCTGAGTTCAAGCCCTACAACCAACCAAAACAAAACAAGAAAGAGATAAAGGTAAAGAATCTGAAAATTGGGAGAGGAGAAAGTGAAGGGTCCAAAAGGCCTCGTGCGTCGAGTCCACGGCTTGGTCACAAACAGACACCATCATCAAAAAAGATATTTAAGTTTAATACAAATTTTATACAAAGAAAATATGAAAAAATACTTCCATATGCTAAAAGCAATTATGCCTCACAAATAAGGCCAGCTAGGCTATTTTTTGTTTTGACAACTGCAATTCACAACTGTTCTCTGTCTCTGTGTCTCTCCCTCTCTCTCTGGTTTTCTTCTAGTATCTCTTCTTTCTTTTCTAATGGGGGGTGACTAGCTGGAAACTGTACAGTTCGCATCCTCTTATCGACAATGAAAAGTAAACGAGACTAAAATGTACAACAGAATGTACTGGAATGATATCGTACAGTTAATGTTCTCATATACACATATCACCTCTCGCTCCCGTGGATGTGTCCCCAGGAGGGGAGAGCAGCGTGGCGTGACCGGCAGCGTGGGACAGGCCTGGCTTCCTCGCGCACGGCTGGGCTTCATGCTTCCCTAAAGACGTGGAACTCGTGTGGTTATAAATAATACAGAACATGCGTCCTCCCGGCCTCGGGCCGCCTCCTTGTCTCTACGAGGCTGCGCAGGCGGCTGAGGGAAGGAATCAAAGAACAAAACCAAGTCCACCATCCTCTGGTCCCGGTCCTGTGCTGCGTGACCAGCCCGCGCACGCAGGGTCTCTTTCTGCAGATGGTTTGTAAACAAGGATATCGGTTTCCCTTTGAGGAGAAATAAACACACGCTTCTCCGTGTGTGTCCTTCTGGCGTGGGCAGCCGGCCCTTCCTAGCAACGTTGGACAGTGTGGCCCGGGAAGGGGGGGGGAGGTGGAAGGAGGTGGGCTGCGAATGGCTTCTGAGGTGAGCCCCAACCACATAGCCCGGGCTCGAACTCTTGACCCCAATGCAGCAGGGAGCAGATGGGTGAGGCGACAGTGGCTGCCCTCCCTGGGGAACCTGTGCCACGGCCCTCCCCGGGCCCAGCCCCCCACCCCGCCTGACCCCGCCTGACCCCGCGGGCTGAGCGAGCATCCCCAGTTGTGGTTGGGTTTGGGTTTTTCTAAGTTGTTTTTACTTTTTCTTTTTTTTTTTATAAGTTAAAAGTCAATAGAAATATAAAAAGGGCAGGCGCTCTATCGGGGCTATGCACAAAGTGTACAGTATGTACAGCGCGGCCCGGGCCTCGGGAGTGCAGGGCGCCGGACCGGGTCTGAGGGCGGCGACTGTCCCGGGGTGTGGGGGGCGGGGCGGCCCCCCTCAGCAGCCCCTAGTCCCAGAAGGGGTCCAGCCGGGTCTCCTTGGCCAGGAGATTCTTGGTGCTGGTGCTGGCGCTGTGTTCGGCACGCGTGGAGCCTCGCTTCTCCTCACCGCCGCTCCGGGCCCCGCACTTGCTGCTCCGGGAATGATCTGCGGGACAAAGGCAAGACTCACCCACCCGCCTCCACGCGGCCCCACGCCCGAGCGCGGGGTCCGCCGCCAGTCATGTGGGGTGCTGCGTGTAGGATGTGGGGTTCGGCTCACTGTCCCCCTAGAACCATACAGACACTCGTGGCAGGCCTGAGCACCACCCCGCACGCCACGCACTCCCACCGCGGGCGCCGTATCTGGCACACGGGCCGCACGCGGACAAAGCACACAAGCCCACCCCAGGGAGAGGCCAGAGGAGAGACGGACAGCCGGCTCATCCAGGGGACAGAGAACCCCCAGACCCAAGGAGAACACGCAGCCACCCAAGATGGCTCCGAGGACACATGGGCGCGAGCACAGGAGGCTGAAGAGAAGGGAAAAGGCCAGGAAGAGCTCCAGCCACCAAATGTCAGTCCGGCCCGGTGCTGGCGGCTCACGCCTGTCATGCTAACCACTCAGTGAGAGGCTGAGATCTGAGGATCATGGTTCGAAGTCAGCCTAGGCAGGAAAAGTCCCTGAGACTTAACCACAAAAAGTCAGAAGTGGAGCTGTGGCTCAAGTGGTAGAGCTTTAGCCTTGAGGGAAAAGATGAAGGGTTAGTGCAGGCTCTGAGTTCAAGCCCCAGTACTGGCACAAAAAAACAAACACACAAACAACAACAAAACACAAAAGGCCAGCCTGCAGGTGAGGTGCAGCCAGCCACGGCCCGAGCCGCCAGCCCAGCCCCGGGCAGACCATCATGGGGAGCACAGATCGGGTTTTTCTTGTTTACTTCTCCATCTGGGGTAGGAAGAAGTTAGGGGTGAGGCTTAGAGGCCTGCAGGGCTGGGGTGGGTGAGGAACGCACCCCCCCCCATTCCTCACAAGACTACTCTTTCCTGCCAGACCCAGGGCAGCAGAAAACTGACAGGAGCTGTGTGTCATCACCAGTACCAAGAGGGTTAAGGATCGTAGGGTTCACTCAGAAAGCACCCCTCAGCCTAGCACAGATGACCCAAGTGGACAGTGTTGGGGGACAGGGCTGGGTGGGGGTGGAGCTCTCTCCAAGACCCCCAGTTCCTCTGGGACGCACTTGGCCATGCTGTTGGCTCCTCTGGGGTTGGGGGGGTCACGTCGCTGGTTTGGGGGTACATAAGAAAATCCCACAGTGAGGCCACCAAATCTCACCACGTCCTCCCAGCTCTGGGGAGGGCTGGGCCAGAGGGGGCGGGGAGGGCCTCGAGTAGCTGAAGGAACACTGAGGCACGGTAGGAAGGCGCCGCGACGCCCGGCCCACCCCACGCAGGACAGACACGCGAGAACACACAGACACACACAGGACAGGGCTGCGGCAGCAATACTTACACTTGTGGGCTGGGTAGGTGGGGTGCGGCTGGCGGTCGGTGGAGGTTGGGGTGCTGGCGGCTGGCTTGTCACACCTTTTGCTCACTGAAGAGACAGCACAGGGAGCCTCAGCGTCTGCCCCCCAGCTCGACGCCGGCCGCGCACCCCACGCTTGCCGCCTGCCTACCATGGGGGCTCCTGGCACCCCCGGGTGACCCCGCCATCACGCCACGCGCTCCAACCTGACACACACACGTGGACCAAGCCACAGGTACACGCGCACATGTGCCGTGACACCAACCACAAGCGGGGAACTGGGTTGCAGGGACACGCACGCCCCGTGACCAGACACTGCGCACCGCACACCCAGCAAGACGGGAGCCACCAAAGTCCCAGCGCCAGGCCAAGGAGAAGGCCAGGCTGGCGGGGCACACGGGGAGACCCTGCCCCCAAAAACTGCAGAGAAAGAGGGGGAGGAAGAGAGAAAGGAAGGAAGGAAAGGAGGGGAGACAGAGGGGAAGAGGAGCCAAGGAAAGAAACCAGAAAGGGGGGAGGAGGGCGGGAGGGAGGGAGTCTGACACAGCTGGGTACTGGCGGCTCACACCTATAATCCTCAGGAGGCTAAGATCTGAGGGCTGCAGTTCGAAGCCAGCTGAGGCAAGAAAACGGGCGAGACTCTTATCTCCAATTAACCATCAGAAAACAGGAAGTGGTATTGTAGCCCAAGTGGCCAAGTGCCAGCCTTGAGCAAAAAAAGCTCAGGGACAGCGCCCAGGCCCGGAGTTTAAGCCCCAGGACTGGCACAAACACTAAAAAAAAAGATACAGGAGAAAAATAAGAAGGACAGAGAGCTCAGGACAACACACTGCTACACAACGACAGGCAGGAACAGGATTTTCACACTCCAATCTTTAGACCCAGAGACAGACAACACATGAACGCGCCCACGGCCATGGTGACCGCCAGGCAGAGGCTGGGCAGCCCCGGAGGGGAGAAGACAGGATGAGGCAGCGGTCAGAGGAGGCGGGGGTCTCAGGAGTTGGAGAAAAGGAAGAGAGAAGTCACTTGAGGGCCCTGACTCTGCCCTTCCAGCTGTGACTCACTGAGAACATCTGAAGGCAAAGTGAAGAGCAGAGCACCTGTCATCAGGAAGCCACGAACATCCAGAGGATCATGGTTCAGGGCCAGCCCAAGTTTAAAAAAAAAAAAGTCCTCAAGACTCCAGCAAAAAGCCAGTATGGAGGCATGGCCCAAGGGACAGATTGCCAGCCAAACAAGCCAGGTGAGCAAAAGCGCCAGTAAGGCCCAAAGTTCAAACCAGGGCAGCACCTCCATTCAGAAGAGAAGGAGGGCGGGGTGAGATGGGGCCAGGGTGTGCCCCGTTCAGCCCAGGCGTGCCTTGCGGGGTGGGGGTGGGAGGTTCACCCCACTTCTCTGCCTGCCATCCCGGGACCTGTGCAGAGGCCGGGGCTGACACGCTGGTGCTCTGACAGCCTGCCAGGTCCCGTGTCCCTAACTCCGCACCCAGCCCTGGCTGGGAGGCTCCACAGATGAATGAGCAAGGGAGAGGGTGGAATCGGACCCAGTTTCCCATGACCTGATTCCTCAGCCACAGGCTTTGGGAAGACTGAAAGATGAAGCATCCTGGGCCTCTCTGGAGTGACCTCCATGAAGCGGCCTCCACTGGGGGGCACCAACCTCGCTACCATCCTCTCCCACCAACACTTCTTCTGCTTCCCCTTCCCCGATTCCCTGGGAGGGGCTGGGGGCTGGGCAGCCGTCCTGGCTCCTGGCTCAGGACCTGGATACCATCTCTTTGGGAATTTTATTTTTTGCTCAAGGCTAGTGTTCTACCACTTGAGCCACACCTCTACTTCCTTAGACATGAATCTCATGGACGTTCCTGCTTGGGCTGGCTTCAAACCAGGATCCTCTGATCTCAGACTCCAAATTAGTTAGGATTATAGGCATAAGCACCGGCGCCCAGCATTGAGTGGTCTTATAGACTCAGAAGAGCCATGGAAATGGGGCGTGATCTGTAAAGTTCAGACAAACTCCACCCAGCCACCAACACCAGCCGGGTTCTCTGCTCCTGGTCACCCCCCCCCCCCAACCCAGCAGCCTCCCATTTCTCTCCCTGGGACGAGGGTGCTTCAGGCTGGGGATTTGTGAACTCCCGCCGGCAAGCCCGTGCGGTCCAAGGCCAACTGCATTCTTCAAGGCTGACGCTTCACAGCCAGGTGTAGGCATGGTCAGCTGTGCCCACTTTCCTGGCACAGGGGCAGCGGGACAGAGACCACACAGGGCAGAGACCACCGCTGCCATGTTTAATGCACCCTGCCCTGAACGACTGGCCCGCCCAGCCTGGTCTAAGCGAGGCCTCCTTCACCTCCACCTCACCACCGCGATCCCGTGGCCGCCCTCCCTGCGTGCACTCTCCACACTGCCGCCACGCAAGTCCTCCCAGAGGCCAGGCTGCTCCCACCTCTGCCGCTCTACACGCTGCATGGCACCGTGTCTGACGCCATTTTCCAACCTGGCCTGCCTCACAGCCCTGGACTGTGACACACGCATGCTACTCCGAGTGACTGCTGAGTTCTACCTTTGTTCCCAACTTATTTTCCAAGATAAAGACTAATCAGAAGGACCAGAGGGCAAGAGTTTGGGAGACCCCATTTCAACAAGACGCTTGGCACAGTGGAGCACATCAGCTACGCGGGAGGCTGAGATCAGGAGGATTGCGGCTCCAGGAGAGCCCGTGCAAAACAGTTCACAAGGCTTCGTTTCAGCGGAAGGAGCTGGGCATGGGAGTGTAAGCTCAGTCACGGTGAGACGCATAACAGAGAAGTATTCAAAGCCCAGGCCAGGGCCTGTACAAAAAGTTAAGACCCTGTGTCAAAATAATTGTGCACAAATGGTTGGACGTGTGGCTCAGTGGTAGAGCACCTGCCTAGCAAGCACAACACTCCAAGTTAAAAACCCAGTTCTGTACAAAAGAAGAAATATTCAGGGCTGGGGGCACAGCTCAAGTGGCAAAGCATCTACCTTGCAAATATGAGGCCTGAGTTCAAACCCCAGCACTGCCAAAAACAAAAATCAAACAAACAAGAAAACAACTTTCATCACAACTTCATAAACCAAAAATTAAAGGATCCATTAAACTTGCCAAAAGTAGAAAACAACTCTTCCAGTTAACACCAATACAAACCAAATTGTACTATTATATTAAAGGCAGGATTAGAGATGGGCATGGGACTACACACCTGTAATCCCAGCTCTCAGGAGGCTAATCTAGGAGAATTGAGATTTCAAGGCCAGTCTGGGCTGAGCTGGAGAGCAAAACCAACAAGACCACTTGTGAAGATTGAAGGAAGAAGAGATGGCCCACGCCTGCAGTCCAGCTACAGCGACAACTACAAAACAGGAGGAGCGCGGCCCCGTGATCATAGTCAACGCCAGGCTCCTCTTCTCCCTGAGAGCCTGCCATTCCCTCCAACTCACACCCATCCCCTGCCCTTCAAGGCTGTGCTCCTGCAGAAATGTGCCCCCCTTGGGCATTGACATTGGGCAGAGAAGCCTCAGGCCACTCAAACTGGGCACAACGATCAGCAAAAGCAGGCTCCAGTCAACCCATCTCTGAATGGGCTGGTTTACATTCCTAGTACGAGGGGAAAAGGGGGTTCCACACCACAGAAGCCTCAGAGCACCCCCTAACACCTACCAGAGGACCCCCTATGAGGGACGGCTCATCCGCAACGCCCCTCCACCTGCCCTGTCTTTGTCTCCCTGAGACGGCTCCAGGCAGCTCTCCAGGACCTCACTCGATGAGTGAGGAACCCCGCTCCAGATGAAGTTCATTCGAGAAACACAACCAACGGGTAAATCCTGAGCGTATGGATAGCTGCCCGGATGCTGCCCGGCCACACTGGTGCCCTGGGAACGCGTGCCGGGCACTCCCATGGATCTGCAATCGTCTGGAAACTACTGCCAGTGTCTTCCCGACAAATCAGTTCCCCATGGGACCTGGGAAGCGGGGAAACACCTTCCTCCCGCCGTGGGGGACATACCAGAGCCTTGGTTGGAGCCGAGGAGAATGGAGGAGGGCGTCTCTCTTGAGCCAGAAAGGTCCAGGGTCTAGAAATACAATAGACACAATACAATACACACCACCGAATACAATAGAAATAGAATACATATAATAGAGCACCTGCCTACCAAGTATGATGTCCCAGTACCAATTCTAATAGTCAAAAATCAATCAGTTCATTTGATTTCATGTGAGCCTGTTGTGGGCTGTAGTCAGCTAATCAATCTTAAGGTGTTCTTCCTGACAGCCTGACAATTTCACTTGTCCTAATTCTGACTGAGTAGCTACAATTTAAAAGATCACCAACAGACTTGGGCTGCAGTGAATGTCACAGACAGCACACACAGGGATGGGCAGGGTGACCATTGGAGCTGGTTATGACACCGGTAGCCACATACGGCTCCTGAAATTAAACTTACTAAACACACACACACACACACACACACACACACACACACACACACACACACACACACACACACACACACACACACACACACACACACACACACACACAGAGCCCTGGTGGCTCATGCCTGGAATCCTAGCTACTCAGGAAGTTGAGATCCAAAGGATCCAGGTTCGAAGCCAGCGAAGCCAGCCTGGGCACTAAAGTCCCCTAGACTTGTCTCCAATTAACATAAAAAAAAAAAAAATTGAAGAAATGAGCGATGGCTCACAGTGGTAGAATGCAAGCCCTTGAGCAAAAGAGCTCAGGGACAGAGCCCAGGCCCTGAGTTCAAGTCCCACAACTACCAACAACAACAACAAATCAGTTCCACGCTCACATAAGCCACACTTGCAGTGCTCAATGACTCCTTGTGGCTGGCAGCTCCTATGAGCGGGCAGAAGAGAAAGAATTCCCACCATGGGGCCCTGGAGAGGGGCCAGGCAGAGCCCAGCCCACTCCCATATGGCCAGTGCATTCCCATGGTGTAGACTCGAACCGGGGAACACTGGCCACAATGAGCCCATGTTAAAACTCATCATCACCCTGTGGTCTGACAACCTGTACTGCACAGAACTGGCTTGGGGGTGTTGCTGGCAGGGGGCCCAAGGTGCAGGGGTGCTCACCGAGCTGCTGTCCTTGCTCTTCTCGGCCGAGGCCTCCTTGTCCTTGGAGGCGCTGGCTGGCTCTGCAGGGGCCGGCTGTGTGCTGGCCGAGCTGCCCTGCGACGACTTGGCTCCCGCGTCGGTGCTGGCCTCGGCCTCGGCCTCCGGCTGGGGGGCGGTGGCTGGGGACACGGGGCAAGGGAGGCATGCTCAGGCCACGTGGCACTCGTGCCACGAGATGGCTTCCCTGTGGGACCGCGCTCACACCCACACCCCCCGAGTCCCAGCCCCACCCAGCCCACAGTGGCTCCATCTGTGAAAAGCTGTATCTTTTCCTCCTGAGCCATTGGAGATGGAAGTCCTCCTGGAGAGAGAAGCCAGGGACCCCACTCACACGGTGGGTGGCCACCGCCAGGCCAATGCGCCTTGGCCGATGCCTTTCAGAGCCACAAGGACTGGGCTGTGTCTGAGAGGGAGTCAGGAACACACGGGAGGTCAGACGGGGCCATGAGGTTCTGCACAAGCACTGGTCACAAATCCCCATGCCACACAACCCCGGGCCAGGGCAGGAGCTGCGGACAGCTAGGCCATTCTGCAGGGGAAGACTTGGATGTCTGCAAGAACCAGGTGCTGGCGGCCCACGCCTGTCATCCCAGCTACTCGGGAGGCTGAGATCTGAGGATCACAGTTCAAAGCCAGCCAGGGCAGCAATGTCCATAAGACTCTTATCTCCAATAAACCACTAGAAAATCAGAAGTGGTGCTATGGCTCAAGCAGTAGAGCACTATCCTTGAGCTGAAGAGCTGAGGGACAGTGCCCAGGCCCAGAGTGCAAGCCCCACGACCCACCAAAAAAGAAAAAAAAATCTGCAAGAAAGGAATCTCCCCTTAAAGGTTACAAAACACAAGAAAGCTCACCAGCGTTGCTTCTAAAAAAGAAACAAGGATAGGGCTGGGGAAGGTGGCTTAGTGGTAGAGTGCTTGCCTAGCATGCATGAAGCCCTGGGTTTGATTCATAAGTACCACATAAATAGAAAAAGCCAGAAGTGGCTCTGGGGCTCAAGCGGTAGAATCAGGGGCAGTGCCCAGGCCCGGAGGTCAAGCCTCAAGAAACAAGGAGAAATTCATCCTGAATGGGAACCCTAAACTAGCATTCCCTGCTTTGTAAATAAAGTTTTTATTGGCATATAACCAACTCTACACACTCCTTTTTTTCCCCTAAAAAAAGGGAATCCAATTATTGAAAGCCATGAATCAATTATTACCCCAAAAAGCAACAGTTTGCGGGGCGCTGGTGGCTCACCCTTGTAATCCTAGCTACTCAGGAGGCTGAGATTTGAGGATCATAGCTCAAAGCCAGCCTGAGCAGGAAAGTTCCTGAAACTTTTTTTTTTTTAAACCAAATTACTTTAACCAAAGTTTATAAGGCCTTTTAGCCTACACCTGTCTTTGTGTGTGTGTGTGGGGGGGGGGTGTCAGTCGTGGGGCCTGAACTCTGGGCCTGGGTGCTATTCCTCAGCTCTTCAGCTCAAAGCTAGCACTCTACCACTTGAGCCACAGCGCCACTTCTGGCTTTTTTCTTTTTGTTTATGTGGTGCGGAGGAATGGAACCCAGGGCGGGCCTCAGGCATACAAGGCAAGCGCTCTACCACTGAGCCACCTTCCCAGCCCATACACCTGTCTTATTAGCATACCAACATAACCAGCCCTAAAACTCTTATCTCCAATTAACCACCAGAAAACCAGAAGTGGAGCAATAGCTCAAAGTGATAAAACACTAGCTTTGAGCTAAAGAGCTCAGGGACAGGGCTCAGACCCTCAGTTCAAGTCCCACAATTGACAAAAACAAGCAAGCAAACAAAAAACAGTTCTTCAAGTCAGTGCCACTGACTTCTGGGGCCATATGATCTGAATTTGGGGGATCCCTGTACGATGGGGTGCTTAGAAACACCCTTGGACTAAGAGGAAAGCAAAGGCTACAGGTGTGCATCTGTTGTTCTGTGCATGGTATCAGGAATGGTGACTGCATGTGCGTGATGGGGCCAGGCTGGGTCTCCCTTGGCACTGGCCCTGGGTCCCCATGACCTGCCTGGTGCCCAGTGCCGTCCACCCGCCCGCCGCAGCCGTCCCTGGCAGCCCCGGCGCTACCTGACTGGGTGCAGGACTTCATGTGCTCGGGCCAGTGCGCCTGCTGGCACGGGTAGTCGCAGTAGCTGGTGTTCCAGCAGCAGTAGAAGATGGCCTCCTTCTTGCAGTTGGCGCACCACTGCTTCTTCTTGGTCTCATCCACCGCCTGCTGCTTCTCCAGCTCCAGCTGCTTCTTCACCTCGGCGATGAGCCGGTCCCGCTCCTGCTCCAGGCTCTGCCGCATCTCAGCCATGGTCAGCTCTGGGGCAGGGGAGAAGGGGGGAACTGTTCACCTGACCCGTTGACCCACATCCAGTGATGGCAGCTTCCCCCCCGTGACTGAGCTGACGAGAGCAGGCCACGGGCTCAGAGCCACAGCGCCACACAGCGCCAGCCCCGGGAAGGAGAAGGCTTTTTCCTGGGTGTATACCATTCATTCTGTGTCATTGTGAAGTTGAACATTGTAAGCTGAGCTGAGTCATTGTTAAGTTGGAGACTATCTGAACATTCAGAATACCCCACACCTCCTTGGTGCCTGACTTGTCCAGGCTGGACCCTCCACACGGTCCCCCCACCCCAGAGAGTCGAGAGGTTCACACCCAATCCTGCTCTGTGTAGCCCCTGCAGCCAGCTGCACCTACCCAGGTTATGCTTCATTTCCGAGAGCTCCTGTTGGTGCAGCCACTGAAGCTTCTCAATCTCGATCCTCAGCCTGCGGATCTGGAACAAGGAGAGCAAGAGTCTGCGAGCGCCATCAACCCGCTGCTCCCCCCAGAGCCCCAACACTCAGCCTGTGATAAGCAGAACTTGGGCAGCCTGGCTTGGTCCTGGCCTCCCCACAGCTCAGGCCCAGAGGTAGACCAGGGGACCCGGAGACAACATTGGTGTGGAAAAGCAGTCCAAGTGGGCCAGCTCTTCTAAAAACTACGGTAGGAGGGAAACTTCAAATAAAGATGAGAACCGGATCTTCATACGAACAATACAACAGAAATGTGTTTTGGTCAAGCACCAGTCTCCAAAGGCCAGTCTCTCTGGAAACCAAAGATACCCTGGGGGCGAGGGGGGTGGGGACAGAAATTTGGAGCAAACTCATTCTGGAAGGGGAACAAAAGATGCAGAAGCTGAACGGAGCGGAGTCTCATTGCAGAATTTAATTATTACCCATTTTGTTTTCCAGGCACTCAACATCTTCGCAGAAACTCCACAGAAATTCTGCGACCACTCGTATAGAAAAATTCCAGATGTAGAGAGGAGACCAAGGTGCCAAGTTTACAAGAAGCAAAACACTTGCTTTCCGGTTTTGCCGGGGGGTAGGGATGGGGGGGTATTTTTTGGGGGGGCAAACTCTGCAGTTCGGCAGTCTCTGCTTTGTGCTCTTTGATTACAACAGAACTTAATCAGGCCAGGTGCTGGTGGCTTGCGCCTGTAATCCTAGCTATTCAGGAGGCTGAGGTCTGAGGATCGCAGTGTAAAACCAGCCCTGGGAAGGCATATCTGTGAGACTCTTTATCTCCAATGAACCACCAAAAAGTCAGAAGTGGAGCTGTGGCTCAAGTAGTAGAGCACTATTGGCCTTGAAGGAAAAAGCTAAGAAAGAGCACCCAGGCCCTGAGTTCAAGCCCCAGGACCAGCACACAAAAGAACTGATCACACAGAGCACAGAGTTAGCAAGTATCCATAGCTCAGGCCACGTGGTTAAGGAGAGAGGAGGCTGTCAACACCCACAGCTGGCAGAACATATGGGCTGCTGGGAGCCTGTTTCTGGGGGCTCTACGGGCCAGCGACCCCACGCGGCCACCTCTCTAACAGCCCGCAACCCCCTCAGCAAGCAGGAAGCCCAGTGACGTGTCTGACCTCGGCAAGGGTGCTGCCGGTAGTGTTTTTGGAAAGATCGTTGTAAATCTCTGTCATTGTCCCTTTAATCGCATCCATCATCTGAAAGATAAAACCAGAAATAACGCAGTGACCACCCTGACACTTTCCTAGATGACAGGAATCTACACAACTGGCATGTATCAAACACCCATTCCCAGGTTCTCTGGGGCTCTGAGTGATCGTGAGGGGTGGACAGGGGGACAACGCTGGTGTCTCAGGGGAGAGGCCCGGGGCCCAGTGTGGAGAATGGCCCTGCTACAAGCCGATGCCAGCCTGGATGGAGCTACTGCGACAGTGAAGCCCGGGCATAAAGCAAGTCAGGGCCAGGTGCAAGTAGCTCACACCTGTAATCCCAGTTACTCAAGAGGCTGAAATCTGAGCATCAGTGATCAAAGCCAGCCCAGGCAGGCAGACAAACCTGTGAGACTCTTTTTTTTTTTTTTTTTTTTGGGTCTCGTCGTGGGGCCTGAACTCTAGGCCTGGGCGCTGTCCCTCAGCTCTTCAGCTCAAGGCTAGCGCTCTTCCACTTGAGCCACAGCGCCACTTCCGGCTTTTTTCTTTTTGCTTATGTGGTGCTGGGAATCGAACCCAGGGCCTCAGGCATGCAAGGCAAGCGCTCTACCACTGAGCCACCTTCCCAGCCCACCTGTGAGACTCTTATCTCCAATGAACCAGCAAAAAGCTGGAAATGGAGGTGTGGCTCCAGTGACAGAGCACCAGCCTTGAACAAAGAAAACCAAGTAAGAGATCAAGATCCAGCACTAACAAAAGTAAACCACAACAAAGAACAACCATATACTTTTGAATGAGACACAAGGTTCACCACTGCCAGGGCACAACGGAATGGCTTTCCAGGGCCGGTGGTGTGCCTACGCGGTGTGATCACTCAGCACGCACAGTGCCCAGCACCACAGAGAAACATTTAGTGTCTCTCAGGCATGTCTCCAACACCACAACTCCAGAACATTGCCAACACCGCACCAGGAGCCCCATCTCCCTCTTCAGCCTCCACCCATCCCCCCTCCCCCCCCCACTCATTTCCTGCCCAGTTCCTCAGCCCCTGACAACAGCAGTTTGCTGGGTCTCTGTGGGTGCATGTTCTGTGCATTTGGATGCCCACGTTTAATCTGATCTCAATTGCAGCCTGTGACATCCTTCCTGAGGACAGAGCTGGTGGCTACTGTGATGTCTTGACATTGGGCTCTGCTCTCCAGCTCATTTCCCATTGTGTGTGTGCCACTGACACTGGGGCTTGAACTCGGGGCTTCAACACCGTCCATTAAGCTTGTGTCACCTAAGCAAGCCCCTCTCCCTCTTGAAGCACAGCTCCGAGTCCTCAGATCTCAGCCTCCCAAGTAGCCAGGGCCCTGGTGCCAAACTTCCATCTTCTTTAACCAGCTTTTGAGCCCAGCAGCAAGTCAAGGGGAGCAGCCACCACAGCCAAGCAGCAGCTGTGAGCTTGGTGGGTGACCATCACTACCCTCCTGGGCTCCATCTCAGTCTGCTGGAACAACCCCGGGTCTCCCCAGTCTTCCAGAACTCTCCATGTCCACGGGAAGACAGAGCACATCTGATCAACACATCTGAACGTCCCATTCCTTCTTGCCAGGTGCTCTCTGTGTGCCTCAGTTTCCCCAGGGAAAGAAGCATAACAGCGCCCTGCTGGGTGAACTCAGGGATGGAGGAGGAATTCCAGAAGAAAGTCTGTGTGTGTGGATTCTGACAGACTCACCTGAACCCACACAGGCAGTCAGTGCACTGCCAAGGCCCCAGAGACTAACCCTGAATTCACCCCAAACCAGTGAACCACACCGGTCCCCGCTGGCCGCGGGGCCTGACAACCACTGCCAGCACAAACACGTGTGTCACATGTAGCCCTCGTCCATCTCTGCAGACCCTCCAGGTCACCATAAAAACCCCGGCACAGAGGTTTACAAGAAAATCTGAGACGGCCAGGGCAATCCGACCAGGGCAGCGCCTGCAGCACTGTTAAACCCTCATGAAGCCGCACCAACTTTTCCTTCCAAATACAGAAACGAGTTCCACACTAATGAAGGTAGTTCCACTGCCAAAACACACAGGCGCAGGCAGGCTGCACCCCTGTAAGCGCTCCCCAACATGTTAGCATGTTCGTTTATCTAAGTGCAAAGAAAGCATCCATCCAAACCGGGCATTTACCAGGTAGGCCTCAGCTTACTGATTTGTAAACAAACAGCCTAGACCACATCAATGACAGGGAGAAAGGGGAGTAACTGGAAGCTGAGCTACTTGAGCAATTGTACCTCTTTAAATCAGTAATTAAAAAACAAAATTACCCACCCATTTTCTTACAAGCCTTTTGTGTGTGTGTGCCAGCACTCGGGCTTGAGCTCAGGGCCTGGGTGCCGTCCCTTAGCTTTAGCTCAAGGCTGATGTACTACTTTTGGAGCTAAATCTCCACTTCCAGCTTTTTCTGGTTAACTGGAGATAACAATCTCACAGATTTTCCTGCCTGGGCTGGCTTCAAACTGGGATGCTTAGATCTAAGGCTCTTGAGCTGCTTAGATTACAGGCATGAGCACGTGTTCATTTTTATTCCAGGAACTGAACTGAGCCAAGCAAAAGGGGGTCCATGAACACCTTCTCCATTCCTGGAATGACTGAGGCATGGGGAGCAGGCCAGGCCTCGCTCATAGTGAGTCATTACCACCTTTGCCCACATGACTTCTTAATGTTTTGGTCGGTTGTGGGGCCTGGACAGTGTCCCTCAGCTCTTCAGCTCAAGACTAGCACCCTACCACTTAAGCCACAGCACCACTTCTGGTTTTCTGATGGTTAACTGGAGATAAAGAGATTCATGGACTTTCCTGCCCAGGCTGACTTTGAACTACAATCCTCAGATCTCAGCCTCCTGAGAAGCCAGGATTATAGGTGGCCAACATCTTAAATCCTGAAGCGTAATGACAACTCCACTGTTTACACTTGTGCTTTATGGAGGAGGTTTACAATGTTCTACAGTTGTGTTAGGAACCAACTTGAAGTCAGGTGTGGGTGGCTCACACCCATAATCTTAGCTACTCAGGAAGCTGTGATCCAAAGGATTGCAGATCAAAGCCAGTTCAAGGAGAACAAGTTTGTGAAACTCTATTTCCATAATAAACATCAAAATGCCAGACTCGCAGGGCACCGTGGCTCACGCCTGTCATCCTAGCTACTAAGGAGGGTGAGATCTGAGGATCACAGTTCAAAGCCAGCCCTGGCAAGAAAGTCCATGAGACTTTCTCCAATAAACCACCAGAAAAGCGGAAGTGGCGCTAAGGCTCAAGTGGTAGAGCACTGACTGGCCTTGAGCTGAAGAGCTAAGGGCCCTGGGTTCAAGCCCCAGGATTGACAGAAAAGAATGAAGAAGGAGAAAGGAAGAACATCAGCTGGCTCTGGCCTGAGCGGCGCGGCCCAGCTTCCCAGGTGCAGGCCCGGCACCCTTCCACTCGCCTTGCTCGTGTACTTGGCGATGTCGGCGGCCACGTCGGCTGAGGCGGTGGCGATGGGGAGGTCGGCGCTGATGGCAGACGCCAGGGTGCTGGAGGAACCCGAGCCACTGACCAGGGACGAGGGCTGTGTACTGGTCACCAGGGTGATGGTGGACGTGGACGGGCTCTGGGTGACTTCCTTCTGCTGCACAGCTAGGAAGGCAAAGGGTCCTGGTTACCCCGGCCGTGTGGGAAGGGCCTGTCCCCCCGCACGAAGCCGGGGTGATGATGTGAACCCCGCGGCTGTTACCCACGAGTCAGGATCCCACCTGGGACCTGGACCCACAGCCAGGTGCTCTGCACTCGCTTCTCAGCCAGGCCTCAACCTTAACTCTACGAACACTCAAAAGGACACAACCGTCACTATGAGCTAATGGCCACGTGGCAGGGGGACCCCCGCCCCCTCTCCCTCCCTGAAAAACACGTCTGAGAAAAAACTGCCTCCAGCCCATGAGGAAGATGGACCCAACTTTTGGTTTCTCAGGAAGACAGGCGTCTTACCTTAACCCAAACACATTAGTGAGCCCGCACGGGCCACACACGGACAGATCCCCGCTCCTCTGCTTTCTGAGCTGTTTGTTTTCTCTCTCCACTCCCCCAGGCTACCTGCCGTGGCTGCACCAATCAAGGCTCACACTCAGGGTCTGGTGCAGTCCCTAAGCTTCTTCCCTCAAGGTGAACCTTGTCCCCACTTGAGCCTCTACTTCACGCTTTTCAGTGGTTAATTGGAGAGAAGAGTCTCACAGACTTTCCTGTCCAGGCTGGGTTCAAACCACCATCCTCAGATCTCAGCCTCCTGAGAAGCTAGGATTCCAGGCATGAGCCACCAGCATCTGGCTCTGGAAGGCAACCTTCCTGTCCCCTGCTCACTTCCCCCAAGCCACAGCAAGAGGCCCACACACGTGCACAAGGAAATTTACACTTATGGCAGCAAAAAAAAAATAAGTTAATTAAATGAAAAAAAAAAACAACACAGAAGCAGCTAAATGCCCACCAATCAGTGAGAGAATACTTTCATCAACTACAGAATACTATGCAGCCGTCCGAAAGAAGGCCAGGCCGGGTGCACCGACACACACATCTCCAACACATGCTTGAGGGGTGGGTGAGGGGATGAGAGGGGGAAGCAAGAATGGCACCATTTCTATGCTTTAGAACGAGGAAGAAATAAAGAGAAGGGAGGGATGGACTGTCTGATGAAGTCACATATATATGTGTAAATATATATATATGCACACATGCATGGAGAAGCAGGTCCCGGCAGCGGGTGGACAGGGGATGGGATGGAAGGCGGATGAGTAGACGTGGTGTGTCTTAGAGATGGCACGCCCCCATTCACGACATGAAAAGGGGCAGATGGCACATGGATGTTTAACAATACAGGCCGGGGGGGCGGCGATCTGCAGGCGTGCAGGACACGGGGTGGGGCCGGCCGAGGTCCTGCGCGACGGGCGGCGGCCGTACCTTTCACGGCCTGTCTGGTCTGATATCGGGTCCCTTGCGCGGGCTGCGGCGGCGGCGGCGGCGGCGGCGGCTGACGCTGCATCTTCTGAATGTGCCACTTTGGGGAGGACGTTTGAAACTTACTTGAGGCGTTCCACACGACCCGCTGCACGGCCGGGGCAGTCTCCTTCGGCAACAGGGGCCTCTGCTTTTTCACCGGGCTTCCTGTGATGGCCGTGGTGGCAGGCGCTGGGACTGTGACTGTGGACGTGCTGTTGCTGTTGCTGCTGCTGCTGCTGCTGCTGCTGCTATTGCTAGTGCTGCTGGTGCTGCTGCTGCTGCTGGTGGTGGTGGTGGTGCTGGCGGGGACCCCAGCCGCGGGGGCCTGGGTGGCAGAGCGGGTGAGCACGGGTGTGTCGGGGGGAGACGGGCCGCCTGCCGCCGTGGATGGGGGTGCTTTCCCCACAGCTGCAGCCCGGGGAAAACAAACACAAAGTCATGGGACTCGGTTCACCTGTGACAAGGCCAGGCAGGCAAGTCTGGGGTTAAAAACCACCTAACCTCTGTACATCATCTTCATCACAACAATACAAAAAATGTAAAGCCAGGCCAGGTGGCACCCGCTTGTAATCCTAGCAACTCAAGGAGGCTGAGATCTGAGCACTGAGGTGCAGGGCCAGCCTGAGCAGAAAGATCCCCTTGAGACTCTTATCTCTAATAAACCACTCAAAAACCACAAGTGGCACTGTGGCTCAAGTGGCAGAGTGTGAGCCTTGAGCTAAAGAGCTCAGGGACAGCACCCAGGCCTTGGCTTCAAATCCCAGGCCTGGCCAAAAAGAAAATCAAAAATAAGCAAATAAACAGAAGTTATAACTTTTAATGTTTAAAACCAAAAAACCAGCCAAGGCAGGGACTCGGGAGGTCCACACACAGCCCACCTTGCAAAGAAGTGAGATCTCCCTACATCTCATGTCTACACTCAGGCAACTCCCAGGACACAAGCAAGGTGGGAGTGTGGGGCGGGGGCTAAAAGAGATCCAGCCCCCACCCTCAAGGGCCACCAACCAGAGGGGGAGCCCAGAGCAATCAGGACCAATCAGAGCCAGCCAGAAGACAAAGCCAAAGACAGAGCCCAGGAATGGGGGCCTCCCAAAGGCCCAAGGAACCACCTCCCAGAAAGCAAAGGGTCTCTCTGGCCTTTCCAGATCCCTCACAGTAGGGTCTGAGGAATCAGCCCCAGGGCCCAACTTTGCCCCCTTCCCAACAAAAGTCACCGCCAAGGACAGAGCCGGGCTTCAAGTTTCTGTTGCACAGTTCCTGCCCGTGTCTTTTTTTGGCCAGGGAAAGGGGCATGCTGGGTTTCCTTGGGGGTCCTCAGGGCCTTATGCTTGCCAGGCAGGTGCTCTATGGCTCCAAACTCATCTTCAGCTTGTCAAATATCTGGGGGCACAGTGATAAACATTCTTCCACGAAGCTTCCACATTCTCAACATTTCACTACTTTGCTCTTGCTGTGCGCCCAGTGGCTCACACCTGTCATCTTAGCTACAGAGGAGGCTGAGATCTGAAGATCACAGTTAGCAGCCAGCCGGGCAGGAAAGCCTGTGAGATTCTTATCTCCAATGAACTACCACAAAGTCAGAAGTGGAGCAAATGGCGTGTGTGTGTGTGTGTGTGTGTGTGTGTGTGTGTGTGCGCGCGCGTGTGTGTGTGTGTGCGTGCGTGTGTGTGTGTGTGTGTGTGTGTGTGGCGGGGGGTGGGGGAGTGGGGAAAGCTTAAGGAACCTAGGTGCTGGTGGCTCATGCTACTCAGGAGGCTGCAAATCTGAGGATCGCAGTTCAAAGCCAACCCAGGCAGGAAAGTCCATGAGAGACTTATCTCCAATTAACCACCAAAAAGCTAGGAGTGGAGCTGTGGCTCAAGTGGTAGAGTGCTAGCCTTGAGCAAAGAGAGGGAGGCCCTGAGATCTCACCCCAGGACCAGTAGCCCACCCCAAAAAATAAATAAAAGCTTTGACTTTTAAAGTAAGTCAAGAAGTTTCAGTTTTTGCCTATATGGCTAGGAAGCTCAGAGCCCAAACGGAAACTCAGCTTTGTTAACTGAACATGGGAACAGCAGATATTTTCTTTTCTTTATTTTTTTGGGGTCCGGTCATGGGGCCTGAACTCTGGGCCTGGGCACTGTCCCTCAGCTCTTGAGCTCAAGGCTAGTGCTCTACCACTTGAGCCACAGCGCCACTTCCGGCTTTTTTCTTATGTGGTGCTGAGGAATCGAACCCAGGGCCTCAGGCATGCAAGGCAAGTGCTCTACCACTGAGCCACCTTCCCAGCCCCGAGAACAGCAGATATTTTCATCGAAAACCTTGTCCTAGCCCTCTCCCTACTCCATCTTCGTTTCCCCTTTCACACTGACTTCACTGCATCTGACTTCCTGGGCCTTGTTCCTCTGGAGGAAGACTGGGCCTAAAACCAACCAATCCAAAGATCCATTCCATAAAACTATGCCAAACGAGCAAGGCCACCCACACCCAGGTATTTCTATGAAGCTTCAGGAATAAATGCCCCTCAACAACACCAAACCATACTCAATGTCTCCAAGCCATCTGTGACTCTAGGAGGTAACTCAGGGCCTGTCTACCATCGACCCTCCCCCCTCCTGTCAGCCACAAGCAGCCTGTTCTCCGCTCTAGCACGGTGGTACTTCGGGCCTTGCTGAGCCGCTGAGCTGTGGGACATCCGGACACACAAACTCATCGTGCTCCAGGGTGTGGATGAGAAGTCACGTTCTATCAGAAGTCAGGCTCAGTTAACACCAAAGCCTGCTACTTGCCCCTCCCTCCTCACACAGGACCCTGGGTTTCTCAGGTTCTTCCACCTCCACTGGGGCCTTCAACAGCATTTTCTTTCCCCTGGCCTCCCCCAGCCACCAGGTAATAACCTTGTGGGAAGGAAGGACGTGAAGGAAGTACTTGGATCAGCACTCATAGCACTCTGGGCCTCCTCCAGCTGCTGGCTCTGAATACAACAAAAAGGGGCAGGGCCTGCTCACCCTCTACCCACCCCTTATCTTCAGGCACAGCCATGTCAGGCAGGTGCTGCCACCCCCTAGTGGCCAGAGGACTGCAACGTGCCCAAGTCACAATCCTGCAGGGCAAATGGGCTGGATCCCTTCCACTGAACATTCCCCCCCCCCCCCACACTCCCCCTAAAGACCTGGAGCATCCTGCCACCACCAACCAGGTAGCCAGGGAGGCAGGGCAGCCTCAGGAGAGGAGAATGTGGTAGATGTGCAGACCTTTGCTTTGTGCACACCTGATCGTCATCTCAACACTTTAAGAAAAGAAAGGAGCTAACACACCGGAAGAGCAACAGCTCAGATGCAAAGCAACTGACTAGAAGCACCTGGCTTGTGCACACAGACCTCGGGGCTGAGGACTGAGCGGGGAGAAACCCTGCAGGCTCCCATGTAGGTCCTGGGTCTGGGCCGGGGCCTGTTCTGTCACCATCTAGTGATGCTAGCCCAGGCTCTGCATAGCCTGGGGGGAGAAGGGAGGGGCCGGACGCCAGCGCCCTGATCCCACAACACGCTGTGATTCTAGGCCCAACACAGATCCGCGCCCACTCACCGTCCTGCTTGGGGGAGGGCTCCTTGGGCTCCTTCTTGTTTTTCCGCCCCTCCCGCCCAGAATGCTCGTCCCCTAGGTCTATGACGAGCTCGCTCTCGGAGTCGGAGTCCAAGCCCAGGTGCAGCGTGGGGGAGTCCGTCTCTTCTTTGCCCTTCAGCTTCTCCTTGGCGGGCGCAGGTGACGGTTTGGCTTTGTCTGCCAGGTCCTTCGGGGACTCGGGGCTGGCCTTGTCCTTCGGCGCCTCTGCCTTCTCGCCCGGTGGTGAGGTGCTTTTCACCTCCTCCTTGACCTCCACCGGGTTGGTGGCTTTGGGCTTCTTCTTGGCAGAGGCCGGCTCTTTGTCCGGCTGGCTCCCCAGCTTCTCGGCCGGCTCCTCGGGCTCCGGCTTGGACTTCTGGTCTTCATCGCTGAGGTACTCGCTGTCGCTGCTGTCCGACTTCTCCGAGTCCTCCGAGTCGCTGGGCTCCACGGCCGTGTACACGTCCTCCGAGATCTCGTTGATGCCTGCAACCAAAGGAAAGCCGGCCTGCTGGGTGTCATCTCGAGACAGAGAGAGCCGGACCAAGCAAATGCTAACATATTCTGTGACAAATGCTACTGGTGAGACACACGGTTTGGGGACTGGAGGCGTGGGTCAGTGGGTAGAGCACCAGCCAATGAGTGAACATGACAGGTACGGAGTTCGAGTCCTAGTCTCAGACCAAAAAACAAACAGAAGACATGTTTCGAATTGTATCACCCTGGCCTGGCCAGGTCACCAGACCCCAGGGACAGATGGAGCCTGTCCTGCCAAGGGCCTTGGCTATTCACTTCCAAGTACATAGAACTCACCTACCTGTGTGTAATTCACGCAGAGCTAAGCCCCCAACACAGATAATAAAAGACAGCTGGGGAGAAGGTGTTTCAATTCCCTTTCCCTTCTGTCTCCCCAGCACAAGTGGCCAAGGGCAATTAGCCACCGAAGGTGATGGGACACTAAAAGGGCATTCTGGGAAGGCTTCTAGGAGGGGGCGAGGGCTGAGTGGCCACGTGTGGGCAGCCAGCCTGGGAGGAAGAGGCAGAGCCACGGGGCAGATGTGTGTGCCTTGTGGGGAGGGCCAGCTGGCAGGGAAGGGCCAGACCCTGCCAATGAGTGCCAAGATGCCACTGCGTCCTAAGAGGGAGACAGAGGGGGTTCCACACGCTCCCTCCTGCATGCAGAGTTTTGGGGTGGCCTCACCAAAAAATAAGCTCGGATGTAGTCCCAGAGCCCTGCTGAACCGTGAACCAGAAAACCCATCACCAGGGGTCTGACCCAATGCGAAAGGGCCGAGGGCAGAGCAGGGCGCCCTCCCGGGGCGGTGGCCGCAGCCCGTGGGCCGCACACGTACCCAGCTGCGCCTTGCAGCTCTCGATGGTCTTGTCCAGGTTCAGCTGGAAGCGGCTTCGGATCTGCCGCTTAGGTGAGATGAGGGGCACGGGGGCCGCCTGCTGCACCGCCTCGCTCAGCTCCTTCAGGTCCATCTCGGCTTTGCTGCGGTCTGCAAGGACGCCGGGCGCAGTCAGGGCCGGAGCTGGGCATGGCCCACACACAGCACCCAGCTTCCCGCCGGGCAGGGCCGGGACGGGAGATGAGGGCAAGTGTGTTTGGTGGTTTCACCCCATCCATCACCCGCCCTGGAGGATGGGGGACTGACTGGACAGCCCAGCCTCGGGGTCCAAGGTCACCAGGGGCTCCCCACGGCCAAAGGCTATGGCACGGGGCTCATTCTCCAAACCAGCAGACACAGTGACACCTGCCAGCCAGAGGTGGGGGGACGGCTCCCCCAAACCCTCAGAGGCACAGAGTCTACAATGAGGACAGGCTGTCTGTCATCCACAGAGGCTGGATTCTGTTCTCAGCTGACCCAGCCCAAGGTTCCAAGGAGAAAAGGAAGGAAGCTGTGAGGGGGACCTCCAGCCTGTGTGTGTATGTGAACACGCGTGCGTGTGGGGATGCACATGCATTCCACCTGGAGGATGGCGTTACACAGAGGATTTGTCCCACATACAAACCAGGGGCTGACAGGTGTTCCCAGGTAAGAGGCACATCCCAGAGTCCCTCCCCCTCTAGCTTGCACCAAAAGTGTTGAGCAGCAGAGGCACATTCCGAGGGTCACTGAGCTTCCATTTCCTGAATTCATTCTCACCCCTTCTGCTGTCTCATCCACTGCCCCACACCACTAGAGCAGAGGAGACAAGGCAGCTGGCCGCCACAATACAGCATCTGCTCAGTCTCCAGCGAGTGCCTAGACATCCTCTGGATGTCAGGGATTGAAACCCAAAGCTTTGGTCAGACTGCCCATGATGCAGGAGACCTGGAACCCGGAGAACCTTTGTGGGGGCCAGGACAGGGACCCTCAGCTTCCCCAAGCCTCCACTGCCAAACGCATCCACCAACATAAGGGCCCATCATGCAGAAGCGTGAGCACATGGGGTGCCTGGGGAGGGGGAGAAGGGGAGGACAGAACCCAGCCAACCTCTGTGAGCTGGACTCCACCCCCTCCCTCCTCCACCCTACCCTCCTCTATGTTCTACCCATCCCTCTTCCTCTTCCACCCATCCCTCCCTCCTCCTACCTCCAGAACACCAGCCGTAAGTGAAAAAGCTAAGGGACAGTGCCTAGTCCCTGAGTTCAAGCCCCAGGACACACACACACACACACACACACACACACACACACACACACACACACACACACACACACACAGACACACACACACACACACACACACACACACACACACACACACACACACACACACACACACGTGAATTAGTGAAACCATATACCCCAGTAAACTGAGCATAAAAAAGATATGAGTCCGAGGGGCACCGGTGGCTCATGCCTGTAATCCTAACTACTTAAGAGGCTGAGATCTGTGGATTGAGGTTCAAAGACAGCCCAGGCAAGAAAGTCCATGAAACTCTGATCTCCAGTTAATCAAGTTAGTCACCAGAAAACTGAAGTGGCACTGTGGCTCAAAGTGATAGAGTGGTAGTGAGTAAGTAAAAGAGCTCAGGGACTATGCCCAGGCCCTGCAAGTCCCATGACCGAGAGAGAGAAAGAGAGAGAGAGAGAGAGAGAACTCATCTGCGATGCATTGGAGAGCAGGGTTCCAGGGATCAAGGGCAGCCCTCTTGCCAACCTTGCCCTAAGCTAAATCCAAGTGAAATGACTTTGTGCCAAGGAGCTGCAGGAAATCCCTATGCCCTGCTCCTTCTCCGGGAACCTCCTTCTCCTTCATCACTTACACACACGTTTGATATCTGTGCAGATTAACAAGTTCAAGGTTCAAGAACCACAAAAAAAGTGTGGACGCCACAGCCTGCAGACACAGCCCCAGGCACCACAGAAACACTGACCCAGGTTGAGGTTCAGGATGCTCCCAGTGGTGCACGACGGCCTCTCCACCTTTGTCGTGACGGACGCTGCTACTTGGGGAGAGAAAGGTTTCGGGCTCCCGGACAGGCTCCCCGCTTGGCCTGCCTTCGTGGAGGTTGGAGAAGCTGAAAACAAAGTGCGTGACTGTTAGAAGTCAACTTTACAAAGCAATAAAAAACCAGCCAGGTGTGGCCCTGAGCACCGAGGGGAGGGCAGATGTGAAGTGTATCCGAGGCACACGCATCACGGCCTCATGGACGGGTGGGACAGGAAGGGCTGACCATTTCATTCCAGAACAACGTTTCTTTCCCAACGTCAAACTGCTCAAGCCCCAAGCAGTCGGCCCCCTGGTTATTCTATTCAACCCAAAGCTCTAAGACAAATCAGCTAAGCTGCCCCTGAAGCTGGTTTGGCCCATTCTCGGGTGTAAATCTCAAAATAAACAGTGATTGAACCGGAACATCGCACTCCAGATGTGGCGATCGGCAGCCAGGCTCATAAAAGGCCTGTCATCTGCGTGGGGGAAGAGAACGGGCTGCTCCCACACAGCCGGCATCTGCTAGGGCCAAGCCTGAACCCTGGCCACCAGCCTCCAATTCAAAGGCTCACGGGCTGCAGGAAGCCAGACTCGCCAGCAGATGGCGAGAGAGAGAGACACTGATCACTCATCCAGAATGGTCTCCTATGCCAGGGGCTTAAACTTAGCTTTCTTTTCCATGGAAAAGGATGTGGAGAATGGAAATGAGAGCATTTATTTCATCAAAACAAACATTCAGGAGCCTCCTAAGGACTCCTTGGATTGTGCCTGTGGCCCTCACAAGGACATAGTACTGGGTTGCCCTCAGTACACCTCTGGGCCCTTTTAAATAAAGCTAGCTTGGGCTGAAGGCCTAACTCACAACAGAACTGCCAGGTCGCCTGAGCTGGATGGACGTAGGATTCTGAGGTGATCGGGCTGATGGACGCAGCCAGGGCAGGGGAGGAGAGGTGCAAGCGTCCCACCCCCAGGTGCTGTATCCTCACTTGACAAATGGGGATGCTCAGAATAAGAGTCAAAGGGTTCAATTCCCCGCTGCACTGTGAACCCCTGGGCTGGGCCCGCCGCAGCTCCCAGGCTGGCATCAGGACGGGGGATGGGATGGACTGGCTTCCCGTGAGGCCCTGGTGAGGACTGTGAACCAGCCCCACACAGTGAGAAGCAGGCCACGTGTGCCCGCTGCAGCTTGTGGCTACCTCCCCCACTAACTTGGAAGCATGGGTTTCACCATCGGAGCAAGGGGCCATCAGCCTGGCGCCATCCTGCCCCAACATGCCAGGCCATCCCCACCCCCCACCATCCCTGCTAGGCCCTGACGGGCAAGGCGCACAACTAGGGGAGAGGGACTGCCACTGCGAAGGGACTGTTGACACTGGTAAATACCCCTCAATTCTCAGGAAAGCCCCAGGACAAAGTCATCTGTAGCCAGGGGCCACCACTGCTGCTCCATTGAGAAGATTCCATAGGAATGCAGAGTCCTGGGGCCCCGAATGCCCGAGGCCAGCGGGTATGGAGTGAGTGGGGAACAGGTCAGCACATGTCTACTAGTACCAAGCACATGCTCAACTAACATCAGAAAGAATCGAGCCAGGTGCTGGGGCTCACACCTAGAATTCTAGCTACTCAGGAAGCTGAGACCAGAGGATCACAGTTTGAAGCTACTCTGGGCAGGCAAGTCTGTGAGACTCGGATCTTCAATAAACAAGCCAAATGCTCAAAGAGATGGAGCTGGGAATGTGGCTTAGTGGTAGAGTGCTTGCCTAGCATGCATGAAGCTCTGGGTTTGATTCCTCAGTACCACATATCCAGAAAAAGCTGTAGTGGTGCTGTGGCTCAAAGTGGTAGAATGCTAGCCTTGAGCACAGAGAGGCTCATGGGCAGTGCCCGAGTCCTGAGTTCAAGCCCCAGGATGAGAGAGACAGAGTATGATAAACAGAGACAGAAGGAGCAGAGACAAAGACATTGAGTGACACAGAGAGTCAGAGAGAGAGAGAATCACTAACTACTTTAAAAACTACTAAATGAGCCTGGCACAGAACCTGCCCTGTGTGGGTCCTTTTGAAGGGCTGGGGCGGTCCCATCACCATTCCAACCACTGTCCCTGAACACACACAACCCACAATACTTGTGACACACGAAACAGGCCCACACAGGACATCATGCAAGACATACTGCCAAGCAATCTCTCCCGTGAGGAGCTAAAAATACCCAGAGGATGAACTCGGTGGGCGGACAGAAGACTGCAGCCCGTTCTCGTTATAAGCTGAAGCAAACTAACAAAGCCAGCAGGGAGGGCCTCGCCCTGCGCGATCTCCGCCCCGCACAGCTGCAGGAAATGTAGCGAGACAAAGCCTCTTGGGACAGCCAGGGCACCCAGAATCCCACTGGGCATCTACTGAAAGATCCAAAGCCACACCCAACCTATAAAAAGTATTGTTTCTTCTAGAACATTTCTTCTTGAATATGCTGGAGTTGTGTGTATGTGTGTGTCAGTCAGGGCTTGAACTCTGGGCCTGGGCACTGTCCCTCAGCTCTTCAGCTCAAGGCTAGGGCTCTAGCATGGGGCTATTTCCGGTATTCTGGTGGTTAAATGGAGATAAGAGTCTCACAGATATTCCTGCCTGGGCTGGCTTTGAATTGTGATCCTCAGATCTCAGCCTCCTGAGTAGCTAGGATGACCGGCGTGAACCTTTGGCACCCAGTGAATATTCCGTATTTTAAGGGAGAAAACAATGATGCAAAATGAGATGTGAAGACTGAAGAATCTTAAACGATGAGAGCTCCGTAATTAGAATTCTATCATCAGTGCTAACATTCAAGTGGGAGGGAGGGGTGATGAGATGGTTCAAAGGGGTCACAGTGATCAAGAGGCACTGTATGCATGAACTGCTCTGTTGATGGCAACTCCTGTGGACAACTACTTAAGGAAAATTACCATATTAAAAAAAAGGCTATGAACTGTGGTTTTGTCGGCAGGATCCCGCAGGGAAAGGAGGCAACGTAAGGGGATGTTGTCCCCGGACACACTGTGTGTGTGTTGGGCTGCTGTTGGTGTGGAGTGGGTAAAGGCCGGAGAAGCTGTTCTGCATCCCACCTTGCCCAGGGGGACCCCAAGGCGGAGCTACCCAGCCGGCATGTCGGGGGCTAAGCTTGACAATGACTTCTGTAGACCATTTTAGGCATCTGCAAAAGCAATACTGGAAATGCTTGTTTCAATTAAACTTTGAAACGCATGCCAATCCTTTCAAAAAGCCATAAATCTCACCCAGAGGAAGCTCTAATTGCCTTTGAAGTCAAATAATTTAATCAAGATTTTACATTCTGATGTACCATTCGAAGTGTGAGCTAAATCGCACCATTTATTTTCTGCAGTTACAAAAATCTCAGCCTGCGCTCACTGCAGGGCTGAACACCAGACACGCAAGATTGGGTTCTGTGAGAGAACAGAATCCTCCCGCCCACAGCCTCTGCAGGCCGGACAGGGGGAATGATTCACAATAACCTCACACACAGCCTGCATGGAAGCAGGAACTGGTATGCACACCTGTAATCCCAGCTACTCAGGAAGTTGAGATCTGAGGACCACAGTTCAGAGCTAGCCTGGGCAGGAAGGCCTGTGAGACTCATCTCCAATGAACCACTAAAAATT
The DNA here is from genome assembly GCF_024711535.1 of Dipodomys merriami. Classification (NCBI taxonomy): domain Eukaryota; kingdom Metazoa; phylum Chordata; class Mammalia; order Rodentia; family Heteromyidae; genus Dipodomys; species Dipodomys merriami. The sequence goes on from NW_027205492.1 coordinate 5,770,589, forward strand.
CAGAAATGGAGCTGTGGCTCAAGTGGTAGAATACTAGCCTTGAGCAAAACAGCTAGCCCTGAGTTCGAGCCCCAATACTAACACCAAAACAAAACAATGCTAACCCTGCATTTGAAGGGCTGGCAGATTGTGTGAGGTGTAGCTGAACCATGTTGCACACTACCACGTTGCAGATACCTGAGGATAGACTAAAGACACTGCTAGAAATGCTGACTTGCAGGGTTTTAACATGGAAACCTACTCAGAAAACAGGCATGCGCCACCAGGCACAATCCCAGCCCTTCGAGAGGCTGAGACAGGTGGATCCCTTGAACTCAAGTGGTTCAAGGCTAGGCCTGGGCAACACAGTGAGACCCAGTCTCATTAAAGAAAGAAGCTTAAGCTCAAAATTTAAAACAAAAAAAGCAGCTGGGAAACTCCATGAGACTCATCTCTATAAACTACTCAAAAAAAGCCGCCAGTGGAGCTGTGGCTCAAAACAGTCGAGTGCTAGCCTTGTGTGAAAGAGCTCAGGACAGAACTCAAGCCCTGAGGTCAAGCCCCTCAACCAGCATGGAACAGAAAAGGAAAAGAGCCGGGCACCAGTGACTCACACCTGTAATCCTAGCTACTCAGGAGGCTGAGATCTGAGGATCATGGTTCAAAGCCAGCTCACAGGAAAATCTGTGAGACTCTTATCTCCACTTAACCACCAGAAAACCAGAAATAGCCCTGTGGCTCAAAGTTGTATGGCACTAACCTTGAGCTGAAGAGCTCAGGGACAGTGCCCAGGCCCAGAGTTCAAGCCCCATGACTGACAAAAAAAAAAAAAAAAAAGGAAAAGGAAAGAAAAGAGTTGTTATTCATAGTTCTCAAGAGTCACTATGTATAAGGTGGGGTATCTGAGGGTTCCTTGAAAAACCAGTACTACCTAGCAATACTGAACCCACTTTCCCACTTAGCAAGAGCTCACCACAAGAAAAGCTCAAAGAATGCCCCCAACTCAGGCAGCAGCTGTGCATTGTGACAAGAGCCTCTCTGCAGCTCTTTCCCAACATCAAACAGAAGGAGGAGGAGGAGGAGGAGGAGGAGGAGGAGGAGGAGGAGGAGGAGGAGGAGGAGGAGGAGGAGGAAGAAGAAGAAGAAGAAGAAGCAGCAGCAGAAGGTCTTCCCTTGCTGTCTCACAGAGAGAAGAAGAAGAAGAAGAAGAAGAAGAAGAAGAAGAAGAAGAAGAAGAAGAAGAAGAAGAAGAAGAAGAAGAAGAAGAAGAAGAAGAAGAAGAAGAAGGAGAAGAAGAAGAAGAAGAAGAAGAAGAAGAAGCAGCAGCAGCAGCAGCAGCAGCAGAAGGTCTTCCCTTGCTGTCTCACAGAGAGGAAGAGGAAGAGGAAGAGGAAGAGGAAGAGGAAGAGGAAGAAGAAGAAGAAGAAGAAGAAGAAGAAGAAGAAGAAGAAGAAGAAGAAGAAGAAGAAGAAGAAGAAGAAGGTCTTCCCTTGCTGTCTCACAGATACTCCACCGTGGAGCTCTGAGGCCAAAGGGCCATGCGCTCAGAGGGGGCCAAAGACCAGGCCCAGGGAAGTTCTAATGACTCTTTGGGTATCTTGAAAACCAGTACCGGTGGGCAAGGCATCCGTTCTAGCCCGGAGCTCCACTTAGGGGAAAGCAGAACATAATCCACTTGGGCCATGGAAGATTTCAGTAGGGCTGCTGGAGCACATGCTGAGAGCAAGGAACTTCTCAGAAGCTAAATGCCATTCTTCAGAGGACAGATGTGAGCCTGAGCTGCGTGATCACCTGAAGGAAAAGTTCTAAGCCTGCTTTTTACAGAATAACTAATTTCTGTGTGTAGTTCATGCTGCTGCCCTCAAAAGTTCCATGGTGGGAAGATACCTCTGGGGTTCTCCTGACCTGAGACGTGATGATCTCACCTCCATGACTCCCGGGTCTGGGTGGATTGTGGGATTTAAGCACAGCCCTGCTTTCTCCTTCTATTAAGTGCTAACCACCACTGCAACCACTAGAGGGCAGCAGGATGCAGGGGAAAGAAGAGGGCCAGGATACAGGATGGGGCTGGGCTTGGGCTCCTCCCTCACACAGAGGCCTTGAGATTCACTCAGCTCCTCTGGGCAAGGGGCTCTAATAGAGGCTGGCCACCACCGGCCTACAAGCTAACAAAAGTGGGCAGCACCTTGGAGGTAGGGGGCAGGGGAGAGAATCCAAAAGAATAATGGGTCACCAAACGTGGAACACCCGTGAATCTGCAAATTTCAGTGTCTACCAGCTAAGCCGTAGTGGAACCCGGGCAGCTGTTGTGGATCATTGTAAGAAAAACCCGGAAGGCCCACAGAGCAATTTGTTAAGAATAAACAATTCTCAGCTGGGTCTCTAGTGTACCTCCCATCCATAATCCTAGCTACTCAGGAGGCTCAGATCTGAGGATCCTGATTTGAAGCCAGCCTGGACCAACAAATCGAAGACTCTTTATCTCCAATGAACCAGCAAAAAGCACGAGGGGGAAGTGTGGCATGAGTGGTAGAGCACAACCTTGAAAGGAAAAAAAAAAGCCAAGGGAGAGCTCAAGGTCCTGAGTTCAAAGCTTCAGTTCTGGCATGAGAACAAAATTAAATCAAATGAAAATAAATCTAATAAAAAAATTAATGAAATGCTTCTGCATGCAAGTTCAAGGCCAGCACTGGCCACATAGGAAGACCTTGCCTCAAAACAAAACCAAATGAAAACAAAAACAAACAACAACAAAAAACACCTTCAGAGCCTGTAACCATCACCTCGCTCCAGAAAGATGCCAGGCTCAGTGGAAAAGACTGGAACTCGAGATGAACATCTGGGGACCTCCAGCTCTAACTCAGCACATCTGTAAACACCCACCAGCTCAGACCCCACAGGTGTGGCACCAAGGGCAGCCAGGTGGGTCTATCACAGCCTCTGCCCCGCCCCGCCTGGGCCTGACCTGTACTCTTGTCTAGGAAGTCCATGGACTCCTCGCTGGCACTGAAATGGCTGGACGTGGCCTTCTTCTCAGCGTCCGGCTCCACGTCGGAGCCCGTGTGCACAGAGGAGTTGGTGCTCATGGGGGACCTGGGCATGTCCGACAGGGAGATGCGGCGGCCGGGGGCCCCGCTCAGCATGGCCTTGCCCATCAGGATCTTGGGCGAGGCTGTCATGTCGAAGTTGAGCTTGACCTTCTCCTGCTTGTCAAGCTTGGCTGTGCCGGCGCTGGGGTTGCTGGGGTCCAGCAGCATTTGGTACTGGCTGTTGGGCGTGTAGGGTGTCCTGAACGGAGAGTAATTAAAGACGCCAAACTTCCGGCGGATATTGTCCACGTAAACTTCCATCTCCTGCATGGCGCTGTTGAAGATACTTTTAGTCTTCTTCACAGAAAAAGGAATTTCTTTAGACATGAGGTAGCAATTATTTATTGGAACCCAGGCCCTAGAGGAGCAAAAGAGTCACGTCAAGTTTTGTTTCTAAGGGGTGTGTGTGTGTGTGTGTGTGTGTGTGTGTGTGTGTGTGTGTGTGTGTGTGTGTGTGTGTGTGTGTGTGTGTGTGTGTGTGTGTGTGTGTGTGTGTGTGTGTGTGTGTGTGTGTGTGTGTGTGTGTGTGTGTGTGTGTGTGTGTGTGTGTGTGTGTGTACTGGGGCTTGAGCTCAGGACCTCTCATTCTCCCTTAGCTTTTCCACTCAAGACAGGTGTTCTACCAGTTGACCAATCGTTCCACTTCTACCTGGACTTCTACATGGACTTTCCTGCTGAGGCTGGCTTTGAACCATGATCCTCAGATCGCAGTCTCTTGAGTAGATGGGAATACAGGTATGAGCCACTGGTGCCCAGCTTCATCCCTGCCCCCCCCCCCGCCTTAATACAACCCAAATTAGCCTAGCATGTCTGCTAAGATTCTTCAACACAGATTCTTTTTAAATAAATGACTTGGTTTGGATGATTAATTATATATATAACCCACTTAACAAATGTGTTCTGCCATAAGGAAATAGCATGAGCATCAGAACCCTGAGAAGATGTGAAAGGCGCCACAGGCCTGGTTGTGTTAATCCAGGGAGAACACAAAAATCCCTTTGACTGTCAGCCAGAAGAGAATAAGAGTCCCTGATCTGTACCCTCCACTATACCCCAAGGACAGAACTACCCCCAGAACTCATGAAAGGACACACTGACAGAGTTCTCTGCTCACTGAAACAGGACCAAAAGGAAACTGCACAGCTCTACTTCTAATAGGAGAGTTTGTTTTGTGTTGTGCTTTGGTCTGATTTGTTTTGTGATAAGGCCCAGGCTGACCTCACTCTCCACCCTCCAGCCTCAGCAGGAGTGCTGGGATGAGGCACGCACCACCACACCCAACAGGGTGTCTTTTGTTTTGGCTTGAACTCAGCGCTTCGTGCTTACTAGACAGGTGCTCTACTGCTTAAACCCACACAACGCCAGCTCTTTGAATGTGGGATCATTCATGAAAAGTCTTTAGTTTTGGGGAGCACAGGACCCACCAAATTCGCTCTTCCCCTTGTCAGCACCCTATTTCCATTGGGTTTTGGCACAGACTAGAGAACAGAAAGCCAGCAGCTGCTTTTCGAGAATCAGAAGCCAGTGTGACTATGGGAGGGGCGGGGACCACCACAGAGGCAGAGCCAATAGGAGACATCAACACCTAACTGTGCCAACACTTCCGGTTCACCAGCCTGACCCTGGTTTGCAGCTAGAATCTGCTGGGAACGTGGTTTTCCCAGGGGCCTTTGGGTTTGAGGGGGCACAATGGAAGCCAGTGAAGAGAGAAAAATGGGGGGGGGAGCACACAGGGTAGAGATCAAAGGGAACTGGAGGCATGTCAGCTGCTATCCAGGGTGGTCAGGTGGGGATCTGGACCCAACCCTGCCTGGCTGCCCACATTCTCAAGAGAAACAGACAGCAGGCTTCTTCCCTCTTCAATGGCTGCCACTGAATTCCTGATTTCCATAAGAAATGAGACCTGACCCCAGGGCGGAAGTCAGCATGGAGAATGGCCAACTGCACCTGAACATCACAGAAACATCTAGCCGTTCTCGAGAGTCCCCGAAATCAGCGATCTCTCATGCACCCCAGAGCCACCTATCTGCCAAGACCTGAAGACCTGGACATCCAGCCTCCCCTACTCCTCTAGGTGAGAAAGGAGGCTAAGCCAGAGTCAAATGACTCAGAGGCAGCCAGTGACACCGGGGCTGTGCCAGGCAGTGATGCCTCCAGCGAGTGGAGAAAACAAAACAAAACAAAACAAAACAAAAGGACACGGCCTGTGGCCAGTCCAGACACCAGCTTCCCGGCCAGAGGCCAGTCAGTCCTGTTACCCAGGTTCGCCCAGGCTCTATTGGCTTCAAAGCGTACTTGCTTCCTCCCAGGTTCTGAAGTATCTTGAGTGGAGCCTTGACAGGAAGAGCAAGCCCAGGAGATACTTAATGGGAAATCGGATTTGCCTTACTGTATAATACACCCAGGAGAAGCAGCCCACTGCAGTCCAATAAGTGACCCTGGGCAAGGCATTACCCTCTCCAGACTTCAGTTTTCTTTGAATATCAAGACAAAAAGCCCCTAGCTGGGAGCGGGAGGCTCACACCTGTCATCCTAGCTACTCAGAAGGCCGAGATCTCAGAATCATGGTTCAAAGCCAGCCCAGGCAGGAAAGTCTATGAGACTCTTATCTGCACTTAACCACCAGCCAGGCCAGGAGTGGGGTGTGTCTCAAGTGGTAGAGCACTAGTCTTGCACAACCCAGGCCTTGAGTGGAAGCCTCAGGACCCGCACCAAACTTACAAAGCAATCTCTTTTTCCCATCATTTATCTGTCTCCCACCCTAAAGAAAATACCACGCTTACATGAATAGGAATATTAAGATTTTTGTACCAGGAAAATAAAGGCAGTCTCTACACAGTGCATGCTGGAAGCAATGTCAGATTTGTTCATCAAGTTCTCCAAGCATATAATGACTATTCTACAGGAACTGTATTTTTACGTAACTGTGTGCTAGGTGTCCAAATAAAACAGAAAAGAAAAAAAAAAAAAAAAAGCAAGCCATTTCTTTTAAAAGACAACAAAAGACCATTCAGAACATGCCTGCTCAGGCACACTCTAGGGGTGACCGGCCTGACAATTGCCTGTGGATTTCTACCTTGACCTGGTCAGCTAACGTAAGCTCCACCCCTCAGAAAGGGGCAGGGCCGTGACCCAGGCGCTGGCTCCTCGGGTTTAGGAGAGAGGCTGTCTGATGCGAGGTCAGCTTGTCATGCGCACCAGCAGCACACTGGCTCACCCACAGACTCCGCCTCTCGGGAGGCAGGACTCAGGCGCACACTGGCTCATCCACAGCCTCCACCTCCTCACCCAGCCGCCAATCATAGACACATCTGTCCTGCAGGTGCGGATACTGCATCACTGTGGCCTACTCTAACCAGCCTTTGCAATGGACCCTTGCACCCCAAATGAACCTAACAGGGCACACCCTTAAGAAAACAGACAACTCTACAGATCCTAAGAGGAATTCACAAAGGAAGAGGAAAGGTCTGGCTTCCTCTAGCTCCTGGCCACAACCGAGGACTAAACTGCCAAGTGTTTGGCTTGGTTCTAATTTGTGTTTTTTAGTACTGGGGTTGAACTCAGTCAGGGTTCCTCAAGCTAAGCAAACTCTATACCACTTCAGCTATATCTCTACTGCGGTGTCTTCATTTTGATTATGAAACAGAATCTCAAGCTCCCTTTGCTCCAGATGGCCTGGCACTCCTAATCCTTTCTTGGATTACAGGCCGGTCACCACACTGAGTTTCTTTGGGGAATGACCTCTGAAAACAGTTTCAGCATGGCTTGTGTCCCAGCCTTTGTACCATCTGAGAGCAGGAAAGGAGAAGCCTGCAGGTGGTCAGCACAGGGAGACGGGTCAGCCCTAGTACTCCAGCACAGCTCTACCACCAAACTTTCTGCTGGCTGATTGGAGACAAGTCTCTGGACCTTTCCTGCCCTGGCTAGGTTTGAACTGCAATCCTCAGATCTCAGGCTCCTTAGTAGCTAGTGGCAGGAATCCACACAGTACTACCCTAAAGAATAAGAATCTGTGGGACTGGGAATGTGGCTTAGTGGTATTGTGTTTGCCTAGCATGCATGACGTCCTGGGTTCAATTCCTCAGTACCATACAAACAGGGAGAAAAAAGCCGGATGTGGTGCTGTGGCTCAAGTGGTAGAGCACTAGTCTTGAGCAAAAGAAGCTCAGGGATAGCAACCAGGCTGAGTGTTCAGGCCCCAGGACCGGGCCAGAATCATCACCACTGGGCACTGGTGGCTCATACCCATAATCTTAGCTACTTAAGAGGCTTAGATCTGAGGATTGCAGTGTGAAGCTAGCCCCAGGGCAGGAAAGTCTGTGAGACTTATCTCCAATTATCCACCAAGAAGCCAGAAGTGGAGGTGTAGCTCAAGTGGTAGAGCACCAACATTGAATGAAAAAGTTCAGGGACAGCACTTAGACCTGACTGGAGTTGAAGCTCTAGTGCCAGGTCTCCCCCCACACATACACACACGTACACATACACACAACAACAACAACAACAACAAGAAAGAGCTACACATCCTTTAGTCTCATTTTCTCCCATCACAGCCAGGAGAGGCCAGGTACAGGGCTCCCAGCGTGCCTCACCTCACTCTACCCAGAGTCTGCGCTCAGCCAGCCCAGCTACACATCCTGAGGGGACAGAGCAAGTCCACCTGCAGCCTTCTCACCAATCACAGCCCTGGTAAGGCCTCAGGCTGAGCAGGAACCAAAAGAGTAGTTTATTTGTGCTAGTACTAGGGCTTGAACTCAGGACCCTTAGCTTTTTCACTCAAAGTTGGCACTCTGCCACTTGAACCATACCTCCAACTTCTGCTTTAAAAGAAAAAACTGCTTAGAGCTCAGAGTCTTCATGGACTTTCCTGCTCGGGCTGGTTTTGAACCTCAATCCTCAGATCTCAACCTCAGCCTCCTGAGTCCATAGGCATTGAGCTGTCAGCCCTGGGCTCAGAATTTTCTTCTTTGGTCTGGAAAATCTCAAGCAAAATCTAACCAAGTGCTATTTCAGATGTTGGTTTTACTTTTAAAATGTAAACCGTATTTCCTGTTTATTCTGGGTGAGTATATAATTTTACTTTCTTATGTATTTAAATAGTCCCCTCTGGCACTTTTGTACTCTAACTGCTTGGAGGGGAGGGGAGGAGAGGCTTTGAAAGAGTCCGTGCCTCATCTAATTAAACAGAACTTGCTTAGAGGGAAGCAGGGGAACTGCATCAGTCTGTAGGCACACAGGGGCTCTGTTCGCTGCTGTTAGCTGGAGGAGAGGGGAGGGCAGAAGGCCGGAGGGGGGGGCTTATGCCTGTCAAAACAGGATCTCCTTATAATTTCCCATTTTTGCTACAGAGAAAAGGGAACAGGAGGGAACTGTTTTGCATAATGGCAAGAGATTCATTTATTGGCAGGCTGGGAAAATACTTCCGATCCCTGAAAGCATTATTTTGAAAGGCAATTTGCTCAGGTTTAATTTACTCCAGGAAAAGAAAAAAATATATATATGTATATGTATATTTGCCTAGCAGCACTTAAAATAGCCACAGAACTCATTCCCATGCTGGCTTCCATCAACACAGCCATTACAGAAAGATTATTTTCTAACATACCTGAAGAAATTAAAGCCTGCACATTGGACTTAACACAGCACAGGAAAATATTTTACAACTACACAACTCACGGTTGGTATATCACAACAGTAAACAAAACAATAACCACATCAGCTACCAATACAAGAATTGGCTTGGGGGAAATGGTAACAATGAGTCTGGTGCCAGTGGCTCACGCTTGTCATCCTAGCCCCTCGGGAGGCTGAGATCTGAGGATGTTAGTTCAAAGCCAGCCTCCGTTTCCAATTAAACAGACTCTTACTGGGTGCCGGGGGCTCACACCTGTAATCCTAGCTACTCAGGAGGCTGAGATCTGAGGATCACGGTTCAAAACCAGCCTGGGCAGGGAAGTCCCTGAGACTCTTATCTCTAATAAACCACTCAGAAAACGGGAAATGGCGCTGTGGCTCAAGTGGTAGAGTGCTCACCTTGAGCTGAAGAGCTGAAGGACAGTGCCCAGGCCCAGGCCCAGAGTTAGCCCCACAACCGACAAAAAAAATAAAAAAATAAAAAAATCAATCAATCAATCAATAAAATAAACAGACTCTTGTTGGCAAATTGCCAGACTAGAGAGGCAAGAGCAAATAAGCCCTGGGTTCAAATCCTAACACCATCAAGTGTGCAGCTGCATGGATGCACGCACACACAAAAAGATGAGGCTAATAATAGCTATACTTCTCACCCAATGATTCAACTGAAGGTATGAGAGAGTTCAAAGCCTGATGTAATGCTCACCTGTCATGCTGTCCAAAGAACCGAGCGTCCACCTGTCCATCTTTATCTCGCAGAGCTTTTGCGGGCCAGAATGGAAACCCCTTCAGCTTTGCCCACACCAACGGGTGTGGATTACTCTAGAAGAAGAAAAACAAGATGGCGAGTTTTATATATTTGGTGCCAAGATCCACACTGCAGTTTGCTGAGAGGTTGTTGCAGGCAAGTAGGAAGTGGTACAAGCCTTTAGTATCCCAGACATGGGTCGCTAAGCAGGGCTAGCCCAAAGGCTACACCTCCTAGGAGGTGGCAGCTGGGGAGGGGCTTCAAAGAGAAGATTGAGAAGAATCCACAGAAAAATCCACAAAACTACGTTGGGCAAGGTAGCTCATACCTGTAATCCTAGCTACTTAGAAGACTAAGATCTGACTAAGATCTGAGGACTGAGGTTCAAAAACCAGCCCAGGCAGTAAAGTTGGTATGACTTCAACTCCAAAATAACCAGCAAAAAAGCTGGGCTGGAAGCATGGCTCAAGTGGGAGAACACTATGGAAGCAAAGCTAGCTAAACAAGCCAGGCCCTGAGGGAGAAGGGAGTGCAAAAGCAGGTTGAGTCCTGGCTCTGCTGTTATCAGAGTTAACCAGGAGCAAGAGAATTTGCCTTTCTATGCAACACTCTCTGGAGTGTTTGGAGCAAATGCACTGGAACAAGCATAGAAGGGGTAGCCGCAACTCCGTGGGCCCACTCCGGGCCTCCACCTGGGCTCAGCTCCTCAGACGCTTCTCCCCAAAGGCAGACAGGCCTACAGGATGTTGTGCTTCTCGCCCTACTCACCCAGTCTTGCTGTCTCCAAACCTGCATCCTCACCACCTTATGCACATGTCACACATGAGTGCACGTGTACACACGCGCGCGCACGCACACACACACAGTGTATCTGTCCATAAAACAGCAAGCCCTGAAATCAATGCCCAATGAGGACAACATTCTACCCTGAGAACCACAATGGAGTGACTGAAACATTCCACTAGGAAAGCATTTCCAAGCCCACATACAGAAACAGACACAGACACAGACACAGGCACAGGCACAGATACACACACAGACACAGACACACACGCACACACACACACACCCGCCCGCCCCACCATGACTAGCAGGTGATACTCATGGGGCTCTGATCATGTTCCTCAGCCTCGTGTCTCTCCTAGGGGGTACTCTGATGCCCACCTGCAGCCAGCCCGGGCACCACAACCTTCAGATCACGAAGTCTGTCCTGCCAGGACTCTACCTAGCCACCTGTCTTCATCTGCAGGATTCATCCACATTCTCACCTCCCAGGCCCTGGAGAGGGCTGTCTTGGGGACCATACAAGGCACAGAGGGCTTACAAATGAAACAAGGAAAGGGGAATCAACTCACACAAGGCTCACAAAACCAGTTGTCTCGTTTCTGGCAAGCTGCTAGGTAACATTCTGGACACACTTCGATTTCATTCATCTGGAAAGCAAAAGGGTATTAGATGGTATTGCTGGGAAGGCCTCACATCTGGCTTCCCTGAATAAATGTTTGATAATGTTTTCAAGCGTTCAGGCTTTGATTTGGTTTTCTTTTGCTCTATTTTTAGAGACTGGTTCTTTCTATGTTGCTCAGGTTAGCCGAGAACTTGTGACACTCCAGCCTGCTGGGATGTCAGGTGTGGACCACCACGCTGGGCTTGTTTGTTGGTTTTGAAGGGTAAGATGAACTGAAACCCAGCAAGAATACAGTGGAGAAGCAGCCACCATGGCAACCTGTGTATCACCTGATCTATGCCACCATGGCCTTCCAGACCAAAGTGACAGCTGAGCCACCAGGCCCACAACCTCGCAGTCCACACAACAGTGAACACTTCTTCCCCAAATACCCATAGGGCTATACTGAGACATGACCAAGGAAACCTAACACTTGGCAGCTTCCTTCCAGGCCACCAAGCTGGCCCATGCCCGCCTCCCTGAGGACAGAGTTCCAGAGTACAGTCATTACCACATAACCCACTGTCCTGCATCATTTCCACTAGTGACACTCAAAATTCAACCCCATAGGAGTGTCCTTTCCCTGCTTAAGACAGGACGCCTCCTGGAGGAAGAGCCATGCCCAGGGCGATGGGCCTGCAGGCAACTTGATCTGTGTGTGAAGCTGTGAGGAAGCTGTGAAACAGTGGCAGTCCCTTCTGAGCCAGCACTTCTCCATTCCCCACTCATGACCACCAACTGCCTCTGGAAGGGGACCCAAGGGCCCCTGTCTCCAGGCCACCAAGCACAGGGCCAATGGCAGAAATGTCCACTATCTGGTCAACCAACAAAAGCCTTCACCATAGGGTGCCCAGCCTGCTGTCTGCGCTGCTGCCACACGGGGCGCTGTTTATGCCTCAGCAGATCAGGAGATGGCCCAACCCTCCTTGCGCCCCAGGACGCAGGAACCTCATACGTACCTCGTGCTCACAGATTTTGATGACGACTTTCGCTATTTGCGTCAACTTGTGATTTCCTAAGAGAATGAGAAAACAAAACTAATAATATCTATCGGAACAACAAAAAAAAGAAAACAGGATAATCTAATAGAGACAGATGACACTCTAACTTGGGTCTATACATCCACTAATGAATGCCCTTTGTAACTTGTTTTCCCCAGGAGTCAGTTTAAAAGGCTAAAATCTAGAAGTTTCTGGCTTCTCACATGGGTTCAAGTGATTGATTTCACCCATCAAAACTGATGAAGCTCTGATGCAGACAGGTCCTCCCTGCAGACCAGGGATTTTCTTTTTGCCAGTCCTGGCTGGGGCTTGAGCTCTGGGCCTGGGACACTGTCCCTGAGCTCCTTTTGCTAAGGTGAACTCTCTACCACTTGAGCCACAACACTACTTCTGGCTTTTTTTGTTGTTGTTGTTGTTGGTCATGGGGCTTGAACTCTGGGCCTGGGCGCTGTCCCTCAGCTCTTCAGCTCAAGGCGAGCGCTCTACCACTTGAGCTACAGCGCCACTTCCGGTTTTCTGGTGGTTTATTGGAGACAGGAGTCTCACGGTCTTTCTTGCCCAGGCTGGCTTTGAACTGCGATCCTCAGATCTCAGCCTCCTGAGTAGCTAGGATTACAGGCGTGAGCCACCAGCGCCCGGCTGGCTTTTTGTTTTAATTGAAGATAAGAATCTCACAGACTTTCCTGCCCAGACTGGCTTTGAACCATGATCCTCGTATCTCAGCCTCCTGCATAGCTAGGATTACAGGCTTGAGCCACCGGCACCCGGCTCAGCCTTCTACTGGAGAACTGCCATGATAATCTACAGGCTCTCCTTAACAGAAAGAAACACAGCCCAGCTGTAAGCCCAGAAGGAAGGGATGTCACAGAGCAGCTCAGCCATTCCTGCCTGGTGCTGGTGATGACACCAGGAAGGCAGAGCTCGCTGAGGACTGAGCCAACATCAGCAGCGCTGTCTCCATGACAACATGTAGCCATGCAGGTGAGCATGGGTTCTGAGTACAACTCTCCAAAGACAGTGGAAAGGCCATCCACCCTCTCTCTCCCTCTCCTCGTCCTCTCCCCCCACCGCCCCAACATATACACAGCCTAAAATTTGAGGCTTCCCAGAAAACACCTGATGGCAGGACTTGATCTCTGTGGACTTATCTTGTCCACACAAATTCTCAATGTCCAGTGGCTCCCTCTTCCCCTCTGGCCTCAGAAGGGTTAACGCAGTGTGTATGCTTAAAGCAGACTCTCAGCCATTCACAAAGCCTTTCCTAAGCCCATCTGTGCAGGGGAGACAGATGCCAGCCCTTGGAAGAGCCCAGTACCCACTGAGAGTGACAAGTGCCCCGAGTGAGCAGAGGCAGGGTGAGGGTCCCTCACGAGATCTCCCGGCCAGGCCTGGGCTGGCAGACAAGGCTCTCAAGGACTGAAGGACAAGGAGAAGCCATCCAGGCCAAGGGGGCACAGAACTTCCAGGCAAAGAACACTAGAACCAGGGTGGAAGGACACTGAAAGGTCTGGCCAGCCAGAAGGAAGACAGGGAAGGCTGTGGGTGAAGGGGCGGGGGGGTCAGAGGGGGAGTGGGGGGGGTTGGAGGATGGAGGGGAGAGACAGGAGAGGCCAAGGAGGATGGCTTGAATGAAAATTCTCCTCCATGCTGGCCAGAAAGAGCTATCTAATTCTCAAAGTCCAGGAAAGAAAGAATGACCCTGAGTAGAAAGAGCTCTTGCAACTGAACAGTAAAAAAGCATAAATACTCAGTTTTTGGAAATGAGCAAAAGGTTGAATTTCACTTCTCCCAAAAATTAAATTACTACAGGTACACAAATAGATACCCAGTATCAAAATAATTCAAGGGGGAAAAAAAGGGCAAATTACACCTAGTAAACTGCACCTTCCAAAATGGCCAAAATCAGAAAGACAGAAAGCCCCAAGTGTAAGCAAGACCGTGAAACAACCAGAACCCTCGCCCAGTTGGGAAGCTGTGAAACGGTGCAGCCACTCACAAGGACAGGTTAGGCAAACCATTTTATGAAGCTGAGCATCAACCTGTGCAGTGAGCCAGCAGCATTCCCAGGAAAGCAGGGGTCTGGAGTCTCCAACTGTTGCCACCCGCCCCCCTCACCAGCTTTTCTCCTAACAGCCCAAAGGTAAAAGTGACCTCAACACCTGCCACCATCAACTGGGTGAACGCATCCACTGTGGGACATGGATGAAAAGGAAAACCACTCAGCAGTGAAAAGGGAACAGATGGACAAATGCACATACAACATCCGGTTGAATCCTGGTAGTATTTGTGTGGCAAAGCAATGGACAAGAAAAAATATAATGTCTGTGACTCAGTGTATAGGAAATTCCAAGATCACAGAAGGCAGAACAGCTGGTTTCTAGTACCCAGTTATCTGTTAGGGGTCAGGTAGAAACTGACCAAGACAGGCTGTCTTTGTGGGCTGTCAATACACATTTGTCCTTCAATGTTTTTAGGGCTAGAAACGAACCTTAGTGACAAGAGCACTTAACTCCAAACACATTCAAGCAATCGATACCAAAGTAAGAGCAGCAGTACCACACAGCTTAGAGGCCCTGGAGATCTCTGCTCAGAGGCCGACGGCGCGGCTATCCCCGGGAGCTGGCTCTGGCTTGATGTTCAAGGCAGGAGGGCACACCCAGCACGCTCCCTGCCTGTGGAGCCTCTCAGCCACTCACCGCCATTATAAATGATGCAGTTGTGTAAAATCCACTTGGCGTCAGCCAGAAAGGCCTCAGTGCAGCCGTACATTTTCTTCTTCGCATTCTGGGAAGACAAACCATAAGCGTCATTGCCAGTACAAACCACCCCTGAGGTAGAATCCATGGCCTCCCATCTCCCATTGCTCAGCAGTCATCCACCAGGCTCATCCATGATACTCAAGGGTTCTGAGAGCTGGAGCCCTATAAAAATGCACTTCAACATTGATGGCCAGGTCCCGAGCTCTTGTACTCCATGGGGTATTTGATATATTGTCTCCACTTTATTGCTCTGCTTTATGCAAGAGGAAAACAAGCACAGTACTGTGAAACCTGAAGCTAGGCTTACATCCCTGTCTTTTTTGATTACACACAACCATGTGCAATTAATTCCCCAATCAGATTAGAATTTACCATTTGGTTCTTGTGAACGCATGCTTTGCATTCCATTTATGATGCTGGTACTAGGGCTTGAACTCAAGGTCTGAGCACTATCCCTTAGCTTTTTTGCTCAAAGCTGGTGCTCTACCTACCGTTTGAGCTATTCCTCTACTTTCAACTTTGAGATGGTTCACTGGAGATAAGAGTCTCATGAACTCTCCCTGCCCAAGCTGGCCTCAAACCACAATCCTCCAATCTCAGCCTCCTGAGCGGTTAGGATTACAGGCATGAGCACCTGCGCTCAGCAAGCACTGCATGCATGCTTTCCATTCCCAACTCAACAGGGAGCCGCCCCTGGGAACCTGATTGTGGGTGTTCATACATGTTAATTTTCAGTATGGATTTTTCATGTGAACTTGGAAAAATATTCTTAGGCATTACAGAAATAGCCTTCTCAGGCAATACGTCCGTTCTTAAGAAGCTACATCTTTACTGCTAATCTGAAAGTTTCCCAGACACTTGATTTTCTCTTCTTCCTTCCTGCTGCTCTCATTAGCACTTGGGAAGAAAGATCTCAGGGGAGGAGGAGGGAGCTGCAATCAATCATCAAATCCCTAAGAAGCTTCCATGACTCATTCGGGTAACAAGGGTCACACAGGGGTCTGTGGAAGAAGTGGCAGGTGGTGAACTCAAAACCGCACAGGTCCATGCAGGTAAGCACTCTAACTTGAAGCGGGGATGGGAAGGGAGGGAGGACTCTGAGCCCTGGGCTCAGCAGCCAGGCTCTTTGATGGAGGCCAACCTTTTCCAATGTGCAAAGATCCATGGGGTGGAAAATGTATTCAGCATAGTCAGGATGCTGCTCCAGCGGCACAGGCTTCTGGAACGCATCTGTCTGCAAGAGAGAAGACACACAGGCGTGGTCCCTTCACTGCTATGGAAGGCCTAGAACTGCGCACAACCAGGGGTTCTGAAAGATGGTTCAGAATACAGCACAAAGACAGCCATCATAGAGGACCTTGGAAAGCTCCAAGTGGGTCCGTCCTCGAAACCTGCACTGTCCTGAAAATCATCCCAGGCCCAGCTGAACTTATTTTGGCTTTATCGCTTGCTTTGTGTTGGGCATAGATCCAACTTACAGGTTCTGTTCTTGCCCCTGGCTGACACATGATCTATCAATACATTAGACAGGGACCTTGAAGAATAGTGGACACCCCTGCACACGCCCAGGAGCAAAACTGAGGGTGAAATCCGGCTATAACGAGAGATACCACAGCACACAGTCACCAATGCCAACAGATAATTTACAAATGGGGGGAAAAAAACCTAAGCAGTGAGGTTTTGCTTTTCCTTTGAGAAGTCTTTTGTCTTCAATTACAGAGACTGAAGGAAGATTTTTATCCTGATCCATTTGCTTAAGCCCTACTTGAATCAACTCAAGGAACCAGCCTGGTTCGTTGCAGATTTGTGGTACTTACATATCAGTTCAAGTGATCTAGAGGATTTAATGAAATACTGAGCTTCTACACAAGCAAGGCTTCTAGCAGGCTAGCATCTGCACATAAGCCTTCTTTTATCCAGAATGAAAGCCAATCTGCTGTATACTAAAAGCATACTTCAGGCTAGGTGAGCTACTCAAGAGGCTGAGATCTGAGGATCAAAGTTTATCGCCAGCTTGGGCAGGCAAGTCTGTGAGAGACTCTTATCTCCAACTAACTAGCAAAAAGCTAGAAATAGAAGTGTGGCTTACGTGGTAGAAAGTGTCAGCTTTGAGAAACTGACCAAGGGAGAACGCAAAGGCCTGTGTTCAAGCCCCAGCATCAGCCAGATCAGTGAGGGATGGATAGATGCTCCAGCCAGCACACTACATTGTGCACCTTGACGGCTGAAAGGTGTTACCCTGCCATCAGACTTCCCAAAAGGTACCAAAACTACCCTCCACATCCCATCTCCAGACTGAAAGAATGGGCCATCCAGAGCCTACCCTTGGTGGAAATGTTCTCGTGGCAGTTTACTAGAGGGTTGCATCATGGGGCCTTGGCTTATAAATAGACTGGGTGACACCCGTTTCTCATGGGAGGAGAATTTCACAAATGCCAGGAAAAGAGCAGAAAATTCTTCCTCGGCCAACAGGAAATGAAGTCTCATTTCCTAGTCCACCAGAAATTGAAGTCCCCACCTCCATAGGCACAAAACGTACTCACTGCTGAGAATCAATCAACAGAATACCATGGCATTTACGTTTCTGAATGAGTGTGAATATCCAGGCAGGTCCAAAGAGTGTGCGGAGTTTGCCCGAGAAGCCAGGCTTCCACAGACCATGTGAGATGCTAAGAGAACAGAAGGAAGGGTAGCGTCTGCTTTATGCTCGCACCAGCAGGAGCTTTCTCCTTACCCCGGGCTGCTTCATTTTCTGAATGGCAAACTTGAGCAGGTAGGACAGTTGTTCAATGGTGAGCATTGTCATGGCTTTGCTTTGGGTCTCGATGCACTCTGCTACTGTAATCTTCTACAAGTCAAAAATCATAATACACAGATGCAGTTAGAAAAACAGACAGGACTAGCCATGCATTATTTCTCCTTCTACTTTTTCTCCCCCTTAAAAAAAAAAAATTCCCATCTAAACATGAAGAGCTGTTTAGCTGGGCAAGGAGGTATCCATCTCTGGGACCAACTTGTACAAACAGTATTTGCATCTTGTACTGGATTGGCCAGTAAAGAAGACATCATTTGCATGTTGTACTGGATTGGCCAGTAAAATGAACAGCATTTGTATGTTATACCCTTGGTTAGTAAAACAGGATAGCATCTCCATGTTGAGCCAGGTGTTTTCCTAGCTCATGGAGACAGGAGCTGATCTGAAAAAGGTGTGGGCAGATGCCATCTGGACAATCACCAGTGTTGTAACCCTTCGATCTCAAGACTGGGAAGTAAAAGGAAGGGCCACAGGTTCACCAAGGTGACCTCCCTGCTCACTGTCTGCATCTTCCAGGGGTCCTGAGTTCAGGAGCCTGGCAGGGCATCTACAATTAACAGGGCAGTCACAAACAGACTGAGCTTCAGAGGATAGAGCTGTGCCAATAGTTAAATAGGATTTTGTTCTGTCCCTACTAATGGGAACCTATTCAGGCTGCTCTGGAAATTGCTCAAAGGGGCACAGCCTCGCTGTCTACATCCACAGGCAATAACTTGTCATTTTGTAAAAGAAGTTCCCATCTTAAGCAACCCAGATAAGAGTCTCAGCAACCCAGATAAGAGGCTCTTCTGTGTAAGTCTGGAACCACATTTTAAGGATTTGGGTGGCAGTGACAATGAAACCAGGAGACTTCATTATCGTCAGGAAAAGCTCTTGGAGCACTGGGCACTGAGAGGTGGAAGTTCACCACCCTTCCATCTCCTGTGTCTGGCAGACAAGACACTGATTGGCTGAGAACAGTACAAGGCACGCGATCTAATTGCCTGATGGCAGGGGCCTGAAGCCTCCCAGCCTTCCAGCTGCTGGCTTTACCAAATAATACCTGGAAGAAACAGGGGCCTCTGAAGTATAGATGAAGTATTCCTTGAACCCCAGCATGTTTCCAGCTACTGCTCACCTGTCATTCTCTCCCTCCTTCCCGATCTGGCACCTTCCTCCTGCCTGACAGGGTCTGCCGTCCCCACAGACGCTCACCAATGAACCCAAGGACAAGTCAGTGGGAGCGATGGGTAAGCAAGGAACCTGGGTGCTGGTGGCTCACGCCTGTAATCCTAGGAATCTGTCTACGCACACCACAGAGCTGAGTCCTCCATGGTGATCAAGGCCATGGGGATGGAGAGCACATACACATGAGGCTGGTCCTCCCTAGGGACTCCTGCCACACAGAAGGATTACAAGTTGTAGAGTGTTGGCCACCTTTCACAAGAAACTAGCATCATCCACAGAGGACAATGTACCCCGCAGAGCGTCTACCTGGCACTGTCAGTGAAGAGCTGGTCAACACAAAGGCAAATTGGTGAAGGCTCCCAGGCACTCACGTGTGGAGAGTAAGGTCATGGAGGACATTAGTCTCAGAAGATACAGACAGCGGGTCTGGTAAGAAGTCACAAGTCAGGGAGCCCCTACTGTCCTCTAATGACAAGGCCTAGAGGTCTAATTTGCTCTCTTCTATCTCTTATCCTTCTCCTTCCTTTGCACAGATGTAGCACCAGAGACTTAATCCTGGGACTCCATTGGGGATTTTTATTACACTAAAGGTACCTGGGCGATTTTCCGTTTCATACACAGAAAGCTTCCTCATCTGAGAGGTACTATGGAAGGCAAGAGACACTCTACACTATTAACTTGGTAAACGAACATTCCAGCATTCAAAAAAACCCGCTGCCAAAGCGGAAGCCACGTAAACACAGGGCAAATCTCGAGCGGTGGCTCAGGGCTTTGCGGCAGGAAGACACCGGGGGGAGGGGGATGGGGGTACCATCAAGGCCAGGATGCGGGCAAGGTGTTCCCAGGTGGCTGCGAGGCTCTCTGCCCACTCAGCTCTTCTTCCACTGTCTTCCCATGGCAATGTGGCTTCCAGGCCTGGGCCCGTCAAGGAGACTCGGTGTCTGGTGAAATGTCTCGTTCTGGTTTGTTTTTCTCCCCTCTCATTTACTTTATTCGGGCACTTGTTGGCTTCTGTTGGGAGGGTCGTCATCCATTTCTGTATGTGTTCCAAGGAATGTGTGCTGAGTGAACAGATGCATCAGATGGCTGCTGCGCAGGCGTCACCCCAAAACTGGTCTTCCTGGATTGACTCCTACCGGCGATTCAATGAGGCAGCAGGAAAAACATCCAAGAAAGGGGGACAGAACACCAGATCTTTCCCAAAACACGCAGGAACAAGGTTTAGAAGTTCACTTCCCAGGCATTTGCTACAGAAGGAGCAGAGGCAGCTGCAGATTTCAAAGCCATCCGGGGATTCGTGAAGCAGCGGAAGCCATGACAACAAGGCAAATCATCTTCCCAAGAGCGGCTGGGCGGCAGCCAGGGCAGACGCTGGTCCACAGGGAGGGGAGGGGCGGCTCGGACAGAGCAGACAAGAAGGCCAGAAATTTCTCTTTTTTTCCCCCCTTTTGGGATTATGTGCAAATGTCAAACTGAAAGGAAGAAAGAGAAAGGAAGAGGAAACGAGGCAGGTAAGGTGAATTCATTCGTCAGGGAACTAACCTCACATTCAGGACAAAACCAGTCCCCCTCTGGTTCCGATGTCAGTCTCAGACACTTAGCGTGATAAACCCGGGGACAGAGCTCACAGCAAAGGACTTGGCCTTCCCGGTGACAGACCCAGCAGTAGAAATCATTCCGTCCATCCTGCGGTACAACATCAACAGGGTCTGTGGTGAGTGGCTGCTTCATATAGTAAAACGGACCATGTCTTAGTTCTGACTGAAATGTAGGCAAGAAAGACAGGCGGGGTTTCAAAACAAATGTGCATCATCAGCAGGAATTTGAACAAGTAAATCACAGTGCCTCATCCCCCCCACTCCCCACCAGCCACACTAGCTCGGGTCACTCTGTTCCAGGTAGCATGAGGGACCGGTTAGATTGGGGAAGGGGAGGGATGTCCCCCGAACCTGCTATTTGGAAAGGCCAGGCCTTAAAGGCCAGCATCAAGTTACTGAGCAGCCCTAGGAATACCTGGCTTTTTACCTCTACCATTAATAACCAGCTAGCTGGAGGACCCTGGCTGTGGTTCTTCACAACCCTCAGTTTTCTCATCTGTAAAATGAAGCTGACAACGGCTAACCTTGGGGTGCTAGGTTGACATTCAGTGGGGTGAACAAGGGTGTGAATCCAACTCCATGGATAACTATGGTTATCCATCTTACTAATAGGATTAAGAGACCAGTATACACATGTTCAGTCTTCCACAGTTAACGTGCGTGGCAATTTACCCAGATTCTCTAAGTTACAGGCAACTGGAGAAGGCGGATTTGGGTCAACAAACCATGACTGTGTGTTTTGTTTTTTAAGTCCACCTGTGGCGCAGAAAGTACAGATTCCTAAGGCTGGATTGGTGAACAGGACAGGTCCTCTCAAAACAAGAGACACATTTCTTATCTGCACCAATCCATGCGAACCAGAACTCTTCCTATCCCAACATGTCAGATGAGAACTGTTCCTCTAAAACCCTGTACAATATACAATAAAAGCCACACTCCAAACACAGAAATCACAGTGAAAAAACTTAGTACAAAAATGTCCATCAGGGGCTGGGAAGGTGGCTCAGTGGTAGAGCGCTTGCCTTGCATGCCTGAGGCCCTGGGTTCGATTCCTCAGCACCACATAAGCAAAAAGAAAAAAGCTGGAAGTGGCGCTGTGGCTCAAGTGGTAGAGCGCTAGCCTTGAGCTGAAGAGCTGAGGGACAGTGCCCAGGCCCAGAGTTCAGGCCCAACAACCGGACCCCCCCCTCCCCCCAAAAAAAAGATGTCCATCAAGCTGGGCGCCGGTGGCTCACGCCTGTAATCCTAGCTACTCAGGAGGCTGAGATCTGAGGATCACAGTTCAAAGGCAGCCAGGACAGGAAAGTCTGTGAAACTCTTATCTCCCATAAACCACTAGAAAACCAGAAGTGATGCTGTGGCTCAAGCGGTAGAGCGCTCCCCTTGAGCTGAAGAGCGCAGGGACAGCCGGGCGCTGGTGGCTCACGCCTGTAATCCTAGCTACTCAGGAGGCTGAGATCTGAGGATCGCGGTTCAAAGCCAGCCCGGGCAGGAGAGACCGTGAGACTCCTATCTCCAATAAACCACCAGAAAACCAGAAGCGGCGCTGTAGCTCAAGTGGTAGAGCGCTCGCCTTGAGCTGAAGAGCTGAGGGACAGCGCCCAGGCCCAGAGTTCAAGCCCCACGACCGACAAAAAAAAAAAAAAAAAAAGAGCGCAGGGACAGCGCCCAAGCCCAGAGTTCAAGCTCCACAATCAACAACAACAAAAAAGTCCATCAAATACCAATGTGAGCCAGGCACCAGTAGCTCATGCCTATAATCCAAGCTACTTAGGAGGAGACAGCCCAGGAAAATCTGTGAGACGTACGTGTGTGTGTGTGTGTGTGTGTGTGTGTGTGTGTGTGTGTGTGTGTATGTGTGATCATGGGGTCTGAACTCTGGGCCTGGGTGCTGTGTGTGTGTGTGTGTGTGTGTGTGTGTGTGTGTGTGTGTGTGTGTGTGTGTGTGTGTATATGTGTGTGTGTGTGTGTGTGTGTGTGATCATGGGGTCTGAACTCTGGGCCTGGGTGCTGTCCCTCAGCTCTTCAGCTCTTCAGCTACTTAGGAGGAGACAGCCCAGGAAAATCTGTGAGACGCGCGCGTGTGCGTGCGTGTGTGTGTGTGTGTGTGTGTGTGTGTGTGTGTGTGTGTGTGTGTGTGTGTGTGTGTGATCATGGGGTCTGAACTCTGGGCCTGGGTGCTGTCCCTCAGCTCTTCAGCTCAAGGCTAGCGCTCTACCACTTGAACCACAGCACCACTTCTGGCTTTTTTTTTGGCTTATGTGGTGCTGAGGAATTGAACCCAGGGCCTCGTGCATGCAAGGCAAGGACTCTACCACTAAGCCACCTTCCCAGCCCCAACCTTGAGACTTTTATCTCTAGTAAACTACCAAAAAGAAAAAAGAATATAAAAGGCCAGAAGTGGAGGTGTGGCTCCCATGTCAACCTGGTGACCAGCTGTGTGACCTGCTGTGTGACCTTCAGAAAGCTACAACCTCCAATCCTTAACAAAAACAAAAACTAGGATGGTTCAGCCACATCCCTATTACTAACCCTTGTCTTTTGTTTTGTTTTGGGGGGATGCTTTTTCTACCTTCAGCCTAGCTTTTGGTTGGTTCATTGGAGAGGGAATTGAGGACTTTACTTCCTCGGCTGGCTCTTGGTCTTGCTTGCTCCTCAGCTGCCTGAGCAGCTGGGATTATAGCCGTGAGCCACCCACCTGGCTCCTGTTATCTACCTTTTAATGCACACCACTGTACAAGTTTCTTTTGTGGTCCCAGGATAAAAAGCTTCGCTTCCTCTCTGAAGGCCTCTGCGGGTAGTATTTGGTGTTAACAAGAGGGGATCTTTGCCTAGATGTTCTAGAGGATGATGGTTGGAACACGGGCACCTTGGTACAGTGTTGAGACCGGCTTCATATTTAAGCAATTCAAATAGTTTTTGGTTTATTGACTGAAAATCACATTGTTTCTCAGAAACATCAGTCCCGTCTGTTCATACCTAATACTTGTGCTTTTCTTCCTGCTTTTTGTTGTCTTCTTTGTGGCCATGAGATAAAACCCAGGGCCTCACACATTCTAGGTACGTACTTGACCACTGACTTTCTTTTTTTGTTGGTACTGGAGATTTGAATTCAGGGCCTAACAGCTTGCTAAGCAGATGCTTTACCACTTGAGCCACATCCCAATCCCAATTTTTTTGTTTTGATTACTTTTTCAGATAGATTCTCTTTTTGGGGGGCAAAGGACAGAGCCCACGGTTTAACTACACCTTAAGCAAATCTGGGATTCTACACACAAGCCATCATACTCAAATTACTTGTTAAAATGGGGCCTCCCTAATTTATGCTCTGGCTGACCTCTGCATTCCAAGTAGCTGGGGTTACAGGAATGAGCTACCACCTCTTTTTCCTCACTTTAGAAGCCAGGAGCTCCGGGCTCTAAAAGCAGACACTGCAGGCAGCCCGTGTCTTCTTCTCAGCTTTTATTTGTGAGGCTTTCATGTTCCCAAAATGTCTGGCAGCCTCACAGAAGCTCATGTACCAATCTCTCTAAACCTCTGCTCTCCTGTCACACAAGCAATTAGCTAAGTGGGCCCAGCCTCACATTCCTGTGTCATTCACCTTTGAACTCTACCTGCTTTCTAAGGGATGACATCACCACACTGGCCTTTCTTCCCAGGGTGCCCTGCCCTGCCATGTCTTGGCCCAGGCTGCCCCCTTCTTTTTTTGTTGTTCGTCATGAGGCTTGAACTCGAGGCCTGGAGCTCTTTCATTCAAGGCTAGCGCTCTACTACATTGAGCCATGGCGCCACTTCTGGTTTTCTGGTGGTTCATAGGAGGTTAAGAGTCTCATGGACTTTCCTGCCCTGACTGACTTTGAACTATGATCCTCAGATCTTAGCCTCCTGAGTAGCTGGGATTACAGGCGTAAGCCACCAGCACCCAGCATCCGCACTTCACTTTCTCCTGGTAAACCTGACAGGTATGGAGTAGGGTAAACACTATTAGTTTTTTTTTATAACAGGTGGGAAAATTTAGCCACAAACAACTAATCTGACATCCGAGTCTAGAGCCAGGACTTGAACTCAGTCTCCTAGCCACCTCTCTCCTCCTTAGACACCAGGGATAGCATGCTCTGTAATTCAGAGGAACACGATGGAGAAAAACAATCCTGCCTACCATCTCAACACTCAAGAGGCTGAGGCAGGAAGCTGTAGGCTGGAGGCCAGCCAGGGCCAGACAGCAAGACTCCATCTTGAGAAAGTTGGAGCTCTGAAAAGTAGGGGGACTGCAGGAGGGGACAGAATGGCACCTGGTCAGGACTCTCAAGCTTACCACCAGTGACTGCTGGGCAGTTCCTATGGGCAACAGTACCCATGAGACCTAGTGAGACCACCATGCACACAAACCACTGTCACCCATGGTGACAGTGCCATGTCCCCCAGTCCCCGGAGCACAAAACTATCCTCGGCTGAAAACTGCCATCCAGAAAGTCTACAGAGCTAGCTGCTTTCCCCAGGGGGGGAAGAGAAGGAAAAACTTTACGTATGAAGAAAGTAGAAGTACCGCTAATCGAAGTGGGGCATCTTAGGATTTTACCACGAGCACTGTAATAGAGTAGTAAATCTGACTGGTAACCTGACTACCTTCTAATGTTAGTAATAGTACAGGGAAGCCATGAAGACCAACAAGTCCTAGCATGGTATATATGGCTGTAATCCTAGCCCTGGGGATGCTGAGGCAGGAGGGTCGGGAGTTGAAGGCCAGCCTGGGAGACCCTATTTGCTTCATTAATAAATACATAAAATAACAGACAAATAGAAATGAAATTATAATATGTGGGGAAAATCGAACAGCAACACCTCAAACAAATAAATAATAGAATGACAAAATGTGAGGGAATCTAACAGCTACTACTCCCCTAATCTGCCACCCAGGTGGCTGGGTGGCTGACTACAAGCTGGGATACTTTTTTTAATTGTCTTTGTATTCTGAGTGCTGAGGACTGAACACCATCCAGAGAACTGATCCCTCAAAACTAAGTCTCCCCTAGGCTCCTCCCCGGCCCATTTGGGAGTGGGTGTCCCTGGAGCCACAGGACAACTGGACTACCCCACCCTCTTCAAGGGGCCTCGCTGCCACTGCTACGCGACTTTCACCTGCAATCCCAGCTACTTGGAAGGCTGGGATCTGGAGGATCTTTCTAGCCTCGGCAGGAACCCCCCAAAAGCCAGAAGTCGAGCTGTGGCACACATGGTAGAACACCACCTTGAGTGAAACTGTTAAGGGACCGTGCACAGGCCCTGAGTTCAAGCCCCAGTACCAGCACGCACGCACAGAGGCAGATCTGCCTCGTTACTCTCCTTGTTGATCAGATCAGATATTCTCCTATCTGCTGCTTCTAAGTATTTCCAACTCCATAATCTGATAACAAATATGGACTTTTTTTTTTTTTTGCTGGTTTTGGGGCTTGAATTCAGGGCCTGGGCACTGTCCCTGAGCCTCTTTGTACTCTAGGCTATTGCTCTACCACTTGAACCACAACACCATTTCCAGCTTTTTCTAGTAGCTTATTGAAGGTAAGAGTTTCATGGACTTTCCTGCTCAGGCTAGCCTCAGATCTCAGCCTCCTGAGTAGCTAGGATTACAGGCGTGAGCCACCAGTGCCCAGCTACACATGGAGAGTTCCAGAAAGAAGAGTAAATCATTCCAGATAAAATGAATTACAATCCCTACTCCACCTCATATGTAAGGCGTGTAACCAGCCTGACAGCAAAGCAGACAGGCTGCGACATACGCTGTGAGGAGATAATTACAGGTTAAAGAACCAACGTGCCTATTCCCCAGCCCTAGCCACAGGGTTGCTTAACAAGAAAATGGCCAAGAGCTGCTCACTCATTCCTGAAACACCTGCGCCTACCCTGGCGGAGGCTGCTAAAACCAAACAGGGCTCCATAACGAAAACAAACAGGTGAGCCTTGGCAGGCCAGTCTCTACTGCAAGTATTGTAGTGTAAAGTCAGACCCCACACCTAAAATGAATGTGGCTGGGTGCCAATAAAACTTTATTTATAAAAACAGGCTCCTAGCTGGATGCTGGTGGCTCACGCCTGTCATCCTAGCTACTCAGGAGGCTGGCTGAGATCTGAGGGTGGCAGTTCAAAGCCCTCCTGGGCAAGAAAGTCCATAAGACTTATCTCTAAAAAAAAAAAAAAAACTCAGAAAACCAGAAGTGGCGCTGTGGCTCAAGTGGTAGAGTGCTAGCTGAAGAGCTGGGGGATAGAGTCCAGGCCCAGAGTTCAAGCCCCACCCCTGACCAAAAAACAAAAACAAAAAAACAGGCTCCTCAGCCAGGTGTGGTGGTACATGCCTGTAATCTCTGCACTGGGGAAGCAAAGAAAGGAGAATTGAGAGTTCAAGGCCAGCTTGGATTACATAGGAAAACCCTGTTTCCAACAAACAAAAAGAAACAAAAAACAAAAAAACAAAGGCCAGGTGGCAGTGGCTCACACCTGTAATCCTAGCTACTCAGAAAGGTGAGATCTGAGGATCACTGTTCAAAGACAGCCTAGGAAAGTCTATGAGACTCTTTTCTCCAACTAACCACCACAAAACTGGAAGTGCTGCTGTGGCTCAAAGTGGTAGAGCACTAACCTTGAGTGAAAGACCTCAGGGACAAGAACAGTGCCTAAGCCCTGAGTTCAAACCCCACTATAGACCAAAAAAAAAAGTGTTTACAAGCTCTCTTCCCTGCCCCGCCCAACGTGCCCCTGGGGTGTGGAGCCCAAGCTGCCCCATGCACCCTGGCAGATCACAGATGAGCAGGAAAAACTGCAAGAAACAAGTGTGTCTTTGCTGGGCCAAGTCTATGGTATTCTGTCACAGCAGTTCCAACAGTCTAAGCTTTTCCCAAGAACGCAGAAATCCAAGATCCCCAAAGGCTGGTGAGGAAGAGGAACTCTGCTCGGTGGACAGCCAGCAATCAGGGACACAGAACAAAAGCTCCAGAGAAGAGATGACTGCTCTGAACACAGAGTTGTGGGGCCAAGGGCCCATGACTCCTTCCATCCTTGCCTATGAAATATGTGCCCTGGAGTTGGGTCTGGGAGAAGCAAAGCTATCATCTGCCTCACCGGAGTGTTCGCACACAGCCCTGTTCTGTGATGTCACTGGAACTCCAAGACAAAGCAACTGAGAGCTCCCCGGAAAGGAGCAGATGGCATGGCGGGAAAGAGCCATGTGGGCAGGCAGAGCCCCTCTCCCTTAGACTGCAGATCACTGGGGTATGTATGTCCTTGCCCCCCAGCCCTGCTGGGTCCCACAGCTCCCCACTGCTGTGACATCTGTGTGTCTTTTTGAATCTTTAGTCCTGACAGCTAAGAAATGGCTAGTGTCCCTACACCTTGTCACCAACTTCTAAGCCAATAAGCAGAGCTCAGCTCAAATGGTGTCTCACTAGCTGAGACCCCGAGGAGGTGACTGAACCTCTCTGAACCTCATTTTCCCTGTCCAAGGGAGCCACTAACACTAAAATGACCCTGTGTTAACCCCAACAGTGGGGCAGAGCCAGTTTTGCCTCCACATTAACATTCTCAACATGATCACACCTTTTTCTCCAACTACAAAGTCCCAACAGCTTCTCCAGGCTCCACCCATGAGATGATGACTGGTGAGGCTTGGGTCATCCAACAGGCAGGCAACCTTCACCACAGACAGCCACAGGACATTAGGGAAATCGGCAACACAGGTGGCTGGTCAGCACTGCTACCTACATGTCCATGAGCCATACATGGCTTGTGGGGAGCAGCATGGGACAGCAAGGGTCTGGAAGGCTTCTACAAACAGCGCTCATTCATGGCACAGTGCATGATTATGGCACTGGGCCAAGTGCCTGGCTTAGTTTAAAGGTGTTATTACCATGTGTCATGGAGCTGGTGGTATGTCACAAAGTCCTGCAAGCTGAGCACCCCACTGTGGTGGCTGAGAGGTGAGGTTGGCCACACCCACAGAGCAAAGTCCTACAATGTAATTTGAGGAATGGAGCTAGATGCTGGTGACTCCTGCTTATAAACCTAGCCACTCAGCAGGCTGAGATCAATCAGAGGGTCCTGGTTCAAAGCCAGCCTGGGCAAAAAAAGAAAAGTCCATGAGATTCTTTCCTATCTTCAATTAACCAACAGAAAAGCTAGAAGTGAGGGTAGTGGTCAAGTGGTAGAGGGCCAGTCTTGAGTAAAAAAGCCAAGGGAAGAGCTCAAGGCCCTGAGCTCAAACCCCAGTATCATCATCATCATCATCATCATCATCATCATCATCATCATCATCATCATCATCATCATCATCATATTTGAGAGAAGAAATAGATTTCTGCACTCACAGTCAGGGCATTTACCCATGCTAGGTATCTCCTGGTAAAACCAAGTAATTAGCTGTTTCATTCAACCTCATGGTCTAGCCATTCAACACTCAACACTGGACGATCCAGAACATGACAATTCTGGGGGGCCTGACTTCCCAGTGCAGAGGAGACAGGGACACCAGCTGGTGCACTCAATAACCTGACTGGTTTCCTTACTTAGATGACCATCCAGCCTGCATTGGAGACATCCTTCAAACTAAAAGGTTCTGTAGACAAGATCCCAGATCTCCCCACCTAGCTGCCAGTAGCAGCCACCAAGGAGGGAGTGTGTATGTGTGTGTGCATGTGTGTGTGTGCGCACGCACATGTACACACACACGCACTCAGGGTGCAGTGTGGCTAACTGGGGAAATGCTTTTCCCCCATAGCCTGGAGTCCTTCCTTTTACAGATGAGAAAAAAATCTGAGCCAGGCAGGAAGCAAGGTCCTCTCCAGAGAGCTGGGCATCCCTGCTACTGGCCTGGCCTGCAGGGAACTCAGTCCTCACAGTAGGACTAAAACCAACCTAAGGGAAAGCCCTGCTTGACCCCTTTCCAGAACCATCTCCTCACCCCATCTGGGTCACTGTGCTCTGTCCCCAAAACAGATCTCAACAACCCACTGGCGATTTCCGGAGGGGTGTGGAGTGGAAGAGGGGGAGGTGTCCATTCTGAGCTGTCCTTCCATGGTGGGCAGATGGGCCCAGCTTGCTAAATGAATGTTCTAGAATGCTAGGGGAGCTGTGGGCTGCTGGCTGGCCTGTCCCCTGGTGCTGATGCCACGCCCAGTGGCTGTTACCTGCTCCTTATTGTTACTGTTGAGTAAGCCGGGTTTCTTTTTCTTTTTAATGGGGCTGGTGGCGGCCGAGGGGTCTTGTGGTGAGTGGCCATTGGAGGAGTGTGGCGGGCTGGGGAACTTGCGCTTCTGGGCCGTTCTCTCCATACAGCCAGGATCTAAAAAGACACAGCACCCCTGATTTTTAAAAGCAGTAGAAGCTCAAGTCTTTTCCGGCCCCCTCCTCTTTCAGTATTAACCCCCCCCCCCCCCCCCCGTGCCAGTCTTTCTCCAGCCTTAACATTCACATTTTTTTTTTCATTTAGTTTGTTGTTGTTGTTATGGGTTCTGGGCTTGAACCCAGGGCCTGGGTGCTGTCCCTGAGCTCAAGGACATCACCAGCAGCCCAAGGGTTGTCCCATGAACACCAGGAACGCTCTTGCCCCTAGGAGACCTCCACCCAACTCCCCCACCACATGGCAAAACCAAGAGACCACAAGGGGTGGACCCACGTGGAAGAAGCCAACCATGCCGCCCGGCCGACCATGGCAGCAACCCCTCCCCCGACAAGGCCAACTGGCACACCTCTGCGGGTACCCTGCTTAAGATCCTCCTCTGCTTAATGACCCTCGCTCATTCTCACCTGGAGAGCCCCCACCACGCTCCTGAGTCAGCCCTTGAGTTCACTGTCCCATGATGTCAAATACAAATTCTCCCACCACCCACGTCCACCTGCAAATGGGGCTGGAGTCCATCCATCCCACACCCCGGATGGCCAGACTGACGAATGGAGGCCACAGCCACACAAAGGGGGGCAGAGCAGAGGAGGCGACAATCCCAAAGGAGGAGCTCTCCTCCAGCTTCACGGCGCAGGCTGTGTACATGCGCATCTGTCTCTCCTCTGTCTGCTGATGGAGGTGACAGGGCTCAATGGAGCCGCAGCATCAGCCTCCCATGATCCTCTTCAACTGGAAACAAGGGCAGCTTAGTCCACACAGGGGCAGCAGGCTTCAGAAAAATCCTGAACAAAGGTTCAGGAGACCCAGCCTGGGGGAAGGCATGCAAAGTAGAAAGACTCCACGATCTGGGGACCATCCCACGGACATGGAAACAAAGGCCTGAGGAGCCCACCAGGTTGGGCTGAAAGAACAGAGCAGCTAGTTAGGTCAAGAAGCTCACTAAAAAGGTGCAGCCTGCCGGGTGCTGGTGGCTCATATCTGTAATCCTAATTCAAAGCCAACCAGGACAGAAAAGTCTATGAGACCCGTATCTCCAATAAACTACTCAGAAAAAAGCTGGGAGTAGTGCTGTGGATCAAGTGATAAAGTGCTATCCTTGAGCATAAAGAGGCTCAGAGACAGCCACTATCAGGCCCTGAGTTCCATCCCCAGGACCTACACACGCACACAAGCCACATACACACAAACGGACACACACAGACAGAGGGACCAGGTGCCAGTGGCTCACGCCATCTCAGGAAGCTGAGAACTGAGGATCCCAGTTCAAAGCCAGCCTGGGCAAGAAAGTCTGTGAGATTCTTATCTCCAATTAACCACTCAAGAACTGGAAGTAGACCAATGGCTCAACGTGTTAGAAAACGAGCCTTGAGCACAAGAGCTCAGGGGCAGCTCCCAGGCCCTGAGTTCAGGTCCTATGACTGACGGGGGGGGGGGGGGGGGGGGGCGGGGGGGGGAGAGGCGGGGGGGGCGGGGAATAGTGTAATCTGAGTTAGGCTCAGCCCTTAGAGATACACCTTCTCTTGAACAAGTGAGTCCTACATGGAAACACCCCCTGTGTCCACAGGGCCCAATAGCTTCCTCCCAGAAATGTATTCAATAGTCTCAGTAACAAAGCAAGCTCAAGATGTCCAACCATAGGACTACAGATCTAAAAAGACATTACGGCCGCACCTTGGAACAGTCTGCAGCCATTCAAAACAAGGCTAGCCAGGTGTGCTGGCACAGACTAGGCATGGTAGTTCACACCTGTAATCACAGCTACTCAGGAGATGGAGGGAGGAGACTCATGGTCCAAGACTAGTCCAGGTAAAGAGCCTATTTGAAAAACAAACTGAACACTGGGGGTGTGGCTCCAGAGGTACTGCCAAAGGAGGAAAGGAAAGGAAGAAGAATGCTGTCTGAGACTGCTGGAGAGAGCTCAGAACCTGCCTAGGATGCACAAGGCCTTGGGTTATCTAGCACCAGTTTAAAGTTTTTAAAGACATTTAAAAAGACAAAGCATGGGGCTGGGAAGGTGGCTCAGTGGTAGAACGCTTGCTTTGCATGCCTGAGGCCCTGGGTTCAATTCCCCAGCACCACATAGGCAGAAAGAAAAAAGCCGGAAGTGGCATTATGGCTCAAGTGGTAGAGTGCTTGCCTTGAGCTGAAGAGCTGAGGGACAGCGCCCAGGCCCAGAGTTCAGGCCCCATGACCGGACCCAAAAAATAAATGAATACATAAATAAAAAATAAATAAAAATAATAAAAAGACAAAGCACCTTTCATGGGTTTTCTAAGCCATGCCATTAAAGTAACACGGCACTGCTCCTGAGCCAGCACGCATCTAACCAAAACATTCCATCTAAACATCAGTGTTTACACAAATCTAGAATTCTCCTTGATGAAGAAGACTGCAGGACTCTGCTTGGGGGGGGGGGGGGGCTCAAGAGGACGGTCCACAGGGAGTATACAGTATTTACCTTTCACCGTGTGCCTGGGTGACTTAATCAAAATAAGGAGCTTAAAAGGACTTGAAAGATTCAGTTTCACATTTAAAAAAAGCAGCAGGTGTGAGCCAAAGTCTGTAATAAGGGAGGTCCCAGGTGGATGAAGTTGAGGCTGGACCACAGGGGAAGGTTTGGAGTTTATTGTACATGGATCTGATGTGCTGTACCCCAATAACAGGTACTTAAGTTACATGTTCAGGGCTCAAAGGAGTAGCTATGGGACAGAGCCCAGGCCCTGAGTTCAAGCCCCATGACTGAAGGTCTATGGACCTGGTGAACTATCACCTCCATCTCCCAACCACTAGTTTAGGGCTTTGAGAAGAAGCAGAGCAAAGGGGTCCATTGGGCTGAAGAAAGAAGCTAATAAACAGTTAAGGACCTCAGGCAAGTCTCCCCTGTTGGGCCTCCATACCTCATTTGTAAAATGGAAAGAGGAAGATAAGGGTCAGACCAGAAGTTCCTACCTGTAGTCCTTGCCAACACAAAGCACAAACACCCCCTTCTAAACACACAGTGAGGACTAGGCAGAGGGCCTGGAGGCCTTTGTCCTAAAGATGAAAAAGACTCCACGGTCCCACTCTTGGCCTTTACTGAGGGGAAATTAAAAACAATCACTAGAAATTCATCTACTGAGAACTTATTGCTAGTCTAGGAGCTGTGTCCACACCTGGCAGGAAACCAAAAGGGGACACTCAGGTCCTTCAAGAAGGACAGGTTCCCACACCTCACTCC
This sequence comes from Dipodomys merriami, assembly GCF_024711535.1. Lineage (NCBI taxonomy): Eukaryota > Metazoa > Chordata > Mammalia > Rodentia > Heteromyidae > Dipodomys > Dipodomys merriami. Next base: position 5,803,430 of record NW_027205492.1, read on the forward strand.
ACGCATCCAAACCTCGTCTCAGCACAACACAAAACCTCTGTTGTGTGTATAGCTCCAAACACACCGTTTCCCCCAGAGTTAATGAGCGTTCAGTGGCTGTATCCAAGGGTTAGAAATTTAATAGCTTCCAAACAACAAAAACATCTGTCAACAGCAGGAGCTATCCACAGAGGCTCTCAGGAAGAAAAATCGGGAAGCGATGGCTGCATTTGGTGTCCTTCAGGATGAGACAGCAGGTTGGCTCAGCTGTGACTTCAGGGCCTGGGCGGGGAGGGGAGGAGGCAGCTCGCCAGTCCACAAGGATGGTTAGAAACCAGGCTGTTGTCATGGAAACCAGAGCCCACATAAGGACCTTTTTCCAGAAAGCTGAGTCAAATTTTTTTCTGCCTAATGATTTAATTCTGACGAGGGTGTACGGCTAAGTGCAACTCATCTATCTATAAACTTGAGTGGTGAAAAACAGGCTCCTACAGACTGAGTCACGGGGAAATGAGCGCTTGATTCTCCAGGTGTCGGGCCTACAAGGCATTTTCTGCCACCTTTTCTGGGGTCAAACACTGCAATCTAATGGAATGGCCGGCCCAGTAGCAGCAAACCTCTGCCTCCTGCCACCCACCCACCCCCTCCCAGAAGAAATCTGGCTCTAAAGGCAGGAGTGTGGGTGAAGGAACAGGGAGGAAGCAGGGCTGTCTCACCCACATTCCTGGAGAGGACAGAAAAGTGACTCAGGCAAGCAGCTGGGCATGGAGCAGGAAGCAGCAGCGTAGTCCTCACAATGACATTTCACAGAAATCTTGGTAACACAGAACACAGTATCTATGGCTCAGGCCTGTAAATCCTAGCTACTTAGGAAGCCGGGATCTGAGGATCAAGGTTCAAAACCAACCTCTGCAGAAAAGCTCATGGGACCCCTATCTCCAATTAAGTACCCAAAAAAGCTGGAAGTGGAGGTGCTGTTCAAGTGGTAAAGCACTAGGGAGTTCAGCCCCAGTACTGATGTGTGTGTGTGTTAATAACACAGGAGAGGTCTTGGGCTAAGAAGGGACGGGCGTGCGATAAGAAGCTTCCCAAACCTTCCAAAACATACATTTCCCAATGTCTCATGAGCTAAGACCTTCCTTTATTACATGCATGAAGCAAGGATCTGTTCTAACCTACGTCTAGCCCCTCCCAGCCACTAGGGCCAGATAACACAGTCACCCAGGGGCAGGGCTGAGATTTGAACCAGTACAGTGAGGGGACTCAGCTCCGCTCCCTCTGGTTTGACCTTTGTCCCTTCAACTGTAGATAGAGGTCTGGGGTGAGGGGAGGTCCCACAGTGCTGCAAGCACAGGAAAAGGTGAGCCCCAGCCTGACACTGAGGACAGCCCCCACCTTCCTGCCCTGTGCTCCAAAGAGGCCCCTCCCCTCCAGTCCTCCTCCACCTAGGCCTGACCCACATCCGGTGATGTCACAGCTCTGGCTGGGACAGGAACAGCCTGGGGCTGCAGGGAGAGGCCCAGCCTCCTCCAGTGTTTATGTGGGTCTGGAATTTCCTTAGAACTGTCATGCCAGCTCTGCTGAGACCTGAACACACACAGCGGTGGGCCCTCAGCAGGGAAGGGGACAAAGTGTGGCTGCTAGGTCCCAGGCAAAACTGGGACAAGTTGGTCACCTTACAACATAGTCAGAGGCACGGTGCCAGACAGACCAGGCTCCAGGGCAAAGGCCCTGGTGGGCTCTACCCTGTGCCAGTCAGGGCTCTTCTCAGCCCTGTGAGCTTAAGGGAGATATAGCTTGTCTGGGCCTTTGTTCTCATCTACGACCCAGCTGACCTATCAAAGGATTATTGAGCTCATTCAAGGAAAAACTCTTCGTCTACAATTTGGCAAAGAGACTGCAATCAATAGAAACTTTTTGTTTGGTTGGCTGGTTTTGAGACAGGATCTCCCTCTATAACTCTGGCTGGCCTTGAACTTGCAATCCTCCTGTCTCAGCCTATAATGACGGCAAGTGTGCACCTGCACACTTGGAGGCTTCAATAGTAACTACTTTACTTGGTATTTTTTGGGGGAGAGGGGGGCGGTTGTGCCAGTACTGGGACTTGAACTTAGGGCCTTGAACCCTTGCTTAGTTTTTGCACTCAAGGCTGGCACTCTACCACTTGAGCCATAGCTCCACCTTTGGTGGTTAATTGACGGGAAGAGTGTCACAGCCTTTCCTGCCTGGGCTGGCTTTGAACCTCAATCCTCAGATCCTAGCCTCCTGAGTAGCTGGAATTACAGACAGATGTGGCTGGTATTACAGATGTGAGCTACCAGTGCCTGGCTTCAATAGCTACATTTCTAAACCAAAATCAACCACTCTTCCTCCTTTTCTTCTTCCTATCCCTCCCCTTCTACATCACCATCCTTCTCCAAAAGCACAGCTCAGTTCCTCCCAAGAGCCGGTTAAATTAATCCAACCACAGTTGAGAGCTATGGAACACTGCATGAAGCACAAAGCAGAATGATCTCAGCATTTAACTTGCATGTTATTTGCATTCCTGGTTCCCAGGTAGGACACATGGGCAGGGTCAGCGGTCAGAGATAAAGGGGCAGGCAGGCAGGGCTCTGGCACCCACTAACAGCCATACGCCATGGCTCAAACAGGACCACACACAGCTGGCCAGCCAGCTCCAGGGTGTTAATCATTTCCGGAAGGTCCCCCAAGACACAGAGGAGGTACCCAAACTGGCCTCCCTCCCCAGGAATTCTGGGCCCTCCCCACGGGTAAATACACCATAAAGAAACAAAGGCCTGGAATTTCTTCCTGGCCCAGAGCAAGCAGAAATCCAGGCCTGGGCGGGGACTGGGGACGAGTTGTGCTTCCAGCAAAGAATGAAGGAACCTAAAGGCCTGGAGGACCACAGAGGAGACAGCTCGCCCTCCAGCAAATGTCCCCAACCTTCAACCTAGGGTGCACCTCGGATCCACCAAGGCTGCGGGGTGAGGCCACCCTGGCCACGTGGTCCTCCACAGCCGCCAGGAAGCAAGCGGCTGGCCGGGACCAGAGGGGAGGGAAGGGCAAAAGGTCACACCTAAGTATGGGGAAAGGGAAGGGGGATGTCATTTCCCAGAGAATTCCAGGCACTTGGGCACCTGACTACAAGGTGAGCCAGAGCCAGATGGCCCGGGAAAGATCACTTACCGGCCATAGAGGCAGCCTGGCTGCTCACAGGGCCTGACCTCTCTTTTCCAAAAGAGCCCAGAAGCTGGCTCTCGGCAGACATTCTTGCTTCCGGCTCCTCGGTGGCCTCTCCCAGGAGGAGGAGGAGAGGAGGAAGAGGCAGAGAGGACAGGAGTCACCACTTAACGCATTAGGTGGCCTGACTGCCCAGCAGGGGCCAAGGACACGGTCACCTCTGCTGTCAGACTGTCTCCCGCAGACCTGCCTTCGGGTGCCCAGGCTGTGGGTTCTAATTTGTCTCCCCTGAAGCCATTTTCATGGATGTGCATGAATACCATGTCTGCTGGCGGGGGGGGGGGGGGGGGGGGGAGATGGGGGAGGGGCTGATTGTGTTTTACTTTCCCTTCAGTGAACCTCCTCCTGGAGCCCGGAAGGTCCTCATCCTCTCACTAGCCTTGGGGTCACTCTCACTAACTCAGGTAGCTAATTCCGGAACATTCTTATGTAAAAGCTGCCCCCCCCTCCATTGCTCTAATCTAGGGAGTGAGCTGATTTACAAGTGAATTGCATGTGTAGCCCTCACCCCTCCCCTGGCCAGTTTCCTAATTATACCAAGAGGCAGCAGCACCCAAGCCCTTGCAGAAGCTCTGGGCCCTTCACACTGCCCCCCACCCACCCAGGCTGCACCCCTCCCTCAGGCCCAGGCCCCCAGACTGCAGCCAGCCTGAGAGCAGCCACAACCCTGGCCCGATCACCACACAGGAAATGCGGAGTGGCCAGCTGCCTCTGGCCCGCGCGGGCGGGCTGGCTGGCAGGCAGCTGGCTGGGAGGCGGCTCCGGGGCTGGGTCCCGGCTGCATTATTTATCTGGGCTGCAGGCCCCAGGGTGGCTCAGGTGCCCCAGGGCTTTCACCGCCACGGGGAACAAGAGGCCGCCTCGGCCCACAGCAGCTGAAGCTCAGAAGCCGGCTGGAGGGAGAAAGGGAAATAAAGGCGCCTCACAAAGGAGGTGGATAAGAGAAAGGCGGCCAGGACCAGGGGATGTTCCCCACCCCCTCTTTAAAAAAAAAAAAAACCCTAATGAAGGCCTGGCCTTTCCTGGTCACAAGGATTTCAGAGCTTCCAGTCTTCATCAGCAGGAGATTCTAAGAATGCCACCTTCCTGGGGCTTGGGGAGGGCTGTCCTGGCCAGACAGGAAGCTGCAACAGCCCTGCCACACCCAGGGGAAGCCGGAGGAACACGGAGACCAGGCAAGGCCACAGAGAAGAGAGGGAAGAGCATTCCCGCCACCAGCAAGGCACAAAGTCCTAGGGGGAAAAGAACCAGAAAAGGGGGCCCTGGGGGGCTTGAGGTTGCAGATACCTGGAGGAACAGCCTGGAAACCAGGGCAGGATGGGCTCTTCTAGGACTTGGGACTACAGTCAAACACTTAGCTGTGAGTTATTTTGTCTAGTGGGGTGTTGTTGTTGTTGTTTCTGGTAGTCTCACATAACTCAGGCTGGCCCTAAACTCCCAATCCTTTTGCCTCGACCTCTAGAGTATTTGAGATTACAGGCATGCACTACCACATCCACTTTAAGACACTGAAATGGCTACAGGAAATACAGTACTGATAATTAGCTCCAAAATACTCTATGTTTAAAGGACAGCCCAGGCCTTCCACCTCATCAGTATCTCCCGCAAGCGGCATACAGCAGGCGCTCAGCACATGCCTCCAGCATCCACTGTGTGCCACTTAGGGGCTCAGATGTTTAGAATAGAATAAAGCAGTAGTTTTCAACAGGATGTGTGTGTGTCTGTCTGTCTGTCTTGGTCCTGGGGCTTGAACTCAGGGCTTGGGTGCTGTCCCTGAGCTTTTTTGCTCAAAGTTAGCATTTTCTACCACTTGAACCACAGATCCACTTCTGGCTTTTTATGGTTAATTGGATATTAAAGTCTCAGGGGGGCTTTCTTTACTAAGCGGACTTCCAACTGTGATCCTCAGATCTCAGCCTCTGGAGTAGCTAGGATGACAGGTGAGAGCCACCCACATGGATCTCTATAGTCAGAACTGAGCAAGGAGAAGGGTTTGCCACTGACATTTAGGGGGCAGAGACCCCAAGGGTACAGTTCAACATCCTACAGGCCAACCCCCAAAGCAGTGATGGACCCCAAATATCAAAGTCAGGAAAACTGGTGTGAATGAGCGACCTGGCAACTTTAACCTTGAGTAAATCTCACACACACACACACACAACACACACACTCTCTCTCTCTCTCTCTCTCTCTCTCTCTCTCTCTCTCTCTCTCTCTCTGGGGACCTCACTCCAAAAGGACAAGGGCCCCTAAGACTTCAACCAGAAGTGAATATAGACAGGAAAATAATGACAGCAGTCAATCCAAACAGTTGCAAAGCAACCACCAGACAGCAAGACTATTTACTGCTCAAGGGAGGGGTCTGTACACATACACACCCCTCCCCAGACTGCCAGAAACTAAGCATAGCAGCAACAGCAGTTTTTGAAGCATTTACTTTGTTCTATTCTATTGTTAGCTCACCGTAATTCTGCAAGGCAGGTCTTGAGCATCCCAATCTTACAGATCAGATTAACTGCAGCCCAGAGGCAAAAGGCTCTGAATAAACTGGCTAGACATAAGTGCAGAACAAGGGCAAAGGCTGAGCAAGAGAGCTGGCAGTGTTTGAATATTGGCTGAGGGAGGAGAGGGCCTGGGAAATCTTTATTTCCTTTCCTGTTTCATCTTGTTTACTGAGCAGCTATTTTAAACTACTTCCCCAAGTTGGAGGGGGGGGGCACATAAGCCTGTAATCCTACTCAGGAGGCTGAGATCTGAGGATCATAGTTTTAAGCCCACCTGGGCAGACAAGTCAGTGAGACTCTTATCTCTAACAAGGAAAAAAGGCAGAAGTGGCTCCAAAGGTAGAGCACCAGCCTTGAGCCTAGAAGCCAAGGGACAGGAGGGCTCAAGCCGTGAGTTCGATCCCTAGGACTGTCACACATAAGTCTTCCTTGAACTGGGAGTATAGCTCAGTGGTAAAGCACTTTTGCCTGGCATACAAGAAGCCCTGCGTTCCAATCCCAGCACCATAAAAAGTCCCCGCAAAGACGGCCCTGAGGTTGAGGTGTCTGTGCTTCTACTTCATAAGTGAAGTTCACAAAGGCAGAGTCACAGCCTAAAGGCGTGCAGATGACCTCTGGCCCCAAGCCAACTGGCACCAACTCCAAAGTCTTCAATGCACAAACCAACTTCCTCGCTATGATTGTGGGTGCCATTTGATAATTCTCCACCATGCAAGGCAAGCTTGGCCAAGACACACATACCACCACTCTGGTGGGTGCGTGGGCTCTGCAGCTAGATCACTAGGTCTCAATCCAAACACTTGCTACTGTCAGCTGTGTGCCCCTGAAAAGTTACTTGACCTCTCTGAGCCCCAGTCAGTTCAGCTATAGCTATTAACACCCTAAAGTGTTAGAGAGAAGCACCTGTGGGTTATGCCTATAAACCTAGCTACTCAGGAACCTGAGATCTGGAGGACCAATGTTTGGGGCCAGTCTGGACAGAAAAGTCAAGCAAGACATTTCCAAAATAATAACCAGCAAAAAGCCAGCCTGATGTTGGGAGCTGGTGGCTCACACCTGTAATCCCAGTTATTGGGGAGACTGAGATCTAAGGATCTCAATTCGAAGCCAGCCCCAGCAGAAAAGTCCCCGAGAGACTCTTATCTCCAATTAGGCACTCAAAAACTGGAAGTTGTCGGGGCTGGGAAGATGGCTCAGTGGCAGAGTGCTTGCCTTGCAATGCATGAGGCCCTGGGTTCGATTCCCCAGCACCACATAAGCAAAAACAAAAACAAAAAAACTGGAAGTTGTGCTGTGGCTCTAGCCTTGAGCACAAAGAGGCTCAGGGTCAGGGCCCAGGCCCCAGAACTGACCAAAAGGAAAAAATAAAATAAAAATAAAAAGCTAGCCTGGAGCTGTGAAGTGTCAGTGAAGCTAATGCAAGCTCCTGAGTTCAAAACCAGGCACCAGCAAAAATAAATACAGTGGTGGTGGTTCAGCTTAATTGCAACAATGTGCATCAAGTGCAGGGTCAGCTCCCTAAAGAACCAGCAGTTAAGAGCAAGTTTCAGCCCACAGGCTGAGGGGATCAGGGCAAGCTCTTCACAAGATGGCTCAGAACACGTCTTCCCACTCAGAGCAGCAATCCCAGCCCCTTCCATTCCATCTGACTTTCCAGGATTCCTCTGAAAAGGAGGCTGGGACAGAACAGCTGCCTCATGCACCTGTGTGGCCTGGGGCAGGTCAGTTCTAACTCCTAGTCATCTGAGAACTGCCTCAGACACAGCAAGTCCTGTAAGGTGAAGGGGGAAAATGCCTGGCACACAGTGGGCATTCAGGAAAGGGGCGTTCCTGCTTCCCTACCCATCCACCCGCTGCGTCTGCCTGTGCACATCTCACCTCTAGTTTGATCAAAGGCTACCTTGATCAAGCACCTACCTCTCCACAGAAGCCAGGGACCCCAATCCCCTCCCAGGGGCTTTGTATAGACCCTGAACCTCTGACCAAGCCCTGCAGTGCCTTCAGGAATGGTCCTGCCCAGGGAGTTGCCCCTGCATTTCCTCAACTCCAACTGCCAGCCTCTCTGTCAGCACTCAGCTTGTTTCTCCATCTAGAACGTTCCGTGCTCCATCTTTTCCACTGTGGCCAACCTCACCCAGCTTTTGGCTCAAATGTCACCTCCTCAAAGGTGTGTTCCCTGTCCATCAACATGTGGCCTTATTCTGTCATTCTGAAACGGGGGGGGTTCCCCCTTCACTGCAGCCCCCTCTAACTAAAACTGTCCTTGGTTGGCTCTTGCTGCACCCCTGTGAAATGTGAGCTGTACCCCAACACAAGTGCCTTTGCCACAGCCCGCAGTACTGAGACACAGCACACAGCCCAGCCGGCAGAGGCCAGGACACCCCCCACACACACCCCTGCCAGGGGAAGGGAAGGGGACAGTGTCAGGACAGGGTTAACTATACAAGATGCTGTGCCAGCAACCTGATTCACAAACCAGTTTTTCTTCCTGGGCCTAAGAATTTCCTCCAGCAAAGCAGGCAGGCAGGAAGGGGCTGTGGCACCACCCAGGGGGCGCTGTCACGGGGAACTCGGCCATTTCAGCACCCTAACAGGACCCTAGAACTGGACACTCCCCTTCCCACAGCTCAACCACTCTCCTTCCTTCCCTGAGGCCCATCTCTCCAGAGAGTAGAGAATCTGGGAAGACCGACATCCTGGGTGCAGCCAGGCCTCTGGCTCAACACAATTCCTGAGCAAAATAGAAGTGGGGGACCTCATGGGGTTTCTTGAGGCCTGGAAGAAAGCTACTGTTTCATAATCACTGAGCCTTGAAAGCTCAGACTCTCTCCAGGGAGAACTCTCTGTCAGAATACAACAATCACTACAAACTCTCTCTCTCTCTCTCTCTCTCTCTCTCTCTCTCTCTCTCTCTCTCTCTCTCTCTCTCTCTCTCTCTCTCTCTCTCTCCCCATGATCAAGATGATTGGGCAAGCAGGGCGCAGGTGGCTCACACCTGTAATCCTAGCTACTCAGGAGGCTGAGATCTGAGGATTGCAGTTCAAAGCTAATCCGGGCAGGAAGGTCCATGAGACTCTTATTAACCACCAAAAGCCAAAGTGGAGATGTGACACAAGTGATAGAGCACTAGCTTTGAGCACAAACACTCAGGGACAGCACCCAGGCCCTGAGTTCAAGCCCCAGGACTAGCAGCAACAACAACAACAAAAGATGGTTGGGCAAAGTTGTTCTTTGCCCTTTGTCTTTCAGGGCCCTTTTAAGTTCCACCTGCAGTATGAGCCAGGGCACTGTCACTCTCCCACCCCCATAAATGATTAAGGACTTGTCCTCAATCAAGGAAAGGAACACATTTCATGTCCTCTTCCACCCACTCAATGTCCATGAGTGTAGAACATTCCATCCTCTTTCCTGCCTCTGTCAAGTTCAAAGTCAGCACCCTGGCAGACTGGAGAGGAGCCTAGATTTTCCAGATACCGGGCTCTGTCACACACCATGCCCCCCCTCAGCTGTACCTGGTTCCAAACTAGATGGAGTGACGATTTCTGGGAAGAGAGCTGCGGTCCAGCTGTGTGGGCCGGGTTAGGAAGAACCCTGTCAATAAGCAGATGGAAGAAACCCAGGATGCAGAAAGGAGCTGTGAGTAGCCAGACCATTGGGAAGATTGTATGGCTTGGGAGGCCTAGAGGTGACCAGGCCAGGCATCCACAGGTACAATCTAGTCCACAGCAACTGAATGCTACTTAGAAATCTTTTTGTTTTTCAAGTAATTTTGTTACTATTAAGGTGTTTCACAAGTTAGGGAATGAGTACATTTCTCTTTTTTGGACTATGTCACCCCTTCCTTTCCTTTCCCCCAGTACTCTGAAATTTTGAGCTAAGTTGTGGATACTTAAGATACTGGTAAAGGGCCAGGCACCAACGGCTCACGCCTGTAATCCTAGCTACTCAGGAGGCTGAGATCTGATGATTGACGTTCAAGCCAGCAGGAAAGTCTGTGAGACTCCTGTTTCCTATTAACTACCAAAAAGCTGGAAGTAGAGCTGTGGCTCAAGTGGTAGAATACTAGCCTTCAGCAAAAAAAAAAAAACACATAAGAACACGAGACTCTGAGTTCAAGCCCTAGTTCTGATTCAACAAATGTGTGTGTGTGCGCGCGCACACACACACACACACACACACACACACACAAGACACTAGCAGAAACAATTTTTTAATCTAGATTTCTAGTCTCTTAAAAATAAGATTACGGCTGGAAATGTGGCTTAGTGGTAGAATGCTTGCCTAGCATACATGAAGCCCTGGGTCTGATTCCTCAGTACCCATAAACAAAAGGCTCAAGTGGTAGAGTGCTAGCCATTAGCAAAAAGGAGGAGGAGGAGGAAGAGGAGAAGGAGGAGGAGGAGGAGGAGGAGGAGGCGGCAGCAGCAGCTCAGGGACAGTACCTAGGCCCTGAGTTCAATCCCCAGGACTGGCAAAAATTAAAAAAAAATAAGATTATAAGATCAGGCCCTCCAGGTCCTTCCAGAACAATCTCTAGGCTGTTCTGTCCAGTGAACTGTAGCTTCCCTGTTTCCAGAGGTCTCCACTGTTCTTAACTTTTAGATCACTAAATTTAAACACAAAAAAATTCCTCCCAAGGTGTAAGGGCAAAGTGGGAGGGAAGGGGAGACAATGGGGTAAATGAAAGGATTGGGGGGACACAATGGGGTAGATAAATGGAAGGAGCAAAGACCGTGGATTTTTTTCCCAAGGATGGCTGGGTTCCAGAAATGGCAACCTCACCATAACAATCACACACATTTGTTCATCTATCCTGTTAGGATGAAACTCTAATCCTTTGCATTTTAGGCGAAACTCACTAGCTAACCCACACCCCCAGCTCCTTTGGATTTTTTTTCTTTGGGGGGGGGCTGGAGTGGGAAGGAGGGCTGACTAGTGGTACTGGGGTTTGAACTTATATTTCTGTAAGAATAGAGGAATGGCACTGAAAATATATAAAATTTAGTCACCCAGAGAGAGGGATTTCAATCTTTTGCTTTGTTAATGCTGACCTGTTACAAGGAGATGCACTGATTTCATAGCAAGAGGAAAGTCCAAGACACCATTGATTCTCCTTAGAGTCAGCTGGGAGATCTCCGCTGGAAAACACACACACTGCGGCCATTTGCCATGCCCCTCTCCCCTTCCCTGCTTAAACCAGGCAGGTAAGAGCAGGCACATGGGTCCAGGTTAGAGTGACCCCAAGGGCCTAGGAGCCAGGATGTCCAGGCCTGGCTGAAGGGCAGCTCAGGCTGAGACAAGAAATCTCAAAAGATCTTCTCAAAAGACAGGCAGGCCCAGGAGCGTCTCATCAAGCAAAATCATCTAGAGTGTGTTCGATTCTACACTGGTCCGTGGTGAGTCGTTTCCCCTACACACCGAGCACAGAGTAAGTACCTTCATCTGCCGAGACCACAGAGCAGGCTGTGAATGCGATAGCAACCTGCCAATGCCTGTTTACATCCGGGTCACCCCTTGCCACGCCTGCTCTACATCCGGGTCACCTAGTACAGCAGCCTCCAGGCCCAAGGGGCAATCCAACACTGAGCAAGGAATGCTCACTTTCCTTCAGATTAAGTTTAAATAGTCACACACAGTGAGTGGCTCTCATAATGGATGGCACAGCTGTAGAAACACTTCAGAAACTGCCGGCCCCTTCTCCTTGGGCACCTGAGGGATTTAGTGGTTGAACTCAAGGTATAAAAATTGGATAATGAGGCCTGTGTATGAGAACTGGCCTTTCCTTCCTCCTGGCATGGAGCTCAGAAATTTGTATACATGGGAATTTTTGATCTAGTCAGGAGCCAGTGCCTCATGCCTATAATCTTGACTACTCGGGAGACTGAGATCTAAGGTGCTCTCTTCAGAGAAAGCAGCCTGGATGGAAGTAGGAAGCCACCTGGGGCCTCCAGGACCAGCAGGAGGGACAGCTGGACTGTACAGGAAGGAACAGTCTGTGGGCCCTGCAGCCTGGCTCCCAGGCCAGAACACACAGAGCAAAGCCTTCAATCTCTACCAAAGACTAAAGGAGCCAATAGAATGGCTGGGGATTTGGCTGAAGTAGTGGAGCATTTGTGTGGCCCTGAATTCAAATCCAAGTACTTCAAGAAAAAGAGGAGGAGGAGAAGGGAGGTGGAAGAGGAGGAGGAAGAAGCCATTGCCCTAGAAATTGAAAACAGGAGGGATGGACACACATTTATTTTAGAAAGAGGCCAGCACAAATGATGACTCAAGAAGAAAGGATTTCAGGAGAGGCCTCGTCAAAGAACAGCCCATCCTTAGGAACTGAGGCTGCTCATCATTTCACAGACAACAGGCATCTGAGGCCCAGGAAATGTTTCCCGGCCTAGGTTATGCTGGAAATGAAGTTGTCTCAGGCCAAAGGCTGCTCTTACTTCATTCTCTGCTATCAAAGTTCTCTCCCTCTGAGACCACCAAAATGAAGAACTCTTCTGTACCAGCTAGAACAACCCCTGGGGAGGAGAATGGGTGTTAAGCCCAGCCAGGGATAAAGGATGATGATCAAGAGCAACAGGCTGGGTTCATCCTCACTTAGAGCCTTAAAAGTGATCAGAAGTTAAGAGAAGAAGAAAAGAGGATCTTCCATGTATTAGCAAAAGGCCCTGTGGTCAGAAGTGGCTCTCTTTCCAGGTCAAGTGTTAATGAAGTAGACAGAAAAAGAATATAAAAAGGAGAGGTAGCAGAACCAGCAAAGGCCAGTGCATGAGGACTTAAGAATAGGGATGACCCTAAAAGCCAAGGAGAGCAAGGGGTGGAGTTCAGGAAGACCTACAATTCCCCTCCTAGGTCTGTAGCCAAGAGAAATGAAAACCCATGTCTACTTACTCAGTCACTACTCACCACAGCTGTTCATGAAAGCCAAAATCTAGACACAACCCAAGCACCCACACCCACACTCACACCCATACACAAAATGCGCTATCTGCACACAGGGAAGCCTGGCACCATGGCATGGCCTGAAGCTCCAGTTACCTGGGAGGCTGAGGCAGGAGGATGGCTTGAGTTTGGGAGTCCAAAAAAAGAATCCACTCAGGGCTGGGGTGTGACTCAGTAGGAGGGCATTTGCCTAGCATGTGTAAGGCCATGGATTCAATTAGCACTGCCAAAAAAAAAAATTCTTAAAATCCAGCCAGGTACTGATGGCTCAGGCCTATTATCCTAGCTACTCAGAAGGCTGAGATCTGAGGACCAAAGATTGAAAGCCAGCCCAGGCAGAAAAGTCGTATTAACCACCAAAATGGTGCCATGACTGAAATGGCAAAAGTACAAGCCTGAACAAAACACTCAATCCAGAATGTGAAGCCTTACATTCAAGCCCCAGTACTAGCAAAATAAATAAAACACAAATCTTTGTGTGGGTGTGTGTGCGCGCACGCACGTGAGTGCACACGCCAGTTCTGGGGCTTGAACTCAGGGCCTGGGCACTGTCCCTGAGCTTTTTTTGCTCAAGGCTAGCACTTGAGCCACAGCGCCACTTCTGGCTTTTTCTGTTGATGTGCTACTGAGGAATCGAACCCAGGACTTCATGCATGCTAGGCAAGCACTCTACCACTAAGCCACATGCCCAGCCCTAACACAAATCTTAAAATCCAAAAAGCTCCAGCTGGGTGCTGGTGGCTCATGCCTGTAATCCTAGCTACTCAAGAGGCTGAGATCTGAGGATCATGGTTCAAAGCCAGCCAGGGTAGGAAAGTCCGTGAGACTCTTATCTCCAATTAACCACCCGAAAACCAGAAGTGGCGCTGTGGCTCAAGTGGTAGCTGAAGAGGTGAGAGACAGTGCCCAGGCCCAGAGTTCAAAACCCACGATGGAAGGAAGGAAGGAAGGAAGGAAGGAAGGAAGGAAGGAAGGAAGGAAGGAAGGAAGGAAGGAAGGAGGGAAGGAAGGAAGGAAGGAAGGAAAGCTGTCATGCCAGGTAACCAGGTGGCTTACTTCTGTAATCCTAACTACACAGGAGGCTGAGATCTGAGGACTGAAGTTCAAAACCAGCCCAGACAGGAAAGTCCTACAAGACCCACAACTGACCCCAAAAAAAAGTGGGGGGGAGAAGAAAAAGAAAAAGAAAGAAGAAAGAAAAGCTTCCAGGATTCCACCAGGCCTAGACCTGGTACCTTTGTTCTCAGGCATTTAAGATGGGAAAGACCAGACAAGTGATTCTTCCCAAGGCTGAAAATGGTCAGCGTGAGGGACAGCCCTCTAGGGAGGTAGCAGGCACATAAACACGAGTCTAGGTCAGGCTTCAAAATGGGGCAGGCACCAGGTTTTCCCCATCTCACCCACAAACCAAACCACAGGGAAGTCTCAGCCAAGGGACCACCCACAGAAGCACACAGAGGCCACGCGGAGCACGTGACAACTGCCAATCTGGAAAGCCACGTCAAATACCTCAGGCTGAGATGTTTCAGACATTATTGGGAAAGGAACGATCCAGTAAGTTAATTCAAACCCCAGAACAGACACTTTTTGAACTGCTAGAGGTGTTAACGAGCCAAGAGAGGTTAAAGTATCTTTTGTGTGTGTGTGTGTGTGTGTGTGTGTGAGAGAGAGAGAGAGAGAGAGAGAGAGAGAGAGAAAGACAGAGAGAGAGAGAGAGAGAGAGAGAGAGAGAGAGAGAAAGAGAAAGAGAGAGAGAGAGAGAGAACTGAGAATTGATCTCAGGACCTACATACTGTTCCTTAGCTTTATCTACTAAAGGTTAGTAACTCTACTACTTGAGCCACACCTTTATTTCCAACTTCTTAATGGTTTACTGGAAATAAAGACTCTCAAAGACTTCCCTCCTAGCCGGGCGCTGGTGGCTCCCGCCTGTAATCCTAGCTACTCAGGAGGCTGAGATCTGAGGATCGCGGTTCAAAGCCAGCCCGGGCAGGAGAGACCGTGAGACTCCTATCTCCAATAAACCACCAGAAAACCGGAAGTGGCGCTATAGCTCAAGTGGTAGAGCGCTCGCCTTGAGCTGAAGAGCTGAGGGACAGCGCCCAGGCCCAGAGTTCAAGGCCCAGGACCGACCAAAAAAAAAAAAAAAGACTTCCCTCCTGCCAGAGATTTGGCTTCCAACTTTGATCCTCAGATCTCAGCCTCCTGAGTAGTTAGGATGCTAGGTGTGAGTGGCCAATGCTTGGCTCCAAGGATTATTTCCTCAAAGAAAATTTCTCAGTACTTGTCACAACCTATGATTGAAGTGTGTTTATGGTACTATTTTCAGTTTCCTTGGGAAAAAAAAATGGAACAAAGTCTCCTATCTCATAGCCATCACCATAAACAATCCCTTTGTGAAAGACTTAATTTACATACAACATTGAGAACACAGATCCTGTACTAATTAAGGTCTGGGGCTGGTTTGCAAATTGCTTTAATTGTACATTCTCCAGCATCCTGCCACTGAACACATATCCATCCCAGGCAGATCTCAGCAAGAATGATACTGTTCATGATTTTAATATCTTGGGTTTCCGCTCCATCTGTGCCTGGCTTCCAAGTGGCTCACACCCTTCCCTGAGCCTGTATGTTTTCAGTGTTGGCACCCTGGCATCTGCACACCACGATCATTACCACAAAAAAAAAAAAAAAAAAAAAAACACGCACATACAGCAGGATGGAGTCAAAGCAACCCAAACAGGGAGCCTTTGTACAGAGATGTGAGTGGGAGCGCCCAAGAGCACAGGAGATTTCAGACTTCAACTTCCTGGCCTTCTGGGGGCTTGTTCTGATTCAGGCACTTCAGAGCCAAAATCCTGCCAGGAACTTTGCTATGACCCATCTCTCCAAAAATGCAAACTGACAGCCCTTCGGCCATGTCTGTCCAGAGATGGGTTTTGCCCCGTCACATATGGTCTTCGTGAAAATCGGTCTGCACAGACATTTCTATTTCTACCTAAACAGGCCCAGCTCAGGCAGGCCTCCCTCATCACGGCTGGACTCTGCAGGAACTCACTGGAACCCCTCAGAATGAGGCCTTTTCATTAAGTACAAAACCTAAGGGAAAACCAGATCCTAGCCAGGCACTGGGTGGCTCACATCTGTAATTCTAGCTACTCAGGATCTGAGGTTCTTGGTTCAAAGCCAGCCCCAGTAGGAAAGCCCGTGAGACTCTATCTCCAATGAGCTACCAAAAGGCCAGAAGTGGAACTCAAGTAGTAGAGCAACTTTGAGCAAGGAAGCTCAGAGACAGCATCCAAGTCCTGAATTCAAGCCCCTGTATCACCATGCCCACAACACACACATATGCATAGACACAAAAAGAAACCCCGGGGTTAGAGGCGTGGTTCAGTTGGTAGAGCACTAGCCAATGAGCAAATACATCAGGTTCTGAGTTCAAGTTCTGGTCTCAGACCTGAAAAAGAAACCTTGACAGCAGAATCCTCCTTTGAGACTGCATTAATCTATGTGAGCCTCAGTTTCCTTAACTATAAGTTAGCATGACACACCAGTACTATAATTACCAAGTACTAACGTACTTGGCAAATAACACCAAGCACCTAGTACACGCAAAAGATGAGTTGTGCAAACACACCTGGCATCTAGCCAGTGCGTCTGACTGATGTTTGAGCACCTTTGAGCAAATCACGCCTGTCCCCCCTCCTCCCGCACAAATGCCAAGCTGACATCTTGAAAGCTCCAAGGCTTTGTCTTCTGAGAAGTGAGCAGCCTGGAAAATGTCACAGCTGGCATAATGGCCATGAGGATCAGGGAATTACTCAGACTGCAAACTGAAATTTGGTTAGAGAATCTGAAAGGCTGTTGTGAACTAGATGTCAGAATGTGATTAAAGAATTCTAGGTCCAATGCAGTGATGCACACCTATAAGTCAAGACACCCAGGAGGCTGGGATGGGAGGATCCCTTTAACCATGAAATTGAAGAAAAGCCCGAACCACATAGCAAGATAGTAACTAAAAAAAAAAAAAAATCTTTAAAAAAGTAAGGTCATTCTGGGCTGGGGATTTAACTTGTCTAACATATATCTAGCCCTAAGCTCAAGTTTTCTCCAGTATCACAAAAACAAAAACAACAAAAAAATGAAGCCAGGTGCTCATGGCTCATGCCTGTAATCCTAGCTACTCAGGGAGGCTGAGATCTGAGGATCAAGGTTCAAAGTCAGCCCCAGGCAGGAAAGTCCATGAAACCCTTCTCTCCAATTAACCTCCAAAAAACCAGAAGTGGAGCTTTGGGTCCAAGTGGCAGAATGTTAGCCTTGAGTACGAAAGCTCAAGAACAGCAACCAGGCTCTGAGTTCAAAGCCCCATAACCAACTAAAACTAAATAAAAAATGAATTCTATACCAATTCTTGTCAGAGTTTCTGTTTGGGGGTAAAAGGAACTTATTGAGCTCTTAACTCAGGACCATCTGAGCCATACCTCTAACTCCAATGGTCAGAGTCTGTTACAAGAGTAGAGCTCAGGACTGTTTTACTCAAGTACACAACAGTGTTGCCAGTTTCCTGAGGTGCCAGCACTCTAATCTGTATCCTTCTGAGGGCCCTACCTACACACCAGATCCAAGTGTCTAGACACCAGCCCTTCCCTAGCCAGAGGGCAGACACTAGAGCGATGGACTGTGCCCTGCTGTTCCTGAGGTGGGCGGCACACACCTCCCACCTCCAGTCCGGCCCTGAGCCAACCACCTTTCTCCTAATCCATCCAGCTCCCGCCCACATGAACCATAGCTGCTCATGACTGTCATCCGGGCACTGAAGCCCTGAACTTTCCTAACCACAGAGAAGTAGGCAGAGGAGGAAGGAGGATTCACTGAACCCAAATCCTCATCATTCTGTGAGCTTTGAGAGAAGACAGCCCTCCATCCCATACCACCTTCACCAAGGCCACATCGCACGGCCCAGACTTCAGTCCTGGGAACCTCAGCTACCCAGAATCTTCCAGCTCAGGCTTCCCCTCAGCCCAAGAGGCTCCACCAGTCAGAAAGGAGAGACACAAGTAGCCACTACACATACGGCCTCCCTGGGAGAGAGGCTCAAGGCCATCCTAGGGTACCTGGGGGTAATGCCCCCTCAAAGCTGGCAGCCCCTTCTCTCATGGGTTCCCCAATAACACAAGGCCCTGAGCAATTCTTCCAGCCGCTGCCACATGGCATTCCCACAATGCTATGAAGGCTGGCAGGACAGGAGAACAGCAAAGCCGTCCACAGGAACGTGTATCTTCCTGCATGCCCACCCTGCCCGGTACCCTGCTAGGCCCTTGGCTCAGGCTAAGAGGGGGAACCTGTCCCTCCTAACCATCCCTGTGCTCGCGTTCCCAGACCCCATGCTGAGCAGCCTGAGTGAGCAAGTTAATTACATCTTTTATTTAAAAAAAAAAAATTTTTAACTTTGTGCCGATACCAGGGCTTAAACTCAGGGCCAGGATGCTGTCCACAAAACACCAGAGCCAACACAAACAGCCCCCCTGCCAAATTATAACCCGGTATATTAAAAAAAATTCATCTTGAGTCTATACTAAAATCTGAAGGATTAACTAAGTATGGGAGAAGCAGCAAATCCCCTGTATAGAAGGAAGTCTGCAGCTGCTCTTCCCGTGCTCACCGCACCCACGTCTGCAACAGAGTGTACCTCCCCAAGGAGGCAGGCTGGAAAGAGAAGAACTACCACGGTCAAGGTCAAGGTCAAGATCAAACTGCCATGGTGAAGGTCAACAGGAACCACCACCCCTCGGTGGTCACTCTAATACTGCCCTTGATTTGTGACGCAAAGGGCACTCGGTTTACCTCAGTAACCTTGTCAGCCATAGTCTAACCTTTGAAACCCATGAAAGACCTGAACCAGACTCAACTGCCAAGGTCACAGAAAGAGAAGCCTGAGGAACCACTGCAGCCACGGGAAAGCTAAGCAGCCATGACAACTACATGCAATAGTTGCACTGGTGGGATTCCAGCCTAGAAACGGGACCTGACTGGGAAAAGCAGAGATCTAAATGAAGCATGGGCTTTCGTTGGCAATCACGTACCAATATTGGTTCAGAATTGGTGACTTCACCCACACAATGGATGATGACAACGAAATGTGTGTGTCTGTGTGTGTGTGTTAAGAGTATCAGAAGCCAAGCACCAGTGGCTCACGCCTGTAATCCTAGCGATCTCGGGAGGCTGAGATCTGAGCATCACAGTTTGAAGTCAACCCAGGCAGGAAAGTCTGTGAGAATCTTTGATTAACCACAGAAAAAAAGCTGGAAGTGGTCCTGTGGCTCAAGTGGTAGAGCACTGGCTTTGAGCAAAAAGGGGTTCAGGGACAGAGTCTGAGCCCCAGGACCAGGAAAAAAAGCAACAGAAACGGCAGAATGATTCATCCGATGAGGCCACCTGAGGTACTGTGCGTGATGACAAGTACAATGGCCCTGAGCAGTGAGGCACAGCACACTAGGACCAGGAACCACATAAAGGACAAAGGACCTATGGGCTCCAAAGAAAGAAGCAGAAAGCGGAGAGGTGGAGCCGGGAAGAAATGACACAGGAGAGCAGAATGTCACAGAGGCGTGACATCTAGCAAGGCAGGACACAGTGACCTCGGGTAAGCTGAGGGCGCTGGAAGGTCAGAGGGACTGCGGGAAAAGGAAATAATGCTTTCTGAGAGAAGATCCTGGCAGTTTGGGGGGCGGTGGGAGGAGGCAGAGAAGGGGACAGGATGGGAAAAAGAGACAATGAATGGTCACATAGGGTTCACACTTGGCACAGCAGAGAGACCGCCACATAATGACAACTCAGGCACTACTCAGGAGGCTGAGCTCTAAGGACAAACCGTTCAAAGCCAGCCCTGGCAGGAAGGTCTAGGAGACTCTTATCACCAGTTAACTGGCAAAAAGCCAAAGTGGAGCTGTGGCTCAAGTCAGAAAGCTCCAGGCTTAAATGAAAAAGCTAATGAACAGTGCCCAGGACCTATATTCAAGCTTAAGTGCCAACATGCATGTTCGCACACGCGCGCACAGGCACAGCAGAGAACTGCAGAGTAGGGCAGCTCACAAGCTGATAAGCAGGCAGCAGGCAGCATCCCGTCCTGTATGACAGTCCCTAGCAGTTCCTCCTGCCTCCTTTGCAGAGGTCTCTGGTGTGGGGCAGGCTACAGGACAAGTGCAGGAAGGAGGCTCTGCTTTGGAGGCAGCCTCCATTCCGTCCTGCTCTGGAACTGCACACCCCTGAGACCCCTGGAGCCTCCGGTTTCTTCATCCACGGATGGGGGGGGGAGGGGCTATGTGCTTCCATCTCTGGAGTGACTCAACAAGGTGATATGAGTGCCAGCCTTTGGAAACTCTGGAACCATCCCTTTTGTAAGGAAACCTACACAGAGAAAAATCCAAGCCCTCCAGCCCAGGGTTTCAGATGAGAACAGGGAGAGGCAGAGACAGGGAGCAGCAGTAGGGGAAAGGATGAAGTGTCCCCCGCCCCCCGCCCCCAGCACCCACTGCTCTGGGCTGGCCCTCCAACATAGGCCCACCTAATCACCCACTCTTCCACCCTAGCACAGCAAGGGGGGCTGTGGGCTCATGGTGCCTCCTGCTCCCGGTCCCTGGGGTGGTTCCCGTGATGACCTGCTGTGACAGCTGTGCTGAGGGGTGGGGAAGGGAGACAGGGCAGTTGTGTCACCCTGTTCTTCGTTCTTCCCCAGTGAGGACATCCCTGACCATCTGACCCCTCAGCAGGGCCACAGGGACAAGCTGTCGCAGAAAGGCCAGGAGCTAGTGGCTCATGCTTTTCATCACGACTCAAGAGGCTGAAATCTGAGGATGGCAATCCAAAGCCACCCGGACCGTCCATGAGACTCTTATCTCTAATGAGTCATACCAAAAGCCACAAGTAGAGCTGCAGCTCAAGCGTAGAGTGCCAGCCTTGAGCAGACAAGCTCAGGGACAGCGCCCAGGTCCTGAGTTTAATCCCCCAGTATAGCAACAATTTCAATGTGGGGATCTTCAGGATCATCCACTCTGCAAATGCCTTTAGGAAGTCACTTTCTGTGATCAGTGGCCGGAAAACTTCCTTCTAAAAAGATCTGTCTCTATCCTCCTACTTCCCCTGGCCCCACCACTCCACTCAGTCTGGAGATGAGCATTTTCCATTCAGCCAAAGATAGGAAAGCATAAAGATGGGGAAGCAGGTATGTGTGCCGGGGGCTCACAGTGCCAAAGGCAAGCGAGTTAAATGTTCTCCTGTGGAAAGGAGGCCCAGGAGCTTCTCAACCAAGCTAGGACCACTGTGGACACTTGAGCAAACCCAGATTTGCTACATTTGTTACATTCTGCCTTAAAAGCGAAGGCAGTCCCCAGTCACTTCAGCAAGCCCACGCTTGCTTCCTTCCTCCGCTGACTCTCTTCATCCAGCTTCTGATTCTCTAAAGTGGCCAGATTAAAATCAGGAAGCCACCAGCAGCTGAAGAAGACTGAAGCGCCTTCCAGAAAGAACTGCATTTACATTCTAATCCCTAAAGGAATCACCCTGGGGAGGCGGTGGCCAGCCGGACACACTAAGAAAATTTACTGTCAGGGGCAATTCCCAACAAGCCTGAACTCCTACACAGACACGCCAGGGAAAGGGGGGGGGATAACAAAAGCTCCCTGCAGAAATGAGGTTCATCCATTAAATGATCTACAACCCACAACGAAACCAACACGTGACTCGGCCAGATCAGAGAGATACAACAAAAGAAAGGTCCAGCACACGGAGGGACGGACGGACCTACGGACCGCCCACTTGGCCCACTCACCTTTAGATCGTGTGGAGACATCCATGCCTTCCACCACCACCTCCGGTTCTGTTTTTATTTCCTCCTCAGCCAAACTGGAAGAGAACAAATGATGCTGATGTTTAGGGTAGGCTGGGAACCGGCCCCACTGTACCAGCTATGGGGGAGGGGGGGGAGGAAACAACCACAAACCCCCCTCCTTTAAGACAACCCCCAATGTTAAGTTATTCAGGGGAGGGGAAAGGAAGACTCCTGATCTCAACAAAGCTTGACTCCTTAAAGGACTTCAGGAAAACAGTAGGTTCTATGCCTTTTTGTTTTTTAAGCCCAATTACCATTTCAATTGTCATGCTATTGGGGAGGGGGCACAACCAAAAAAAAAAAAAAGCCTAGTTTTTTAGATACACAATTGCAATTTCCCCACCACCCCCTTGGGCCCTGAGAAACAAGTCTTCAAATAAACAAGTTTCTCAAAGCTAACACCTGGCTCCAAAAGACAGTCAGGTTAGAGGTTTTCCCAGGGCACCCAGAGTTCTGCCAAGCAAACAGGATTTCCCAGACCTCCAGCCTCCCTGCACCCCAACTGAAATCGTCTACCTCCCCTAAAGAGGCAGGAACATGAATAAAGATACAGGTTAAGTTACAAAGTAGAAAAATGTGCCCACCAATAGTAGCAAAAGAGCTGGTCTCAAATCAATCCAAACTACCAGGAATTAAGATGGGGGATACCCACTCTCCCCGCCCCCCCTTTCCCTCTCCTTTGCTTTTACTCCCTGGATAGCAGACATGGTTTGCTTTCGAGCTGAGACTAATTACCCCTCACCACAAATGTGGAATGAGGAAGCATTATTTAAAGACCCAGGCTGGGAGAGGAGGGCTGGGGAAGGGATGGAAAAGGGGAGGGAGGAGCAGTCTCCTAAACTGGGAACGTATGGCACCCAGGCCCTTCTCTCTCATTCTTTTCTCTGTCTACTGGAACTCAGTCTGGACAGAGAGCGCAGGCCATTTTAGATCTTCCTCCCCATTGGAAGTGCTCATTGTGCTTCCTTTGATAGGTGTAATTTGAGATACTAGAATGTTCTAGACAAGAGGCTGACACCATCGGGGTAAGAATCTGAATGATCACTCTAGATTGACTTCCAACCGCCCAAGGTTTTCGACAAGAAGAAAGAGATGATCACCAATTGATATGGCTGGAATTTTCCATTTGGAAGACTGAGAGGCAGGACAGGAAGAAGGCTGGAGAATGTCCTGTCTGTGTTCCGTGGTCTGTGCCAGTGACCAGGCAAAGAGACGACTCGGGAAAGGCAGCCTCAGGACTGAAACCCCACGGCAAGATGGAGACGAGCTTAGGAGAATCCCAGGTCTGCAGGGAGGAGAGAATTCAGGATGGGAGCTAGATAGAAAGGAAAAGATTATGTAGCTCAGAATTCAATTACAGGAGCCTGTAGTCCTCTGACTTACCTAGTCCCGGTAGAAGAAGAAAAAAAAAAAAAGGAAGGAAGGAGGGTAGTTTGGACTTAAATCAGGATGTTAACACCTTGAACACTCTGTTGTTGGACCCCATTAACAGTTTCATTTAACCAGCATCTGTAGGGTGACCGATGACACAAATGAGAAAAACAAACAACTGACTAGTCACAAAATGGCTTAACAGAAGACAGCAATTACTCCCCACTTCAACTTCAAACACATTCCTCCAGGAGCACACACACACACACACACACACACACACACACACACACACATACATACACACACACACACACACACACACACACATCTAACTGGACCCTGGTGATGACGTTCTTGCTTGGGGGTGATTAGAAACCCATTTTACTTTTAAAAGCCTTGTATAGCATTCAGAGATGGGCAGACTGGTTACTATCAGAGGGTACACATAGCAACCTTGGGCTTTTTTCCCAGCTACAATTCTGTTACCTTGTCTAGCAGGAAGAGGGTGAAATGCTCAACTTTTTGAAACCACTCAATTTTAAGTGATGAGGAAAAGCTAGTAGGTGCTGCAACTGTACAGACAAGGTTAAAAGAAACAATGATGCAAAACAGCCCACCCACTCCCCCCCCAAATCCCAATTGGATTTTTTTTTTCCTTTTTGGCTGGGCTGTAAACATCCCAAGGTGTATGGAGCACTAAGGACCAATGCATGCAATGAGAACAAAGCTAGTGACAACCTAAAGGAGCTCAATACTTCAGGCAGGAAAGCTGCAGAGAGGTGAAGAACATGCAAACTAGGAATGCCTGCTTGCTACTGGGCTTCAGTTAATCTATTCTGCAGCAGAAGGGGGAACAAAGTTAAAAGTGTTTTTATCTTTCTGAAATAGGCACCATAATCACCTAACTTGAGCAACATCACCACCCCCTTGATCCCAGAATTTCAAACACAGCAATTTCAGACAACTATCTCCCCCCCACACACACAGACTACTAGCATCCTTTTCAAAAGGAACCTGGGAATAGACATGCACACATATGCGGTGTGCACGTGTGCACAAACATACATATACACACACAACTTGTGTTTGACTAAAGAAAATTGCAAAGTCTAAGCATTAACAGGATGAGGAGGGGTAGGAGGTCTTCGTGTATGAAAATCAAAGCTGAAAATGCAAAATGAGTCATTTGGAATAACCACATCTAAAGGGACTTCCTTTTTCTACACCACTGAGCTCAGGTGGGTTTTTTTTTTCTTTTTTGGTTTAATGTTAAGTACTAGTTTGTTAGGAGGCACGGGGAACAACTGTGAATAGTCCATCAAAAGTAGTGGTGAGAAAATATTTTATACCTGACTGAATAGGCCTACAGATCTTGGCCAATTTAAGTTTAAGAGCTGTTGAAACATTTGGAAAAAGAACGAAAAAAAACCCAATTCTTTTTCAAAGAAAAGGCAGCGGCATCTGGAGCAAACACTTTGAACTTCTGCCATAAACACATTCAAGTCTTAGAAAAAAATACACAGTTCTTCCTCTTTCTCTCATATTCATATATATATATATATATGTGTATATATGTATATATATATATATATATATATATATGTGGATGGTAGCTTCTATCAACCCAGCTCATTTACACCAAAAAACAAAAGAACTACTCCTTGATTCAAACTAACATTGCTTTTTTTTTTCTTAAGGTCTGTTAAGAGTTAGACTACAGTCCCAGGAAAGGAAGGGGTGAAATTAGCTGAAAACCAAACAGCAACCTCTCATCCCAAAAGGAAAAGCCACCATCAACTAGTTAACACACACTGTAAACCACCACCACCACCTCCTTCATCTCCAGCATCCATTTACTTGCCTGGGGATTTCACAAAACTGACAATTTTCAGGCAATTCAAAGGAGAAACAACAGCACCTGTGAACATAACCAAGACCATCCCCTTCCCCTCTCCAGAAAAGAATGGTGCCTGAGCAAAAAAGCCTAGGCTTTACTTCTTAAGCCTCCAGCACTGGGAGAAAGAAGAAAAAGAAAAAGCAATTAAAAGTTGTAGATGAGCTGAGCACCACCTCCAAGATGCTTTAAGCCTTCTGATTATTAATTCTGAGGACTCTGAAACTCGTCCCTTCAACACTTCCAAAAAGACAGAAAGCATCCAGTTTGGACAGGAGGAAAAAAAAAAAAAAGCCTGGCTACACAATACTCAGATATTTCTTTTCCCCAAGTGCTCTCACTCTGTGACTTTTAACCAAGAATCTCTAACCCATGTAGAATATATAACCAGCATGCATGCATGCACAAGAGACTGCTGCTCAGAAAATTATTACAGTAATTCAGGAAGCATGCAGAATTCGAAAAGACTTTTCCTGCTCTTTTTTTTTAAACTTTCATCCAAAATACCAAAATGGTCCAGGCTGTAAGAAACAGTTCATCACCAAGGTAGGAGCATCTTCCTCTTCTAGATCACAAAATAGTGACCATCGAAATAAAAACCCATGCTTCTCTCAATCTGCAATTAATTGTCCTCAGAGTTG
This sequence comes from Dipodomys merriami, assembly GCF_024711535.1. NCBI lineage: Eukaryota > Metazoa > Chordata > Mammalia > Rodentia > Heteromyidae > Dipodomys > Dipodomys merriami. The sequence continues at coordinate 5,828,888 of NW_027205492.1, forward strand.
GGGGAGGGGATGGCTGGCAGAGCCAGCCTGAGACAGCACTCACCTACCCCAGGCAGTCTTCGGTGGCTAAGCTATTTATGCAGGATTCTTAAAATGGCGTCTGGCACCACTGTCTCATTCCTGCATTGAAGCTAAAATGGTAGCAGCTTGTTCAATAGCTCAGCTCCTGTTCAAGCAGCGGCCCTGCAACTTTCAAAGCCACCTTCCTAAATATCACTTCACCAGAGGACACCACAACCCATCCTTAGAAGCTTAAAAAAAAAAAGAAAGAAAGAAAGAAAGAGGAAAAAAAACTGCAGTGACAGGGAGTTTGTGAACTCACAGGTTCTAAGGAAAAGCCCTCCCTTGTCTCTTAGATCCAGAGCCTCAACAGGCTCTGGGGTGCCCCCCCCTTTCCTTCCAATGAGGTGGGTGCCAGGTTAGGAATTAGGCAGCCCTGTAGCAGTATTCCATGCAGACAGACAGGTGTCTGCGCGCACACACACACATACACACACCCAAACGCACACAGAATGTTCCAGGGGAGCAGGCTGGGGGAGAGGAAGGGCTGTGGAGAGGAAGCCATTCCCCCTTCCCAAACCATGCGAAGCTAGTGTGGACAACCCACCATACAGGTACACGGCAAAGTGCTTGCCAACCACGCCAAGAGGGCTGCTGCCTCAGTCTGAGGCCAAAGGCAGAATAAAATGCCTTGAAAACGGCCACCAAATCCAGCAGCCACTCTTACGCCAGTCAGCAGCACCAAGGAAAGGCGACCGTGGCTGCAGAGGAGAAATGCCATCTGTCCCTTCTCCTAGGCACCGAAAAGAATACTCACAAATTAGATTTTTGTCCACCCCCAACAGAATCCTGAGAATTAACAATGGGTTCTGCAAAACCTGCCCTCAGAGGCTGAGCCCCCAGCCACCTATGTTCAGGTCTCAGAGCTGGCCTCACAATTCCCCTGGAACTGGGAGCTGGGGGAGTTTCAAGGTGACAGCTTTGCAGCTCCAGGGGGAGAAAGAAGGGCACACGGCCCAAGGCCGAGCCCGGAGAGGCCGGGTGGCTGGCTCAGCGCCGGCCGGTAGGTTGGTGATGGTGACAGGGCCAGCCTGTCTGGCTGCAGAGCTGGCCTGGCCACACCACCAGGGCTTGTTTGTCCGTGAGGAGAGCCGCACCGGGTGGGGGCAGGGCACCAGATCCCAGCAACCGGAGGCCAAGGGTGAATCCTCCTTCAGGTTTTGCATTTTAAGGCCAACCCCAGGACTCTCACTGCTGTTTACATCTGGCTGTGGGCGGTTAGGGCCCCTGGAATGTATCTATCTCTGCTAGGGCCCCTGGAATGTATCTATCTTTCGGGTTCAACCCCCAGGGCAAAGCAGATCTAGGGCTGACAAATGTTCTGTGGCTTCTGCCAGAGGAAGAGGAAAGAAGTCAAAAGAAACACATCTGAAGTGGGGGAAGATGGCCCATAAACCTCCCCTTTGCTTTCAGGGGGCTCTAGGTGACGGTCACCTAGCCTCCTTTAAAAAAAAATGTCCCCACCCTCCTCCTATAAGACCAATGCTGTTGTCCTCATTGGCTTCCCAGGGGAAAGAAAAGTGGGACGGTTTTGTTAAGAAGGAAAAGGATTACTAGAAAAGAGGGGTCCCGGGCTATTATTTTCATCCCTAATTTATAAGGGGGAGGGTGGCTAGGGTACATTGTCTCTCTCTCTCTGACTCAGATCTTTGGGCTATCAACTATAAAAGTAACTGGACTGGGCTCCAGTGGGCCCAGCAATTAGAAAAAACTCAGGAAGAAAGTTCACAGAGTGATTATACATCATTAATTCCCAGTTACAGACTGCACACTGACCATTTTTCTGGCGCTAATAAAAGCAGATGCTCCTCCCCTCCCCCACAGGAGGGCAAAAAGTGCGGCCAGGCTTGGGGAGGGGGGGTGATCCGCCTTGAAGAGGGGGGTAGGGAGGAAGAGGAAGGCCTCAAAGCTCCAGTGTCTGCCTGCTTCTTGAGGGCCAGGGAGGCAGAAGGAAAAGGGAAAAAGAGCCACCATTCAGTTCCTCCCTCTGCAATTTACAAATGTGGCAGTCAGGCCACTGGGCTCTACCTCAGAGAGAAAGAGAAGGGGGGAGGGGAGGTGCCCGGGGAATGGAATGTGGGGGGGGGGAGGGAGAGGGCTCTGAGGGCTTGGTAACCTGTTTTCTCCAAAAGGAACAGATAGGGTCGAAATTTCCAGAAAAGCTGTTCTCAGGGAAGCCACTGCAAAATTCTCCATCTTTAACCTTTCCTCCAAGCGCTTAAGGTTCAAGAAGCGCAGAGAGGAACTCACACTACCAGGCTGTTCTCTGTCCGAAATATTCCTGTTACAATGTATTTCTCTTCCCTTTCAGTAACAGGGGAAAGACTTCTACTTGGAAAAGCAATTAACTTTTAAACCAGCCTGTGCTGGGGAGTGGGGAGGAGGGGGGTGTCACAGTGTCAGAAGAAAAAGTAGCCAGCTTGATGCAAGAGCTGGGGAGTTGCTGGAGTTCCACATTTCTCGATTCCCAAATCTGTGGGTAGCCATTTTAATGCAAGCTTTTAGAGGACAAATGCTTTGCCCTTCACAAACACGGTATTATGCAAACGCTCAAGGCCTCAAACCAGGAGTCTTGTGATCAGATACTGCTCCAGAGGCAGTTCCAAGAACCTCAATGTGTGATTTTCATCTACAGCAAGAGGAGAACAAAGAGAACTACAAAATGTGTGAAGTTGTGTGTGGTACTAATCGGAGCCCACCTGACACAGCCTTCTCCGCTTCTGGTTTGGTGCATTTCTCTGTATTAAATGAGCCTTTGGCCAATCGGTGTCAAAAGTTGAATTGCTGAGTAGTAATCCAACAGAAGAAAAAAAAAAAAAAAAGAATCTGACTCCATAAAGTTTCAATGCCACACCAACTGAATATATTTCTAACATTTATAGTGACCTTGGTCTCCAAGCTACAAATTCAGGTAAGAGAACTTCCAGGGAAATCCTAGAGGCAAGTACTAAGAAGAAAAAAGTCCACTTTTATTCTCTCTTTAAAAAAAAAAAATCTAGCCAAGGCTTTCAAGAGATTGGGGAGGGAGAGGGGTGAAAGGTGAGAATTAAATCCTTAAAAAAGTAAAGCCAGTATGCAGAGAAGAATGGTAGGGGCAGGCTTGGGAAACATGGCTGCTGCCTCTGAGGGGCAGTGACTCCCAAACCAAGCAGAAGTCTGGGGGTTCAGCTTGGATTCGAGGTGGGATTTTGCACTCTGCAGACAGCTTAAAACTTACAGAAACGCATTACACCCCAGCCCCATGCACAGGCCACCACCAGCTGCTGCCCTCCACCCACCCCAACCCCAAGTTCGTAGGACAACACTGGAAAAAGTAAGCTAGCTTCATTCATTTTTACAAGCAGATCACCAGCCCAGAGTTGTAAGACCCAAACAAACCCAACTCAAGGTCACAGTGAACAGCACATTTCCCCCTGGCTCAGGGAAACAGGAAGTGAAATCTGCAGGTATCAGAAAAACAGTGGATTCAGTCACTTCAACTCAAAAGACTTTAAAAGCCCTTAGTTTTGTTTCCCTTTAATGAAGTTCTCCCCCACACCCAAAAGCTCCCCCTTATTACAGACCCCAAATGTACACAAAACTCTGGCTACATGGTCAGAGGAAATGGATTGCTTTTACTTACCCAACAAATGTTCTAGCAACCATCTCATTTTTCCAGTTAGGAAGAGAGAACAGGCTGGCAGATTTGGGACTTGATCAAAAAAGGAAATTTTTTTTTTGAAACAGTTACATGGCATTATTTAAAACACACACTACCACAACAACACAACCCCACAACTGTATATGGAAAGCTGTCATGAGCCTCAGGCATGATTTTATTATCCCTGCAGGCTGCCACTCAGCAGGGCAAAGGATACAATGTATAGTTTTTAAAAAGAAAAGGGTAAAAAGAATGAAAATAGGAGTAAAAGATACATATTAGTTCATTGAAATTCATGCAACAGTAGAAAGCTTAGCTAATCACTTCCTAAGCTTTTTTTTGGGGGGGGGGCAGGATCTTATCCAAGATTTCTCCCCACACACCAACCTCTCCCAGCCCCAATCCTCATCCTTATTCTAAAAACTCCCTCCAGCTTCTAGAAAACAGTTTGAGAAACACTTGCTGGCTGTAGGCTTGATTTGCAGAACACTCTGTATGAAGCTAAGTCAGGAAAAAGGGCTAAACAATGTAGTTTCAAGTGCGAAGCTGAGCAGAGGAGGAAGAGAAAGACATGACCACGCACCACCACCCACCTAGGCCCAGGAGCCAGCCTAGCTCCTTCAGCTCTGCTGAGGGCTGGGTTCTATTCCAAACACACACGTCCTCTCTGGTTAGAACTTTGTCCAGCTTCCCAGAACCTCTTTGGGAGACCCAAACTTGCCTGCCCTGCTCTCTACCATGAGGACTCCTTGAAGGAGCTTGCTTGCTTACCTTCCATTTCCTCCCCCAGCAGGCATGTGACACAGGAGAAAACAATGGTGAGGGGAAAAAACTGCTGAGAGGAGAGAGCAGAGAGGAGAGAAGAGAGAGAGGGACAGAGAGAAACAGACAGGAAGGGGGGAGGAGGAAACCAAAAAAAAAAAAAAAAAGGAAAAGAAAAAAAAAGAGCTTCTCTTTTGGCATACCAGGATCTAGCTTCAAATTATTCCAGAAACACCATATCCTGGTGGCAGAGAAGAAGGTGTACCAGGCCTTGACTAGTTTGTAGAATCAGAATCAAGCTATGGCTAATGGCTACTTTAGCCATGTGACCAAGAAAGCCAAAAAAAAAAATTTTTTTTTCTCTCTAAGCAGTTCCAAGTTAACCTAACTAAGTGCTCTGTGGGTGAATGTGTAGCACGGCCAGCCACAGAGAAATCACACTGCTAGCCCACAACTCGATGTCTCAGAGGGAGGGGGGAAAAGATGGTTAAAAAGCCGAGCTTACCTCTGTGGATGCATTGCTAACACTGTGTAATGTCAATACTTATAAAACATGGAGGACAGGCTCCCAGTTCTCACAGAAAAAGGGTTTGGCACTTCGGCTGATGATCTGGCCGCCTAATAAAAGCTCATCCCCGATTGGCTGATCCGGCAAATCGGAGTGTAAAGCTGCTCCGGATTGGCTGAAACACTTCCTGAGCGATTATCTTTGTAAGGCTCGGTGAGCAAGAGCCATCCTGTGCATAGAAAAAGACAGGCTAAGCTAGGCCTTCTGCAGCAAGAAAAACCTGGGACAGGGGCCCCCCGCACGCACTGCACCCACACTCTGGCTAGATATCCTGGCACTGGCAAGCCAGGGCAGCCAGCCTGACCTGCTCCTGTGAAGTTCAGGCCCGGATGCCTGGGGGATGGGAGCTTTTAGGGTGGCAGGAAGGGCTCGGCCTCATCTGCCCTTCACGGCAGCGGCCTTCCTGTAAAGAGAAAAGCTGGCTTCTTTCTAGAACCATCCGGGAGAGTGGGCTTCCAAGGGGGCAGATGGAGTAGAGGGGTAGGAACTGGCAGAGAAAACAGCCGAAGAGGCTGGAGGAGAGGGGCTGGGGGCAGGCCTTCGTGGAGCTGGGAAAAAGCAGGCAGCCCAGGTGAAGGGGAGCCCCCCCCCCCAAGAAAGCAGCAAGCTGGTGGCCTGGCCTCCCAGGACTGAGGAGGCTGCCGTGGGGTAGGAGAGGAAGAGTAGTCAAGTTTGCATAGTCATTGTCAAAAGGCCTCCTGGAAAAAGCAGGCCAGAGAGCCGTTTGCCCTCCTCCCCTCCCTCAGTGCTCAAGGAAGAATAAAAATGGGCTCTGCCTCTCTGCCAGGATGCCAAAGCCCCCGCTCCCACCCCCATCTCTGAGCTTACCCTACGAAAAGCCAAAGGCGTTCCTAGCAGGCCACAGGCCTCCATCTACAAACCCTTCCCCTCCCGCCCCCTCCCCCACGGCCCAGGCCTGCTAAACCTGTCAGTTAAACAAAAAATCTGACTTCCGTATTAGTCTGCGATGCCTTCAGCTTCCTGCCTGTTAACCCTCTCTCGGACTCTGGGCCTGGCTGGGAAAATCTAGGCCCTGAGATGGCAGAAAAGACCTGTGGAAAAATACCAACTGTAGCTCTCTCAGCAGATGCAGAGAGAGAGAGAGAGAGGAGAGAGAGAGCTGCTGTCTCTTCCCAAGGAGGCGTGTACCTTCTGAATCCAGGGCACACACAGGCAGTGCCTCTCTGTCTGAGAAGCCATTTTAATCCAGAGGGAGAGAGAAAGAAGTCAAACCCGGCTGGTAAACAAGAACCCCCATTATAATCAGGCCTACACACCCGCAGGTTAGCCCTTCCTGCCACAATTGGCTCTGTATGTGAGTGTCTGGGGAGCTGGGCCCTGCTCCGTGGGCAGACAAGTCCCATGAGCTCCCCAAGGGTTCTGGCTTCGATTTTATTTCCACAGAGAGCAGCTTCTCATCCCCTAAGGCAGATTGGAGCTGTGATTTCACACACAGCCCTGTACTTGGCTCTCCCCTTCCACTCCCCCCCCATCTCTGGCTCTGCTCCCCAGTAAAATATTAACTAGTTTTTTTTAGAGCTGCTTATAATTCTACCCGTTTCAGTCGTAGTGCGAGGCTACTAATGTCTGTTTCTTCCTAAAGCTGCCTTTGTAGAAAAGGCAAATCCAACAGGATCTTAAAATGTCCTAGCTTGCTTTCTTCTGCCACTTTCCCTCCCCTCACCCCACTATCTTAATTAGCAAGTTTTTCAAAAAAAGAAAGAAAGAAGAAAAGGAAAGGGGGAAAAAAAGCCAGAACAATGGAAGCTAAATAAACACCTTTCTTTAGGGGCCAGAGGAAGTTCCTGAGTTCCAGCCTTGGGCCAGGAGGTTAAAGTAGGGAGCAATAAAGCATCCCCCTCTTCCCTTGGAATTAGGACTGGCGGGGCCTCTGGTCCCCTACCGTGTCCACAAAAAGAAAACAATTGCTGATCACTCTCTCTCCCTGCCCTCCCCCACACAGCCAGGACAACAGATGCCCACCGCGCGTCTGTAAATTTTCCCTGGCTGGAAATCTCCACATCAAACAGGCTCAGGATGGAACTGGGACTCCAAACAGACTAACCACACTGCCGGGGCAGGGCTGCGGTGATGGCGACTGCAAAGGGAGGCCCTTTGTTGTTGCTTTAGGCTGCGCAGGCCACGAGGCCTGATAAAGATCCAGCACCAAGGACAACAGGCCTAGCCAAAGGGAGTGGCTGGCTCTTCCCAGAGGTGGAATGCTGTACTGGGACCAAATAGGGGTCCCTGAGGTACAGGCCTAAGCTAATCAAGCGCTGGTCTCCCTCCCCCCCCCTCCCGCCTTAGCTGTGTGGGCAGCCTCTCTATCACCTCCCATATGGAACCCTGCTGGTTTGTGAGGTGTGGCTTTGGGAAGAACAAATAGGCCTGTGGGGTTGATGGCAAATCTCTGTACACCTAACTCCATAACCTAATGAGGAAATGGAACACGCCACAGGGACAGACGCTTGGTGGATTTTACCCAGGGATTAAAGCTTGTTGCATAAGCAGCTGCAGCATCCTCCCTCCCCTCTCCTCTCCCTCCCTCTATCTCCCCCTTCTCTCTCCTTTCCTCCCTCCCTCCCTCCCTCCCTCTCTCCCTCCCTCCTTGTCTTTCTGATCACTTGAAATGTTCTCTGGGGCAAAGAGCAGGAAGCTGCCAGCTCATTCTGGCAGATCAACTCCCAGTGAGGAATACTGCTGGCATTTGGGTAGGTCTGAGGTTATCTGGAAAACACAACTCAGCTAGAGACAGAGACAAAGGTATGATGACTGAAGGAATCATGGGAAGGACTCAGATTGTAGAGGAAGCCTGCGGGCAGGGCAGGCTTATCCAGGGCTTCAGGGAATATGGCAGATAGGCTAGAAAGACAGAAAACCAGAGGTAGTAGGCCTCAACTGAGAGGTCCACTCTCTAGCCCTTCCAAAAGCAGAAACTATGCAGCTTCTGAATCAGTGCTGGCCCTAGACCAAAAGTTCATCCGGGCAAAGAGCATTGTTAAGGGCCTTGAACTGGGCTCAGAGAGGTGGAGGGATCTGCCCAAGGTCACCCAGCTGGCAAGTCAGAGATCAGATTGCCCGCCCAGTTTCAAGGGGTCTTTCTCTGGGCCTAAAGCCTGAACATTCCCTGCCTCTAAAGAACACAAACACAAAGCTAAACCAAACACAGCAAACACACTCGAGAGTCTAAATTCTCCAAATGAGGACTGCCAGGCCCTTGCTTCCTTTCTGTTAGCTCAGGGAGTCCAGACACCAGAAGTGGGCCAAGTTCTGAACATTGGAGCTAGGAGGCAGATAGGAGTCCCCTGCCCTTCCTTACTGATGGGGTCCCCCAGGCAGCTCGCTCCCACAAGCCTCTGGGAGATAACAAGGACACAGCCATCTCTGAAAGAAGCCTCCATATTCTTGAGATCAGTGGTTCTCAGCAAAGGGCAGTTTCATCCCAGACTCATCCCTGTGGCAAAGTATAAAACCTGAATCGGCACAGGTAACTCCTAGTAGCTAGTGGGTGGAAGAATACCAGTGCTGTAAAACATCCTACAGCGCTCAGGATGCCCCCTCACACAATTAAGAATCACCTGGTCCCAAATGGGCATTGTGCTAGAGTAAGAATCTGGTGTAAATGAAAGAGAAAAGGGAAAACAAAACAACAACAACAAACAGCTAACCACTCGCCTCAGGATGGCAAAGCAGGCACAGGCCTAAACAAGTAGCTTCCTTGGTGATAGGAACCAGCGATGAGCTCATCAAAATAGATTAAAAATAGATTAAAACGTGTCTGTCTTGAGATTCCCAAGGGATGGAGAGAATGCACTGGGCCACATCAAGCTGGAGGAAGCCAGGCAGTGTCCCAGCAATCAGGCTGGCCTGCAGGGGGAGGAAGGGCTGGCCGGGCTCTCTTCCCCAGGAGCCAGCCCTGGCCTGCCCTCCCTGAATCTGCTCTGCAAGCACTGGCCGGGGGCCAGAGAGCCGAAGCAGGAGCAGCTTGAGCAAGCTGCACCCCAGATAGCCTGTGAGCTGGCTGCAGCCTGGAGCTGGACTTATCTGCCTCTGTGAGCCACAGGCGTTCCCGCCATTAGGCAGAGTGCATGAGATTGAGGCAAAGCAGGACGGACACCCGTCAAAGAATATCTCACTTGGTTTGGGTCCTTTTGGGCCAATTAGACTTGAGGCTCATTTTGGGCACAATAACAAATAGGCTTCCCTTCAAGTGTGGAGCTGACGGAATGAATGGTGATACACACACACACACACACACACACACACACACACACACACACACACGGATGCATGCTGCCTGACTTTGTAGGAAGAACTGCATTAGGCAAATGGCAGGAGGGGCAAAGGGCAAGGGGTGGATGGACCAGCTGTGCCCTTGCAGGCAGATGGCCACAGCCCTGGTGGGGAGAGAGGGAAGATAGAGTGAGGGACACGGGGATCAAACAAAGAACACACGAAGAGGAAAATTTAGTAATTTTACTCCAGAAAATGCTTTTTATAATTTTTTTTCTGACTTGCTTAAAAGAATACCGTATAAGCTGGGCATCAGTGGCTCACGCCTGTAATCCTAGCTACTCAGGAGGCTGAAATCTGAGGATTGAGGTTCAAAGCTAGCCTGGGCAGGAAAGTCCCTGAAATTCTTATCTCCAATGAACTGGAAGTGGCGCTGTGGCTCAAGTGGTAGAGCACTCACCTTGAGCTGAAGAGCTGAGGGAGGGATAGCGCCCAAGCCCAGAGTTCAAGCCCCATGACCGACAAAAAAAAAAAGGAAAGAAAAAGAATACCGTACATACGTCTTTGTTCTTTGCTCTGCCAGTCCAGTGGTCCTAAACAGACATTGGCAGTGTCTGCACACATCTAGGAGGGGAGTGGAAGGTGCTCTTGGCACCAAGTGGGTAGAGTTCAGGGACACTGCTGTCCCCCAAGGCCAGGATGGAGCCCCCACCACAAACAGGCTAGGGGCTGGAACCCTGTGCTGCTCTGACCCTTGGCATCAGGCCCTCAATAGAACACAGTGTTGGCTATGGTTTAGAAGTCAGTAGAACAGCATCCAGGGCTGGGATATGACTCAGTGGTAGAGCCCTCCCCTGGCCTCCGTCTCACTCAGCAGTCAATCCATTAATGGATCAATCAGCCAATAAGCATCTGCCACCAGGGCGTGTGGAAGTCTCTTACCTGAGCCCTGTTCTGCTCCCAGGAGCTATGTCAGGGTTGGGGGCCTGGTTCAGTTGGTAGAGCACTTGCCAATGAGCAAAACCTCAGGTACCGCGTTTGAGTCTCCTTCTCAGACCTAAAAGAAGAGAAGAGAGCTGTGTTCGTGCATGCAGGCCACATGTCCCACTGGCTGCTTCTGTCCTCACAGAACCTCCAGTCACATCCTGTCCTTCTTCTGCTCTGAATCCATCACGACTCTCAGCTCCCTCAGAGCAGAAGCTCAGGCCCTGAAACAGGCCTGCCACTGCCCCCACCAGCTCAGTGCCCTTCGCGCTTCCTCTGCCCGGCTGGCTCCTTCTACCCTCCTATGGCTCCCTCTGCTCATCCATCTGTCTCTTCTCTGCTTGCTCATGCCCTCCCTCCTCAGGCTTTGCCTTCATCTCCTGCACTCCTCCTCTGGGCCCACCTCCAGTTTTCCCCAAACTGTCTAACAAGCAAGCCTTTTCTTCCTCTAGACCACCATGCATCACCTCTTCCTTCCTGCTGCAGAAAGTGTTCCCCAGAGCTGGGCACTATGGCTCATGCCTGTAATCTTAACTACTCAGGAAGTTGAGCTCCAAAGAGCCTGGTTCAAATCTAGCCCAGGCAAGAATGTCTGTGAGATGTTTATCTCCAATTAACCACCAAAAAGCTGGAAGTGAGCTGTGGCCCAAATGGTAGAGTGCCAACCTTGAATGAAGAACTTCAGTGGGGAGGAGAATAGAGTGATACTGGGAATGTGGCTCAGTGGTAGAGTGCTTGTCTAGCACGCATGAAGCCCTGGGTTCCATTCCTCAGTACCACATGAACAGAAAAAGCTGGAAGTGGCTCTGTGGCTTAATGCTAGCCTTGAGCAAAAGCAGCTCAGAGACAGTGCCCAGACCCTGAGTTTAAGCCCCAGGTCTGGGGAAAAAAAAAAAAAAGCTGGATGCCAGTAGCTCACACCTGTAATCCTAGCTGCTCAGGAGGCTGAGATCTGAGGATTGTGGTCGAAAGCCAGCCGGGGCAGGAAAGTCTGTGAAACTCTTATCTCCAATAAACCACTCAGAAAACCAGAAGTGGTTCTGTGGCTCAAGAGCTGAGGGACAGCGCCCAGGCCCAGAGTTCAAGCCCCATGACGGACAAATAAAAAAAAAAGGAGGAGGAGAAGGAGAAGATAAAGAAAATAAAAAAGAAAGGATTTCCCCAGCCGGCCCACACGTGCACACACACACACACACACACACACACACACACACACACACACACACACACACACACACACACACACACACACACACACACACACACCATCTGCTCCTTCTACCTCTCCCCACATGAACTGCCTGAACTGTCTTTCCTTTCTTTCCCACATCAAGAGGCAGAGCCATGCTGTGGTTACACATGTGGCTGCAGCCCTTGACTGTCTCGCAGTGAATCCCAGCCTCCCCACTTGCCAGCTGAGGACTTGCTGAGGACGGTCTCTGTGCCTCAGCGGTCTCTTCTGTATAATGGAGCAGCAATAGCAGCTCCCTGGGGCACCAAGGGATTTGTCCCTGTCACTAGGGCTACACTGCAGAGCCCACCCAATTTGCATGCTGTCAGAGTACCCTTCCCAGATCAGTATGTTTTTCTGTGAATGTTGTGCTGTGTGTTGTGTGCTGTGTGTTGTGTGTGTGTGTACTGAGGCTTGAACTCAGGGCTTCAACACTTACTTGGCTTTTTTCCTCTCTTTCTTTCTTTTTTTTTCAAGGCTGGGGATCTACTCTTTTTTTTTGGGGGGGGGGGTCGGGTCGTGGGGCCTGAACTCTGGGCCTGAGCACTGTCCCTCAGCTCCTCAGCTCAAGGCTAGTGCTCTACCACTTGAGCCACAGCACCACTTCCAGCTTTTTTCTTTTTTCTTATGTGGTGCTGAGTAATCGAACCCAGGGCCTCAGGCATGCAAGGCAAGTGCTCTACCACTGAGCCACCTTCTCCGCCCTGGGGATCTACTCTTTGAGCCACAGCTCTACCTAAAGCTCTTTGCTTGTTAATTTAAGGAGATAAGAGTCACAGACCTGGCTGGGCGCTGGTGGCTCATGCCTGTATTCCTAGCTACTCAGGAGGCTGAGATCTGAGGATCGCGGTTCAAAGACAGCCCGGGCAGGAAAGTCCGTGAGACTCTTATCTCCAATAAACCACTAGAAAACTGGAAGTGAAGCTCTGGCTCAAGCGGTAGAGCGCTCACCTTGAGCTGCAGAGCTCAGGGACAGCACCCAAGCCCAGAGTTCAAGACCCACAACCAACCAAAAAAAAAAAAAAAAAATGTCACAGACTTTCCTGCTTCCAATGGCTTTAAACTTTGATCCTCAAATCTCAGCCTTCTGAATAACTGTGATTACAGGCGTGAGCCACTAATAGCTGGCCTAGTTCCCTCTCAGAAAGGGACTTTCCAGCCAGGCACTGAGATCTGAGAATCGCTGTTCAAAGCTAACTTAGGCAGGAAAGTGCATGAGACTCTTAGTCTCACTTATCCACCAAAAAGCCAAATGTGTAGCTATGACTCAAGTGGTAGAGTGCTAACCTTGAGTAAAAAAACTCAGGGACAGTACTTAGACCCTTAGGTCAAATCTCAGGACTGGCAAACATGCGCATGCACGCACACACACATGCACACACACACACACACGCACGCACACGCACACACACGCACACACACATACACACATAGAAAAAAAGAAAAGAAAAGGAAAAGAAAAAGAGTGAGCATTTAGCCAGGCTCATACCTGTATCCCTAGCTACTCAAGAAGTTAAGATCTAGAGGATCAAAGTTTGAAGCCAACCCACACAGAAAAGTCTATGGGACTCCATCTCCAATTAATCAGCAAAAGGCTGGGGTAAAGGTTTAGCTCAAATGGTAGAGCAACAAACAAACATGAAGTCCTGAGTTCAAATCCCAGCAACACCAAACACAAGCAGATAGAACAGAAGTAAGTAGAGTAGGCGAGTATTGGTCCTAGGCCAACCACAGGCCAAATTCAAGATCCTACCTACCTAAAAAATACCTAAAGCAAAAAGGGCTATGAGTGTGCCTCAAATGGTAGAGTGCTGCCACGCACCCATGGCTCACCCATGGCCTGTAATCCTAGTTAATCAGGAAGCTGAGATCTGAGAATCACAGTTCAAAGCCAGCCTAGGCAGGAAAGAGCCTGAGACTCTTATCTCTAATTAACCACCAAAAATCCAGAAGTAGAGCCGTGACTAAAGTGGTAGAGCATTGGCCTTGAGCACAAAAACTCAGGGATTGTGCCCAGGCCCTGAGTTCATGGCACACACACAAGAAATGACAGAGTGCCTACTAAGCATCAGGCTCTGAGTTCAAAACCTCAGTCCCACCAGGGAAGTGTTTGTTCAGTGCTCCTCCATGCTTCTCCATTGCTGGACATACAAGGCATATGTGCCTGAGGGACAGTTGGTCTTACCTCACTACAGTCCTGGGGGCTCTTTATCACACACACTGAGTACGTGCTCAAAAATGTGTACCGGATGCTGGTGGCTCATGCTTATAAGCCTAGCTACATCTCAGGGAGCTGAGATCTGAGGAGCAAGGTTCAAAGCTAGCCTGGGGAAGTAAGATATGTGAGACTGTCATCTCCAATTAACCACCAAAAAGCCAGAAGTGGAGCTGTTACTGAAACAGTAGAGCACTAGCCCTGAGCAAAATAAAATAAAGTAATGCTGAGGGATAGCACTTAGACCATGAGTTCAAACCCTAGCATTGGTATGCACACACACACACACACACACACACACACACACACACACACACACACACACACACACACACACACACACACACACACACACACACACACAGAGAGAAAGCTTTTGATTTCCTCTCCCTAAAACTTCTTTTTTTGTCAGTCGTGGGCCCTGAACTCTGGGCTTGGGTGCTGTCCCTCAGCTCTTCACTTGAACCACAGCACCACTTCCAGCTTTTTCTGCTTATGTGGAGCTGAGGAATCAAACCCAGGGCCTCATACATGCGAGGCAAGCACTCTACCACTGAGCCACCTTCCCAGCCCCCCTAAAACTTTTTTTTTTTGGTTGTGGGGTTTGAACTCTGGGCCTGAGCGATGTCCCTGAGCTCTTCAGCTCAAGGCGAGCGCTCTACCACTTAAGCCACAGTGCCACTTCCGGTTTTCTAGTGGTTTATTGGAGATAAGAGTTTCACGGACTTTCCTGTGCGGGCTGGCTTTGAACTGCGATCCTCAGATCTCAGCCTCCTGAGTAGCTAGGATTACAGGCGTGAGCCACAGGCGCCCGACTACTAAAACTATTTTTATGTAATGATCACATCCATCGTCGCAGCAGATTTCAAGTCCAAGACTGAGCTCACCTCTCCCAGAACAAGATGTTTCTAACTCCAGGCCAGGTCAGTTTCTTCCTTCTGTCCACGCAGACAGTCCAGAGATATGTACAACATGTCTCCTGCCCTGCTTAGAGCCCCACTTCCTTCTATCAGGGGCTATTAGCGGAGCTGAGGAGACAAAAAGCAAATAAAGAAATACATGCATAAGATAAAATGTCAAATCACGAGCGATTTCTATAAAGAACAGGAGGGACGAAGGTCAGGGAGACTAACCAGCAGATGGGAAGGCAGGGTCAGTGTCAGTCAGTAGGGAAATTTTCAACAAGGCTATGACACAGCAATGGAAAGGAGCCTGTAGCTGCCAAGTGCAGGGAGCAGCAGCATACACAAAGGCGGGAGGTAGACCTGAGCTTGGCCACCTGATATTCAGAAAACCAAAAAGACCAGTCAAAGAGGCACAGAGAACTCAAGCTTGGAGATAAGGCCAGAGATAAGATAACAATGTCTTCCATCACCCCTGTGTTACTCAGACTTAGAATATTCTAGAATGTTCTTCCCAGTCTCATCTTTTCTCTCCTCCACATCCTTTCTACACCATTCCTGATGCAATCCCATAGGAAGGGCTTGGAGGGTTAAGAAGTGCTTGCATTCATTGTGCAAAGCCCTGGGTGTAATTCCCAGAACTATAAAGAGATTAAAAAAGAAAATTGAGAAATGACAGGATTGATGATGGCTCTCTCAAAGCCCAGCTACAGAGCACCACAATGTCTGTCTGTCCCTCCTTTCCTGCTCCTCTGTGTATAAAATACAGAAATACTATCCATCTCACAGGGATATACAGAGAAGCAAGTCACAGATTTGAAAACACTAATTAGTTTGTTGGGTTTGTGTGTGTGTGTGTGTGTGTGCGCGCGTGCGTTGTGCACGTACACGCGCCAGTTCTAGGACTTCAACTCTAGGCCTGGATGCTGTCTTTTAGCGTTTTCCCTCAAGGATGACTCTCTACCCTTGAGTCATACCTCTATCTCCACTTCTGTCTTTTTGCTGGATAAGTGAGATAAGTGTCTCATGCACTTTCCTGCTAGGACTGGTTTTCAAACCTTGATCCCCAGATCTCAGCTTCCTGAATAACTAGGATTATAGGTGTGAGCCACCAGTGGCTGGCTGAAAGCAAAGCGTTGAAAACAAATATTCAAACAAACAAATGGAAAATCCTGACAATGTCAGGTACCACTTGGCTCACATATCTATATAATCCTAGTTGAGGTCTGAGGATCAAGGTTCAAAGCCAGCCTGGGCAGACAAATACAAGAGACTTTTATTGCCAACTAACCAGGAAAAAAAAAAAAAACTCCAAACAAACAAACCCAGAATGGAGGGGTGTTTCAAGTGGTAAAGCATCATAACAAAGAGCTGGGCCGGGTGCTTGTGGCTTACGCCTGTCACCCTAGCTACTTAGGAGGCTGAGATCTGAGGATCATGGTTCCAAGCTAGCCTGGGCAGGAAAGTCCATGAGACTCTTATCTCCAATTAACCACTAGAAAACTGGAAGTGGCGCTGTGGCTCAAGCAGTAGAGCGGTGGCCTTGAGCTGAAGAGCTCAGGGACAGTGCCCAAGCTCAGAGTTCAAGCCCCATGACTGACCAAAAAAAAAAAAAAAAAAGAGCTAGAAACCCTGAGTCCAGACCCCAGCATGGACACAAAACAAAAAACATGCCACTGTGGACCACAATCACTGTCATTGCTGCTTAGGAAAACCTTCAGTGACTCCTAGAAATTTAGTGAAGCTGGAGCTGGCCCTTTAAGGGACTCCAGATGGGTTTTCCTGATTCTAGCCCTCCACTCTCAGTGAAGGCAGATGGTTCTTGGTTCCAGGAGTCCACGCCTCCCCGCTCCATCCCTCCCCCCCAACAGCTGCTCAGCCCTGTGGCCAGGAGGCTGATGAACTAATACCTAACTTTCCATCCTGGAATTTCTGGAAAGACTTTCCCAGTTCCCACCTGGAAGTCTTTCTGCTTTTCCGTGCACTCTGTTCTCTGTGGAGCACAAGTCTGGCCTCACAGGCAGCCAGGCCCAGCAGCTTCTGATTCCTGCCCAGCTCTCCCCATGGGCTCCCTGGTCCCCAGCATCACCTTCTCCAGTACCTCCTGCCTAGCAGCAAAAAGCCCCCCCACTCCCTGCCCCAACCCACAGCAAGTTTGGGCTCCTCCCTTGTACCTACTGTTCTCTTTAGCTCAGATCTAGGGCTCTGCCTCAGTTCTTTTTTTGGTTGGTTGTGGGGCTTGAACCCTGGGCTTGGGCACTATCCTTGTGCTCTTCAGCTCCAGGCAAGCACTCTACTGCTTGAGCCACAGCGCCACTTCCGGTTTTCTAGTGGTTTTATTGGAGATAGGAGTCTCACGGACTTTCCTGCCCGGGCTGACTTTGAACAGTGATCCACAGATCTCAGCCTCCAGAGTAGCTAAGGATTACAGGCATGAGCCACCAGAGCCTAGCCCCTCTTTGCATCTTTTCATCTCTGCTCCACATAGCTGCCATGTGGATCTCTTTCACACAGGCATGTCAGCTGCCCTCAAAATCCTCTGGGGATAACACCATCCCCCAAGAACCAAGAGGTGGTGCAAAGGGCACCGAGCCCATCCCCAAGAGAATGGATAGACGAAACATGGCTTCCCACTTGGAGCCATGCTCAGCCCTTGAGGAAGCACTGAGACTCTTAAGCATTAGGAGAAGCCAGGCACGGACCATGACACGTGGATGCTCATCTACAGGACAAAAAATTGGGCACTGAAGCAGGGCACCAGTGGCTCATGCCTGTAATCCTAGCTATTCAGGAGGCTGAGGTCTCAGGATCTCAGATCAAAAGCTAGCTTAGGCAGGAAGGTACATGAGACTCTTATCTCTCATTAGCCACCAGAAAACTGGTAGTGGCGCTGTGGCTCAAGTGGTAGAACACTAGCTAGCCTTGAGCTGAAGAGCTCAGGGACAGTGCCCAGGCCCAGAGTTCAAGTCCCATGACTAACAAAAAAAAAAAAAAAAAAAGATATTGGACACTGGTGAGAAGTTGGGGGATGGGGCTGGACTTGGTGCAGAGGCAATGAAAAAGTCTCCACATCAATGCTCCTCCACTGGGAAACTTCTCAGGGCCAATGAATGGTCAACTTTTTATATGGCTCTCTTCATTTACTTATTTAGTGCTGGTACAGGTGTGAACCCAGGACCTAGCCCTCACTCACACAGCTTTCTTACACGCTGCCAGTGCTCTACTCTTTTTTTTTTTGGTAGGTTGTGGGTCTTGAACTCTGGGCCTGGGTGCTGTCCCTCAGCTCTTTCAGCTCAAGGCTAGGTGCTGTACTCTTTGAACCATGTTTCCAGCCTCACCTTGATGATGGTGAACAGGAGATGGAGCCTCATGGACTTTTCTACCCAGAAGGACTTTGAACTATGATCATTCACATCTTTGCCATCTGAGTGATTAGAATGAAAGGCATGAAATCACCAGGCAAGCACGCACACTTTTCCCCTATGGAGGCCAGGCCTATAGAAATGGATCATACCTCATATCTCTTCCCTGCATTCATGGGCCACCACCCACTGGTGTGCCCCCCTCCAACTTTCTGACAGTCAACCTGAACCATTCAGCTCTTTCTCTGCGTGACCCTGGTCACTGCCTCCTGACCTTCCACGAGGACCTGCTCCAGTGACACACACATGTATCTGTCATCTAAGCTCAAGGGAACAAGTCCCACCATCCCCAGGCCCACTTCTGCTCTCATAATCACCCTGTCAGTCATAGGGTCTTCAGAAATTCCTGCTAGGACCAGGTGAACTTCTGTAAGTCATAGTCACGTCCACATCTCCAAAGACCTTTAAAAGTGGGCTCTGGCCTCAGGCCCAGTGTCCCATTCTTAGTGAACCACAGGAAGCTGCGGATTCCCTTGTCCAGCCTCAGCCCTAGCCAGCGGGGAAGGCTGTGAAGCAGGACTGCCACACTCCCATCCTGACTCTGCCATCACCTGCTCAGGTAAGCACCTCAGCTCTGTGGGCCTGGGATTCATGAGGAGAGCACTTCCCACATGGGCAGATGCAGTGAGCTCTCGCAGTCAGAGTGGGTGCTTAGCACTGGGGCTGGAAGCAGAGAGCTCCTGCTGCTGTGCTTTCCAGCTCTCCACTCCTATTCATCCTTCTGAACCCTTCTTCGCAGGCCAGCATTACATACAAAACCTGCTTCCCAATACATCAGATGTTTCTGCCATGGTTCTAGTGACAATCATAATTTAATGCTTAATTGATTTCTTTTCATGAAGGTCTGGTACTGGCGTTGAACACTGGGACTTACTTTCTTTCTGTCCACCTTGCTCATGATGGGTGTGCTCCCACTTGATCTATGCCTCTTGTCTGGCTTTTTGCTATCTAATTAGAGATGGAATCTGACAGACAATTCTGTCCAGACTGGCTTTGAACTTCAATCCTTTATATCCCAGTCTCTTGAGTCCCTAGGATACAGAGTTCAAATTCTAGCACCTTACCCACAGCTGCCTTTTGTGCGTATGTGTGTATGTGTGCTGGTCCTGAGGTTGGAATTCAGGGCCTGGGTGTTGGATCTGAGCTTTTATGCTCAAAGGTAGTACTTTATCACTTGAGCCACAGCACCAATTCTGGCTTTATAGTGGTTAATTAGAGATAAGCCTCAGGTGGACTTAACTCTCCAGGCTGGCTTCCAACCTTGATCCTCATCTCAGCCTCCCAAGTAGCTAAGATTACAGGCATGAGTCATTGACATTTGTAACCAAGGCTACCTTTGGCCATGGAGCCCTGAGTCTGCAGGATGGTGTCTCACTACTCTCCCCTGTGGTTTTATCAGCCACTTATGGTAGGAGGGACCTCAAAGAAAAAGACCCCTGACCTTAGTCTCCACACAGACTCCACAAGGAACCAGGAGACCATGTGTCCTGGTTTTCCTGCCACTCCCCGACTCCATCCTCCAGAGGAGGAAGCAGCCTTCTGTCATCTGAGCTGGCAGCACAGGGCTGGAGTCTGGGCCTCCTGCAGTGTCCTTGTTATGTCTGTGTCCTCTGGGCATGGGTCAGAAGCTCTTAGCTGCAGGGACAGCTTGTCTGTGACCTCCCAGTGGCCATGGAACCCGTGTTGTACTGGCCCTCCCTTGGGTTACAGGCACCCTTCTGCCTGTGAAAGAATCTAGAAAGGAGAACTAAAAGTCCCCAATTGTCTGCAGATTCCTCTTGCAGCAAGTGGAGGTGATCGGGTGGATAGGAAGAGACCCCACCTCAAATCCCTCCTCCTCAGGGACCAGGACCTTGTTGCCTACTTCTCAGTCAACAGGACCCACAAGCTGTAGGCATGTGTTGGACCCCTCTTCCTTCCCTCACCACCACCTCCACGCCTGGGCACATATCCACGTGGACTTGAGGAAACTGGGGGAGAGCCCGGTTAGCCAGCATGGACCTGCCTGAGCCCCAGGGCACCCACCCCAACCTACCCATTTTCTGCTCTCTCCCCAGGACCTGCAGAAGACCTGGGTGCTTAGAGTGGTTGGAGTTGGCCTTGCTGTGTTGTTCTAATGATGGTGCGAACCAGGAGCCTGAGGACCATGGGGACGGTCCACGTGCTGCTGCTGCTGCTGCTCAGTCCCGCCATGCATAGCTTTCTATTCGACTACATTGAGAAACCCAGTTCTCCCTTTGATCCTTCTCAGTATGTTTGGAAAGACGCCAGCTTCACAGTTCCCCAAAATAACAAGGCTGTGGTCATTTTGCACGATGTATCTGAGGCCAAAATGCAGGTTTTAAGTTGGTCAGAGCCTTTGCTGCATTTACCAAGGGGATCACCCTTTTCAGGGTTTATCTATTTCAGAGCCCAAACCCCTGAGCAGGTGGACATCCAATACTTTGCCAATGGTACACAGGGAAGATTCTTTCATCCTGCCAGTCCCTATGACTACTGTGTGGCTATTAACACAGCAGAAAACCTGATCCAACAACTCCCCGGCTTCACAGGAGAGTACCTGCAGTCCAAATGTGTGCCTTGCAACAGTGAAGACTGTCCTTTCGTATACCTGCCGTGCTACTGCGGCTGGATGCGGGCAACATGGCCTAGTGCTGACAGCAAGAAGAAGCTCCCGAAGATCCACTTGGTAGGAGTCACATGGTGGGATCCAAATGAGTTTGAGGAGACCCCATCCACCATCAGGGATGGGGAGGAAGCTGAGTGAGAGGGAGTCTGTCCAAGAAGCACATGGTCCCGAGTTCAAACTTCAGAGCCACCCAAACCCCAGAAGAAAGAGTAGAGAATAAAATCTGACATCGCTAGGAACAATTTTCCCCTTCAGGTAGCCTGTCTTCCTAGTGCCCACACCAGTGTATCCTAGGTATGTGTTCATTGATCTTGCCTTCTTTGGCTATGGAAGTGATTGTAATCCGGATCTTCCCTGAAGGGGGCGCTCGCTCGCTGACTGAGTCTCCCAAGCCCTGGTACCTGGTCCCTGGTGCACAATAAACTGGTTCTTTGCAAGCAGAGTTATGGTTTATTTATTTATTTAATGTCACTCCTGGGCTTGAACTCAGGGCTGGGTGCTGTTCTTGAGCCTTTGTGCTCTTCTGGTTTTCTGGTGGTGGTTAGTTGAAGATTAGTATTTTACAAACTTTCCTGCCTGGGCTGGCTTTAAAGCATGATCTGCAGATCTCAGCCTTCTGAGTAGCTGGGATTACAGGTGTGAGCCAACACACCTGGGTTATGGCTGTTTTTGTCCGTGGGTAGCACAGCAATTCTGAGCAGAGAGAGTGAGTACAGACCAGCGGTGTCCTGAGCCCGGAGGGCACAGCACCAGGCCTCGGCCTCCAGTCCCAGGTCTGAACCTGGAACTTGTTCTGTCCTAACACGGCTCCCAGCAAGAGTGCCCTCATGCTTAGCTGCCCGCTCCTTGCTCGCTCGCTCTCTGAGGAATTGGGGGTTGAAATGAAGACTATTTAATGATTTGGTAAGCAGGCCCTCTTCAACTTCAGTCATGCCCCTGGCTTTTTTTCCCTACTCATTCATTGATTCATCCATCCACCCACCCATCAATCAATCAATCTATCTATCATCCATCCATCTATCCATTTATTTATTCATTCATTATTTTTTTTTTATTGTCCATTATGGGGCTTGAACTCAGGGCCTGGGTGCTGTCCCTGCGCTCTTCAGTTCAAGGTGAGTGCTCTACCGCTTGAGCCACAGCACCACTTCTGGTTTTCTATCGGGTTTATTAGAGATAAGAGTCTCACGGACTTTCCTGCCTGGGCTGGCTTTGATCCTCGATCCTCAGAGTTCAGCCTCCTGAGTAGCTAAGATTATAGGCGTGAGCCACCGGCGCCCGGCTCATTTATTATTTTTGTGCCATTAGCAGAACTTGAATTCAGGGCCAGGCTGTAGCTCATTTTGATTGCTCACAGCTGGCTCATTCCAGCTCTCTCCTCCAGCATCTTTTTCTTTTCTTTTCTTTTTTTTTTTTTGGCAGTTGTGGGACTAGAATTCAGAGCCTGGGCACTGTCCCTGATCTCTTTTGCCCAAGGTTAGTGCTCTACCACTTTGATCCACAGCATCATGGTTTTCTGGCTGTTAGTTGGAGATAAGCGTCTCATGGACTTTCCTGCCCAAGGGTCCGGCTTTCAACTGTGATCCTTAGATCTCAGCCTACTGAGAAGCTAGTATTACAGGTGTGAGCCACCAGTGTCGGGCCCCCCCAGCATCTTGCTTGATACTTGCAAGAATCAAGAGGCACAAAAGGCACAGAGGTCATCCACAGCAAAAAGCATGAACAACACATGGCCTGGCCACTCAGGAGCGATGTGGGCTCTAGAGGAAACACTGAGGCTGTAAGCATTAGGAGAGCCAGCCACCACACCATACCACCATGGATCCAGAAGATACCACAGGGAAGTTCATGAGACACAGCAGAAGGGGGATCATGAGGCACTGGGGAGAGTCAGACAGGGCACAAGTGTTCCCTTTAAGCCTCACCCTGAACTCCTTGCCAGGCTTGCTCACTTTCCTTCCTTCCTTCCTTCCTTCTTTCCTTCCTTCCTTCCTTCCTTCCTTCCTTCCTTCCTTCCTTCCTTCCTTCCTTCCTTCCTTCCTTCCTTGCTTCCTTCTTCCCTTCCTTTCTTCTTTTCTTCCTTCCTTTTTGCTTTATTATTATTTTTTTTTATCACCCATGGAGCTTGAACTCAGGGCCTGGCTGCTGTCCCTGAGCTTGTTTTGCTCAAGACTAGCACTCTAGCACTTTGAGGCACAGCTGCTTCCACTTTTCTGGTGATTAAGTGGAAATAAGAGTTTAATGGAGTTTGCTGCCTGGGCTGTCTTTGAACTGAGATTCTCAGAGCTCATTCTCCTGAGTAGCTAGGATTACAGGTGTGAGCCACTGGCACCAGACACATTTTTCTTTTCTAGCTGGTATTCTACCCCTAGAATTACTCACCCAGACTGGCTGGTTGTTTGGACATGGAGTAGAACAAAGATTTTTGCCTGAGCTGGCTTTGAACCACAATCCTTTACATCTCAGTACCCAGGACTACAAGCATGAATTCTCCTCCTTTTTTTTTTTTTTTTTTTGTCGTTCGTGGGGTCTGAACTCTGGGCCTGGGTGCTGTCCCTTAGCTCTTCAGTTCAAGGCTAGAGCCCTACCACTTGAGCCACAGCGCCACTTCCAGCTTTCTTCTGTTTATGTGGTGCTGAGGAATGGAACCCAGGGTCTCATGCATGAAAGGCAAGCACTGTACCACTGAGCCACCTTCTCAGCCCCTCTCCTCCTTTTTTGCCAGGCCTGGGGCTTGAACTCAGGACCTGGGCACTGTCTTTGAGTTTCTTTTGCTCAAGGTTAGTATTCTACCCCTTGAGCCACAGTGTCACTTCTGGCTTTTTCTGTTTATGTGGTACTGAGGAATCAAACCCAGGGCTTCATGCATGCTGGGGAAGCACTCTACCACTGAACCATCTTCCCAGCCCCAGTCTTCTTTTTTTTTTTTTTTTTGTCGGTCGTGGGGCTTGAACTCTGGGCCTAGGCACTGTCCCTCAGCTCTTCAGCTCAAGTCAAGCGCTCTACCACTTGAGCTACAGCGCCACTTCCGGTTTTCTGGTGGTTTTTATTGGAGATAGGAGTCTCACGGTCTCTCCTGCCTGGACTGGCTTTGAACCGCGATCCTCAGATTTCAGCCTCCTGAGTAGCTAGGATTACAGGCGTGAGTCACCAGCGCCCGGCCCCAGTCTTCTTATATAAAGACCAGATCATCAGAAAAAAGAGTCACTGTCCTCCTATATTCATAGGAGCTACTTTCTTGGCACTAGCTTGAATCCGGCAAAGTCACCATTCGAATGCAAGGAAATGCAGTGAAGCACCATCCTCCCCTCACTGTGTTCCCACCACCCACAGCTTCTGTGGACCCCAAATGGGACATCAAGTCCCCACCCTGAGGACAAGTGGCATGGTCTCCTTTCTACTGCTTCAGATCTAGATCCCATGGCTTCCTCCAGGGGGCGCTGTAGGATCACGGCCTGGCCCAGAGCTTGTCCTACTCTTCCCAGCTTTTCTCAATTCCAAAGTTATGTGTGGTATTGATTTCCAGGGATGGAGCCTGGCCATGGCTGACAGTGATGGAGCCCCGGGATTGGGGATGGGAGGGGTGGGCACTTAGGAGTCCCCGTGACCTTTTGGGAATTTATGTTCCTGATGTATTTTGCCTTTCCCTGGGGAAATGCTGGGGTTGGCGCTCAGGTCAGGCCTTACATTTCCAGGTAGCCTCCATACCTCTACAGCCATGTCTCCAGGGTAGCACCTTGCTGTGTCTTGGGCACACGAGTATGCAGGGGATTGGGGTGCCCTGGCCCACTTGGAACTGAAGTTCTGCATCTCGGGGTCCTGAGGAGCTAGGACGCAGTGGGGCCACCTGTTCAGGGCTGGCTTTACTGCTTGGGCATCACAGGCAGTGGCCGGTCTCGCTCCCACTCTTCTTTCCGTCTTTCCCTGAGATGGGGGCGCCTTATGCAGCCCACCGAGCCTCAGACTCACATTCTCCTGCCTCAGCCTCCTCACTGCTTGGATTACAGGCGTGAACCACCAGAGCCGCCTGGCCAGCACCGCGGTGACCAGTTTATGGACGAGCTCCTCCCAGCATCCTCCCATGGTGATGCAGGAGCAGACGCTGAGTCGCATGTGGAGAAGACAGCCAGGGCCCAGTGCAGGACAAGCCCTCCACATCTGGAACTGCGGGAGCCCAGCACCGAGAGACAGAGAAGCAAGGTGGACGGGGGCACTGGAGACAATCGGGAGCCAACTTCGCATCAAGCTCAGGAAAGACACAGCAGCAGGGAGATGGAGAATAAGTTCATCCCAGCTGCACTTCACCATGGCCCCTCACACTTGCTTGAAGTGGATTCCACTCACCCAGTTCTGCACCCGAACTCTGACTTCCATTCACAGCCTCACCCCAGCCCTATGGACTTCTTCCCTTTGCCTGCCTTTCTCTGTGATTCCAGCACAGTTTCCCTGCCCCGGTCAGGACTGCCCTCAGCACAATTCCGCAGCTATCTCTCTGCTAGGGAACAGCCTCAGGCCACCTTCCCACTACCTGCAGACACACATCTGTGGATGTGTCTGTTTGTTCCACACGTCCTCCCCAGTCACAGTCACGTCCCCATCTCCCTTTAAAAGTGTCCCCAGTCTCAGGCTCAGTATCCCATTCTCAGTGAACCACAGGAAGCTGCAGATTCCCTTGTCCAGCTTCAGCCCCAGCCAGCGGGGAAGGCTGTGAAGCAGGACTGCCACACTCCCATCCTGACTCTGCCATCACCTGCTCAGGTAAGCACCTCAGCTCTGTGGGCCTGGGATTCACGAGGAGAGCACTTCCCACTGTGGGCAGATGCAGTGAGCTCTCGCAGTCAGAGTGGGTGCTGAGCACTGAGTCTGGTCTGGAAGCAGAGAGCTACCGCTGCTGTGCTTGTCAGCTTTCAACTCCTATTCGTCCTTCTGAACCCTTCTTTGCAGGCCAGCATCACACAACCTGCTTTTCAGTACACCAGATGTTTCTGCCATGATTCTACTATTGTTCATAATTTAATGCTGACTGATATCTTTTGTGGAGTTCTATTATGAGTTCTGGAACTCAGGTACTTACATTCTCGCTGTCATGCTTTCTCACAGTTGGTGCTCTACCACTTGAGCTATGCCTCTAGTCTGGTGTATTCATGGCCAATTGGAGATAAAGTCTCCCAGATTTTCTATGTAGACTGGCTTCTGGCTTTTGAGTTCCATGACTGAGCTCTCAGTGATTTCATAGCTAGGTTTACAGGATTGAGACTCTGGGGCCTGCTCATATTTTACCTCTGTCATGGTGCCATGGGGGTGTGGGACAGTGCCTGGCCCTGTCACCTCTGCGTTGAAGAAGTGACCCAGCACCTAGTGTGGGGGAAAGCCTCGAAGAAAAGACTCTCTGTTCTGAGCTCAGAACACAGACTTCAAAAACACCAAGGAGACCACATGCCCTGGGTTTTCCTGCCCCAACCCCACCCCTGCTTCATCCTCTAGAGGAGGAAGCAGCCTTGCTATCAGTGGAGCTGGCAGCACAGGGCTGGAGTCTGGGCCTCCTGCAGTGTCCTTGTTATGTCTGTGTCCTCTGGACATGGGTCAGCTGCAGGGACAGCTTGTCTGTGACCTGTCGGTGGCCTGGGACTCTGCCACGGTGCTGGCCCTCACTTGGGTTACAGAGACCCTTCTGCCTGTGGAAGAGTCTGGAAAGGAGAGCTAAAAATCTCGAATTGTCTGAAAATTCCTCTTGCAGCAAGTGCAGGTGATCGCGTGGACAGGAAGAGACGCCACCTCAAACCCCTCCGCCTTGGGGACCAGGACCCTGTCACCTGCTTCTCAGTCCACAGGCTACACAGCTGCAGGCATGTGTTGGGACTCCTGTTCCTCTCCTCATCCCAACCTTCACACCTGGACACACATCCACATGGACTTGAGGAAACAGGGGTCAAGCCTGTTAGCAGGACCTGAGCCCCAGGGCACCCACCCCAACCTCCCCATTGTTCTGCTCTCTCCCCAGGACCTGCAGAAGACCTGGGTGCACAGCTTCTGCAATCTGTCACGTGGCTGGAGTCGGCCTTGCTGTGTTGTTCTAATGATGGCAGGAACGGGGAGCCTGGTGACCTTGGGGACGGTCCACGTGCTGCTGCTGCTGACCTGTCTGATCTTCAGTGGCCATTTTCCTGTCTGGGCTGCCACACGTGATTCCCTCTTTGATCCATTTCGTTATACTTGGCAAGATGCAAGCCTCCAGCTCCCCTCATTGAACACATCTTTCATTCTTTGGTTCAATCCAGCTGAAAAGAAATTACAGGCTCTCGACTGGCCATACTCTTATATACTTTTGCCAAAAGGAGAGCTCTTCTCAGGGTATCTGTATTTCAAAGGTAAAAATCCCAGAAATGTAGCTGTCAAAGTCTTCCCCGATCTCTGGCTAGATTCATACGATGCATTGGTAGCCTACAATAAGACAGAGTACTGTATTGCTATTGACGTTCAGCATACTATGTTAAAGGAAGTTCCTGACTATAACGGTAAAACTTTTATGTCATCCTGCCGTCAGTGCCACAGGTTAAGCTGTCCGGAGTTGCCAGAACTCTGCAAATGTGGCTGGATTGTTTATGACAAAGACCCGGCCAAAGCCAAAGAACATGAGCAAACACTAGAGGAATTTGTTGGAGTCGGGTGGTCGGATGTTGATGACAAGAAATGAAATGACCCCAAATCGACCCTGCCATGGAAGATGGGGTGCAGCCGAGGGGCCTGGCCCCTGCCTTACCATTCCCCTTTCCTAATGCCTGCACCAATGTCTGTGCAATGCATTCACTCATCTTTCCTTCTCTTTGGCTCTTTTGCTTGTAACCTGTTCCCTTCCCTGAAGGGGGCGCTGTTTGCTAACTTTGTCTCCTAAGCCTTGGTGCCTGGTCCCTGGTGCAGAATAAACTGGTCCTTTGGTGTTGCAAGCAGAGTTGTTCTTCGTGTCAATGGGTAGCATAGAAATTCTGAAAAGATACTAGGCCTTGGTGGCTCATACCTGTAATCTTAGCTACTGAATATTCCTGTTCAAAGCCAGCCAGGAAGAAACTCCTTGAGACTTTTATCTCCAATACATTACCAAAAAGCTAGAAGTGGAGCTCTAGCCTCCTGAGTAGATAGGATTAAAGGTGTGAGCCACTGGCATCTGGCTATTATTATTATTATTATTATTATTATTATTATTATTATTATTTGTGCTAGAAGGAGGGTTTGAATGCAGACCTCGTGGTTTCCCTGAACTTTTTTTTACTTAAGACCTGCTATCTACCACTTGAGTCACAGCTCCACTCCTGACATTTTTTTGGGGGGGGTATTTTTTGCCTTTTTTTTTTATATGCCTGCCCTAGGGGCTTGAACTCTGGGCCTAGCCTCTGTCCCTAAACCTCTTTGTGCTCAAAGCTAGCCCTCTACCACTTGAGCCATAGTGCCACTTCTAGCCTTTTCTGTTTATGTGGTACTGAGGAATTGAACCCAGGGTTTCATGCATGCTAGGTAAACACTCTACCGCTAAGCCACATTTCCAGCCCTTTTTTGGACTTTTTAAGCTAAGAGTTCCACAGATTTCTATGTCTAGGCTGGCTTTGAAGCAGGATCCTTAGATCTCAGCCTCCTGAGTAGTTGGGACTACTGTTGGGCACTGTCAGGGCCCTAAGTTCTCTGGGTTTTTGAAGTGCTAAGATCAGAGTCTTAGAGGCAGGCAAGAGCCAAGTACTAAGACAATGAGGTCTCTCTTTCACTCCTAGATGGTTCTGGGGTTCCAGCTAAGGGTCACTCAATTGTTAGGCAGGTGCTGTGAAATATGTCATATTTTAGCCAGTATGCTATTTTTTTTAGTTATTGGTGATTAACTGCAAAGTATGAGAGTTTTGATGGGCACTGTGGTCATGCATAGAAGAATGTGTGAGCACCATGGGGCTGTCCACTCGGGAGCGATGCTCAGCCTAGAGGAAGCACTGATTTATAATGTGTGTAAGCATTAGGAGAGCCAGGCACAGGACCCCACCATGGGCTCCCACTAGGTGACAGATTAGGACGAGAAAAATTCACAGAGCAGGAAGCTCACCAGGGATCAGCAGACACTGGGGAGGGGAATGGTGGTGTCTTAGGGCTTATGCCTGTCAATCTCAAGACTCGGAGGGTTGAGATTTGGAGAAGTGGTGTTCAAAGGTCCCCTAAGGCAGAAAAGTAGAGGAGACTCCTTCTCCAATTCACTGCCAAAAGGCTGTCATGGAAGTGAGAGGAAGTGTTAGAGCACCTTCCCAGCAAGTGAGAGGCGGTGGGTCCAGACTCCAGTTCTACAAAAGGAACCAAAACAAAGGCCATTGAGCTGCACGAGTACCTGGTACCCAGCACCACTCTGGCTGGCCCAGGAGGCTGAGTGGGTCTGGAAGCCTTACTTGAGGCAAATCACAAACTGATATTACTTGTATTTCACCAGAACTTCAAAACACAAAAACGAACAGCATAACACATTTTAAAAAATATTTATTTATTATAAAGATACTGTAGAGGGGTTACAGTTACATGAGTAAGGTAATGAGTACATTTCCTATTGACCGTTGTTATCCCCTCCTTTGTTTTTCCCTACTATCCCTTCCCTCTCCACCTCCCTCCCTCCCTCCCACCCCTCCAAAGTTATACATCTCACTGTTACAATAGGTCAACCTGTATGTTTTTAAAGCCAAGGACAGTGTTTCTTTTGCCCGTTTATTTTCGTGTGTGTGTGTGTGTGTGTGTGTGTGTGTGTGTGTGCGCGCGCGCGCATGCGCACACGCATAACACATTTTGCAATCTGCTCCAAGCACAAACTCCCTCATTGGCTGCAACAGCCTGAAGCAGTGCCTACCATTTCCCCCCTGAAGCAGTGCCCACCAGCCTGGTCCCCACAATTCCACCCATCTCCTTGCATCTTGTGCAGGTAGATTTTTCTTGCAGCAATACTGTTGGACTCTGAAGCTGCTAGCTCTTTGTGTCTCTAAGGCTATGTTGCTGCCATGTTCAGAGCCCACACACAGCTGTGAAGGGATGAACCCTGGAGCCCTCCAGATCCAGTGGCTTCTGCAGGGGCTCAGGCTGAGTTTGTGGAATGACTATCTCAACGTGGCCAGGTTGTGTGTGCTCAGTCATCTGGTACCATGCCATGTTTGCCTAAATCCCATACTCTCCTTCCTTTACCCAGAACCTTCCAGACTTCCAAGGATCCAAGGCCTAAATCCAGCTCAATGTTTGACCTTTTTTTTTTTTTTTAACCCTAGTGTTGAGACTCAAACCTACCATGGAGTTACATCCCTATTCACAGGCCACAGTTGGATTTGGCCCTTAAGACAAACATGTTTTTTCTCATCTTTTTTCCCCCCTCCCCTTCTTACTGTTACCTTCCATCCAGTTTTGGGTCCTGAACTGAAGTCCTGAGATCTGTCCCTTAGGTTTTGTGCTCAAGGCTAGCGCTTCACCATTTGAGTCACTGCTCACCTGGCTTCCTGTGGTTAATTGGAGATCAGAGGCTCCTGGACTTTCTTGCCTCAGGAGAGCGAGCCTTTGATAACAGGCATGAGCCACAATCATGGGACTGTTTTCTGTCATCTTACAGAGTTGAAAGAAAGGACAAGACAGTCCCAGCAGTCAGGTTGAGCAAGGCATTAAGAGGTAGGTTAGCACAAAAAATATCTTCTCAGAGCAGGGCACATAGGTGCATTCATCTACCACAGTCTCTCAGTGCTTGTTTTGTGGATGGTGTCTACTACACACAGAAATATGTCACAGAAAAATGCACCACTCTCATTTCAGAAGAAAATCCTGCCACTCAGAGCACAGCCTGTGAGCTGTCTGGGGGTCACTGACGCTGCCCCTCATTTCCAGGGTGTGCCTTCCTTCTCAGAGATCTCCATCGCTGGCCTCCTTCCTCTGCTCTCAGCCTCCCATCCCAGGTCCCAGCTCAGGTCCTGTGGTCCTGTGGTCCATCCACCCGCAGTGTCTCCATCCCCAGAGCCCAGGTGTGGCTCAGGTCCCAGGGTCTGAGCAGCGCCATGGGCCTTCCTTCTCAGGACCCAGCAGCATCCCGGCCTGCCTCTCTTTACTTCCTTCTGTCTGTGCACAAAGGCGGGACTGTGTGTCCTCTCACCTGTCCCCAGGTGACACACGGACCACAGCCATGGTACCTGTGCAGCAAGTATTTCTGTTAGGGCTGCCTCTCTATTTTAATTTTTTCTTTCTTTCCTTTTACTTTTTCTTGGTAGTACTGTGTTTTGAACTCAGGATGCTCAGCTTTCTCACTTAGCTGACATTTTACCCCAGAGTGATGCTTCCTGCCTCCTTTGCTGGTTACTTTGGAGATGAAGTTTAACACACACTTCCACTAGGGATGACATTGAACTCTAATCTTCCGAGAGTGTGGCTCACTTGGAAGAGCGCAAGCCAATGAACGAAAGCATCAGGCACAGAATTTAATTCTAGTTTCTGTCCATTAAAAAAACCAACAAAGACAAAACACAAAGAACTGTAATCTTCCTGATATCAGCCTCATGAGTAGAGAGCTTATAGGCCTGGACTTCCTTCCTCAACAATCTGCTGCCTTCTTCTTAGATCAAGAAGATTCTCCAGTGCCATCCACAGCCTGCTATGAATTCTTTTTTATTTTTTTTTCTGGTTGTGTGGTTTGAACTCTGGGCCTGTGCACTGTCCCTGAGCTCTTCAGCTCAAGGCTAGAGCTCTACCACTTGAGCCATAGCACCATTTCTGGTTTTCTGATGGATAATTTGAGATAAAAGTCTCATGGCCTTTCCTGGTTGGTATGGCTTTGAGCCGTGATTCTCTGATCTAAGCCTCCTGAGTACATAGGATTACAGTCGTGAGCCACCGGTGCCTGGCATGCTGTGAATTCTTGAGTTTCTGTCTCAGCACTTGCTCGAATCCTGTACAGTCATCATTTGAATGTGAGGAAATGCGGTGAAGCACTGTCCTCCCTCACTGAGTTACTGCCACCCATGGCTACAATGGATCCCGAATGGGCATCCAGTCCCCACCCTGAGGACACACGCATGTCTCCTTCTGCCCTCCCTCCTCACTCAACTTCAGCCCTACAGACTTCTTCCCTTGCCTGCTTTTCTCTGTGATGTCACACAGTTTCCGTGCCCTGGTCAGGACTGTAGTCTGCCCACAGCACGATTCTCCAGCTATCTCTCTGCCAGGGAACAACCCCAGGCTGCCTTCTCCACCATCTGAAGACACACATCTGTGGAAATTTCTGTTTGTTCCATACATCTTTCTTAAGTCCAGCCACGTCTCCATCTCTAAAGCCCTTTAAAAGTGTCCCCTGGTCTCAGGCCCAGGGTCCCATTCTTAGTGAAGGATTCCCATTCTTAGTAGAGGCTGTGGAATTCCCTGGTCCAGCCTCAGCCCCAGCCAGCAGGGAAGGCTGTGAAGCAGGACTGCCACACTCCCATCCTGACTCTGCCATTACCTGCTCAGGTAAGCACCTCAGCTCTGTGGGCCTGGGATTCAGGAGGAGAGCACTTCCCACTGTGGGCAGATGCAGTGAGCTCTCACAGTCAGAGTGGGTGCTTAGCACTGGGTCTGAAAGCAGAGAGCTACTGCTGCTGTTCTTGTCAGCTTTCAACTCTCATTCATCCTTCTCAACTTTTCTCTATAGGCTAGCATTTCCAGATCTGGTTTTTAAATCCAAAGATTGACCTGATTTCATTGGGATTACCGTAACAGTTTAATATTCATATGGGTTATACTTTTTATTTTTTGCCAGTTCTGGTACTTGAACTTGTGTCCTAGGTACTATATCTGAGATTCTTCTGCTCAAGGCTAATCTTCTACCAGCAAAACCACAAATCTACTTCCAGCTTTCTGGTAGTTGATAGGAGCAAAGAGTCTCCTTAACTTTCCTGCTCAAGCTGGCCTTGAACCTCAATATCTAGATCTCAGTCTCCAGTGCAGCTATTATTTCAGGAATGAGCCACTGACAGCAAGCTTCTTAGTAATTTGTTTAGGGAATCTGGTAGTTGTGATAGAACTCAAGTACTTATATTCTTGCTGTTTTGTGTTCTGAAAGGTAGTATTGTACCACTTGGGCCTTTCCCCCTGTCTGGAGCATTCATGGTTAATTGGAGATGGAGTCTCCCATTCTTCCAATTCAGGTTGGCTTCTCAACTCCATCCTTGAGCTCTCAGCCTTCTCAGTAGCTAGTTTTCTAGGCCTGAGACTTCAGGGCCTGCTCATTGCTAAAGCTCTGCCACAGAGTGCTGGGCGTGTGGGACAGGGTCTGGACTCTGTCACCTCTGCATTCAAGAAGTGACTCAGCATTAATTGTGGGGGAAGGCCTGAAAGGAAAGGACTCCCTGACCTCAGCCCCTACACAGACTCCAACATGAGCTAGGAGGCCATGTGTCCTGGTTTTCCTGCCCCACCCTCCCCAACACTCCATCCTCTAGAGGAGGAAGCAGCCTTGCTACCAGTGGAGCTGGCAGCTCAGGGCTGCAGTCTGGGCCTCCTGCAGTGTCCTTGTTATGTCTGTGTCCTCTGGACATGGGTCAGAAGCCCTCAGTGCAGGGACAGCTTGTCTGTGACCTCCCCGTGGCCTCGGAGCCTGCCATGGATCTGACCCTAACTTGGGTTACACGGAACTTCAGCCTTTGGAAGAGACTGGATAGGGGAACTAAAAACCCCAAATGAGCCCTGAGCCACTGGCCCAAGTCTGTAATCCAATCTACTCAGGAGGCTTTCATCTAAGAATCACAGTTCATATCTAGCCAAGGCAAGAAAGATTGTGAGATTCTTTCTTCAATTGATCATCCCCTCCCCAAATGGGAAGCTGAATGCAGAGCTATGTTGCCAGTGGTAAAGTACCCGCCTCCACCTTAAAATACGAAGAGACAGTGCCTTAGTCATGTATTCAAGCCCAGGACTGGCAAAAAAAAAAAAAAAAAAAAAGCCAATAAAATAAAAATCCTGAATTGTCTGCAGATTCCTCTTAGCAAGTGGAGGTGGCCACTCTGACTTGGGGAGCAGGACCTTGTTTCCTGCTTCTCAGTCCACATGCCACACAGCTGCAGGGCTGCGCTGGGAGCCATATTGCTCCACTCACCCCAACCTCCATGCTGGGGTGCATCCATGTGGACTTGAGGAATCCAGGGGACAGCCCTGTTAGCCAGTATGGAAGCCCCTGAGCCTTAGGGCACCAATCCTGATCTCCCAGTGTTCTGCTCCCTCCTCAGGACCTGCAGAAGACCTGGCTGCACAGCTTTTAGAATTTGCAATGTGGTTGGAGTTTGCTTTGCTGCCTGGTGACCCCAGGGACAGTCCGTGTGCTGCCTCTGCTGTCCTGTCTGGACACCAGTGGCTCTGTTCAGATCAGGCCTGCCACATGTGATTCTTTCTTTGATTGGTTCAATTTTACTTGGAAAGACTCACACTTCTCTCTCCCCACAGTGATCCAATCTCTCACTTCTATGGTGGATGTGGTTTACAATAGATTCCAGGATCTTAAGTGGCCACAATCTGTTATACATCTACCAAAAGGAAAACCCTTCATGGGATTCTCTATTTCAGAAATAAAAGCTCCAGAAACTTTGTTCATAAACACGTTCCTGACACCCCGATAAATCAGGATGACATAATTGAAAACTTCAATAAGACAGATTACTGTGTTGCATTTGACCTTCACCATACTAGGCTACAGAGCTCTCCCGGCTATAAACATGATAGACTTGTGGCTCCTTGCATTCAGTGCTACAGCCGGGACTGTCCTCAGACGAGGCGGCCCTGCATTTGTGGCTGGTCTATTCTCAGACCAGACCCTGACAATGTATCTAAGTTAGTTAAAACCAGGTTTGTTGGAGTCAAGTGGTTGGCTGTTGATGACAGGAAATGAAATGACCCCAATTGATCCTGCCATGGAGGATGGGGTGCAGCCTAGTGGCCTGGCCCCTGCCTTACCATTCCCCTTTCCTAAGGCCTGCACCAGGGGTTGTGAAATGGATTCACTTATCTTCCCTTCTTTGGCTGTGAATGTGATTGTAAGCTGCTCCTTTTCCTGAAGGGGGCGCTGGCTTCCTGACTGAGACTTCCCAGCCTGGGTCTGTGGTCTCTGGTGCAGAATAAACTGATCCTTTCAAGCAAAGTTGTTCTTCTTGTCAGTGGGTAGCACAGAACGTATGGACAGAAACCTGGCCTTGAGGACTCATGGCTGTCATCCTAGCTACTCAAGAGACTGAGATCTGAGGATCACAGTTCAAACCCAGCCTAGGAGAGAAAGTCTGTAATAATTTCTCCTCCAGTTAATTTACCCCAAATCCAGAAATGGAGCTGTGGCTCAAGTGGTAGAATGCCAGCTTTGCACAAAAGAAAAACAGAAAAAAGCTCAAGGGCCTACCTAGGTCCAGCATTCAATACCCAGGACTATCACACACACGCACAAAATCAATCAGTCAGTAAAAATAAGGTAAACCAATGGATAAAAGAAATTCTTGGCAGAGTGAGCACAGCCCATGGCGTCTCAAGGCCTGGCACCCTCTGCCCGGCCTCTGCTCTCCTGGCTGTGCTCTGCAACTGGAAGCTGAAGCCAGGTCTGTGCTTTCTCCACTGCCCCAGTGTGGCGGGGAGGATGAACTGCAGACCCATTTCTGACTTTTCTCTCTCAAGGAAGAAGGGAGACAGAGGTTGGTGCTGGAGGACAGGCTGTCCATGAGAGAGCTAATATGGGAATGCCAGAGCAGTGGCCATCTTCTTATTCTGCCATAGAAGGGATTGAACTTGGACTTGACCCAGCTCAGTCCCTGCTTGCTCCTCGCACACCCACTCCTCTTTTCCTGTACATTGCTGGCGCTGGACCTCCAAAACGTTGGAAAAGAACCTGCCTCAGAAAAGCATCTGCTAAGGTGTCTGTAGTGAGGTAGAGTCTACTTCAGAGGTCATCAGAAGATTTGGGGTCATGCAGTGGTGTTTCTGATGAACTCTCCTCTCTCTACAAGTGCTGGCAGAGGCCCAGAGGATGGGAGGGCCCTGTTCCATCCCCAGTGTGGCCAGGACAGACAGAGATGCAGAGAGAACACAGAGGCTCCCAGGGCCTCCCTGGACCACCATGGCTTCTACCTGCATCAAAGGCAAGGTCGCCCCCTGCAGGCTGGCCTTGGCAGCTCTGCCCAGCTCTCCCTGCTGCTGGGTTCATGGCTGCCAGAAGGGTGGTGTGGGGATGGGAAGGACAGTGCATGCAGACACCAAGACTTTGTGAGTCACAGGAAGTGAGGCGCATGCTCCTCAGGGCCCAGCTTGGCTTTCTGTGCCAGTGTCCTTCTCTGTGGGCTTCCCAGGGGATCAGCTCAGATCATGTGTCAGTTGAGGTCACTTTCTCAGGTCTCTTCATTGATTCCCTCATCTGAAGGTGTCTTCTGGCCCCATCTATGATGAGTCACTTTTTCTGCCTATGTAGCTTTTTGTGGATTCCTTATTCTACCTACTCATTCCCTCTCTCTCTTTCTATAGGGCTTTTGAAAAGTACTATTATTATTTATTGATAATCCTGGGGTTTTAACACAGGTCTTGGGCATGTTCATTAAGGTTTTGTGTTCAATTAGCTCTCTATCACTCAAAACTCTTTTTCCACTGCTGGCTGTTTTTGGTAGTTAATTGGAATTAAGAGTCTCACAGATTTATCTGTCCTGGCTGGTTTTGAACGAGGATGCTCAGATCCAGCCTCCTGAGTATCTGGGATTACAGGCATGAGTCACAATGGCCCCAGAGTCTCTAAGTCATTTAAGAAGTGATATCACACCCAGAATCTTATAGGCAGGCAAGGCAACTCTTTTATTAGAGAGACATGTTCTTGAGAACTCTATGGTCTCTCTCTTTCTCTCTTTGGTGGTTCAGAGGTTCTAGGTAAGGGCTACTCAATTGTTAGGCAGGTGGTCTGGCATGTCCGTCATATTTCACCCAGTTTTGCTCTTCAGTTATTTTTTTTTCACTGGTGGTCAATTACAAGGCCCAAGAGATTAACTGGACACTGATGTCACGCACAGAAAAATGGTTGAATACAATGTGGCTGTCCACTCAATAGTGATGCTCAGCCCTACAGGAAGCACTAATTTATGATGTGTCTAAGCAGGCACAGCACCCCACCAAGGGCTCCCACTAGGTGACAGATGAGGATGAGCAAATTCCCCAGAAGGAAGTTCACCAGTGATCAGCAGACACCGGGGAGGGGAATGATGTGCAGGGTTGTCTTAAGGGCTTATGCCCATCAATCTCAAGACTTTGAGGGTTGAGATTTGGAGATGTGATGTTTAAAGGTCCCCTAAGGCAGAATAGAGGAGACTCCGTCTCTAAATAACTGCCAAAAAGCTGTTCTGGAAGTGAGATGAAGTGTTAAAGCACCTGCTTAGCAAGGGAGGGGCTGTGGGTTCAAACTGCAATTCCACAAAACAGAACCAACACAAAGGTCATTGAGCTGCATGAATGCCTGGAACCCAGCATCACTCCAGCCCAGGAGGCTGAGATGGGCCTGGAAGCCATTCTTGAACAAAAGCACAAACTGACATTACTTGTATTTCACCAGAACTTCAAAACACAAAAGTCAAATAGCAGAACACTTGGTAAACTGTTCCTTGTACAACATGTCAACTTCACCATGGACATCCAACTGTCTGAAGCAGTTCCTGCCCTTCTAGTCCCATCCCTGAAACAGTGTCCACTAGCCCACTCTCTGCCCCAGCTCCTTATTCTCTACTGGGCCCCACAACCTGTCCAGGTAGCTTTGTCTTGTTGCAATCTATTTGGAACTTCAAGTAGATAATGTTTTGTGTCTTTCTCAGGTCTATGTTGCTGCCTTGTGCAGAGCCCACACACAGCTGTGGAATGGATGAACCCTGGAGCCCTCCAGATCCAGTGGCTTCTGCAGGAGCTCAGGCTGAGTTTGTGGAATGACTATCTCAACATGGCCAGGTTGTGCGTGCTCCATGGCATGGTACCATGTTATGTCTGCCTAAATCCCATGCTCTCCTTCCTCTACCCAGAAACTTGCAGGCTTCCCAGGAGCCAAGGCCCAAATCCAGTTCAATTTTTCCCCCTTGAGTCCCAAACTTATTGCTCCACCACTGATTTACATCCATATCCACAAGCCATAATTGGATCTGGCCCTTAAGACAAACCTGTTTTTTTTTCTCTCATGTTTTGCATCCCCCTCCCCCCCCCCCCGTTTTCTTAACTCTTATCTTTCATCCAGTTTTGAGTTTTAAACTCAGGTCCTGAGATCTGTCCCTTAGACTTTGTACTGAAGGCTAGCACTTCACCATTGGAGTCTCAGCTTATACTGCTTTTTGTGTTGAATTGGAAATCAGAGTCTCATGGACTTTCTTGCCCCAGGATCGTGATTCTTTGATTACAGGCATGAGTCATCAGCATGGGTCTGTTTTCTGCCATCTTATAGGGTTGAAAGAAAGGACAAGCCAATCTCTGGCAGTCACACTGAGCACGGCATTGAGAGGTCAGTGAGAAGAAACGGTATGACCAGGGCCACGTGTGCTCATTCACATGCCACGATCTCTGAGTGCTTGTCTGGTGCCTGGTGTCTGCCACACACAGAAGTATGTCACAGAAATATGTGCCCTTCTCATTTCAGAAGAAAATCCTGCCACTCTGAACACAGCCTGTGAGCTGTCTGTGGGTCCCTGACGTTGTCCCTCATTTCCAGTGTGTGCCTTCCTTCTCTAATATCCCCAAAGCTGGCCTCCTTCCTCTGCTCTCAGCCTCCCCATCCCAGGCCCCAGCTTAGGTCCTGTGGGCCTGTGGCCCATCCACCTGCAGTGTCTCCATTCCCAGAGCCCAGGTGTGGCTCAGGTCCCAGGGTCTGAGCAGCGCCATGGGCCTTCCTTCCCAGGACCCAGCAGCATTCCGGCCTGCCTCTCTTTACTTCCTTCTGTCTGTGCACAAAGGCAGGACTGTGTGTCCTCTCACCTGTCCCCAGGTGACATACGGACCACAGCCATGGTAGAAGTGCAGTAACTGTTTCTTTATGGGCTGCCTTTCCATTTGGATTTTTTTTTCTTGGCAGTACTGTGTTTTGAACTCAGGATGATCAGCTTCCTTACTTACTTGGCATTTTACCCCAGAGTTATACTTCCTACTCTGTCTTTGCTGGTTACTTTGGAGATGAATCTTAACAAATACTCTAGGGATGACGCTGACCTCTAATCTTCCGAGAGTGTGAGGTGTGGCTCACTTGGAAGAGCGCAAGCCAATGAACAAAAGCATCAGGCACAGAATTTAATTCTGGTTTCTGTCCATTAAAAAACCAACAAAGACAAAACACAAAGAACTGTAATCTTCCTGACATCAGGAAGATTACAGCTCCCGAGTAGCCAGCGTACAGGCCTGCACCCCCTTCCTTATTGGTCTGTTGCCTTCTTCTTACATCAAAAAGATTCTCCAGTGCCACCCATGGTCTACTATGACTTCTTGAGCTTCTGTCTCAGCACTAGCTCGACTCCTGTACAGTCATCATTTGAATGTGAGGAAACGTGTTGAAACACTGTCCTCCCTCTCTAAGTTCCCACCACCCAGCTGCTGTGGACCCCAAATGGGCCATCAAGTCCCCACCCTGAGGACACATGGCTTCTTTCCTCTACTCCCTGTTCACCTTGCCTGCCTTTCTGTAGGATTTCAGCCCAGTTTATCTACATAAGGCAGAACTGTAACCTGCCCCACAGCCACGATTCTGCAGCTACCTCTCTGCTAGGGGGCAGCCCCAGGTCTACCCTGACCTGGAGCCCCAGGATTTGTAGAGGTTTCTACTTACACCACATGTCCTCTCCAAATCCCAGTCACATCCCCATCTCCAAAACCCTTTAAAAGTGTTTCCAGTGTCAGGGGACCACATTCTTAGTGGACCACAGCAGGCTGTGGAATTCCCTTGTCTAGGCTCAGCCCAAGCCAGCAGGGAAGGCTGTGAAGCAGGACTGCCACACTCCCTCCTGACTCTGCCATCACCTGCTCAGGTAAGCACCTCAGCTCTGTGGGCCTGGGATTCAGGAGGAGAGCACTTCCCACTGTGGGCAGATGCAGTGAGCTCTGGCAGTCAGAGTGGGTGCTTAGCACTGGGTCTGGAAGCAGAGAGATACTACTCCTGTGCTTTCGAGTTGTCTACTCCTCTTTATCCTTCTGAACCCTTTTCTGCAGGCCAGCATTGCCAAACCTGCTTCTCAGCATATCAGATGTTTCTGTCATGGTTTTTGTGACAACCATCGTTTGGTTCTTAATGACTTCTTTGTGGTGGTTTGCTCACACTGCTAGAACTCAGGTACTTACATTCTCGCTGTCATGCTTTCTCATAGTTGGTTCTCTACCACTTGAGCCATGCCTCCAGTCTGGCCAATTGGAGATGAAGTTTCCCAGATTTTCTATACAAGTTGGCTTCTGGCTTTTGAACTCCATGACTGAGCTCTCAGTGATTTCATAGCTAGGTTTACAAGATTGAGACTCTGGGGCCTGCTCATAGCTAAAGCTCTGCCATGGTGCCTTGGGTGTGTGGGACAGTGCCTGACCCTGTCACCTCTGCATTCAAGAAGTGACCCAGCACCTAGCTTGGGGGAAAGCCTCAAAAAATGACTTCTCTTATCATGGCCCCCAAACAGGCTTTAAAAGAGCCAGGAGACCATGTGTCCTGGTTTTCCTGCCCTCCCTCCTTCCTGTAGAGGAGGAATCAGCCTTGCTGTCAGTGGAGCCAGCAGCACAGGGCTGGAGTCTGGGCCTCCTGCAGTGTCCTTGTTATGTCTGTGTTCTCTGGACATGGGGCAGAAGCCCTCAGTGAAGGGACAGCTTGTCTGTGACCTCCCAGTGGCTTCGGAGCCTGCCATGATTCTTGCCCTTCTTTGGGTTAGCGGGACATCTCTACAGAGTCTGAAAAAGAGAACTAAAAATCCCCACCTGGGGGCTGGGAATGTGGCTTAGCATGCACAGAGCCCTGGGTTTGATTCCTCAGCACCACACACACAGAAATAGCCAGAAGTGGCACTGTGGCTCAAGTGATAGAGTGCTAGCCTTGAGCAAAAAGAAGCTCATGGACAGTATTTAGGCCCTGAGTTCAAGTTCCACAACTGGCCAAAAAAAAAAAAAAATCCCCAACTGTCTGCAGATTCCTCTCACAGCAAATGGAAGTGATTGTCTGGACAGGAAGAGATGCCATCTCAAACTCCTCCACCTCGGGGAGCAGGACTTTGTCACCCGCTTCTCATTCCACAGGTCACACAGCTGCAGGGGTGTGCTGGGACCCACATTGTTCCCCCCACCCCAACCTCCACGGCTAGGCATACGTCCACGTGGACGCATGGGGTACAGCCTTGTTAGTCGGCATTGACTCCCTGAGCCCCAGGGCACCGAGTCCAACCTCCTCATTATTCTGCTTCCTCCTCAGGACCTGCAGAAGACCTGGCTGCACAGCTTCTAGAATCTGCCACGTGGTTGGAGTTGGCCTTGCCGTGTTGTTCTAATGATGGCACAATTAGGGAGCCTGGTGATTGTGGGGATGGTCCAATGCTGCTGCTGCTGGCCTGTTTGGTCACCAAAGGTATTTTCCTTTGGAATTATGACAGAGCTTTACCTCTACTTAATCCAGCTGATGTTATTTGGGAAGACTCAAACATCATGCTCCCTCTAGTGAAAAATTCTCTCATTCTTGGGTTCAATGAAACTGGATAGAAATTACAGGCTCTCGACTGGCTACATGGATACACAAATTTGCGAAAAGGATTCCCCTTCTCTGGGTACCTGTATTTCAGAGATAGAGAAACTAGAGACCCAGCTTTTAAAATCCTCTCTGAAACCATCCTGAATGCAGTAGACCTTCCATTTGAATATTATGACAGATTACTGTGTAGCTATTGCCATGCAGGATAATATGATAAAGGAAATTCCTGGCTATAAAGATGGAAAATCTTATGTCACCCTGCCTTCAGTGCAAGTATTCGCACTGTCCTAAAACCATGCGCTTTTGCAAATGTGGCTGGTATTTTTTTTTAACCCAAAGGCCAGAAGGTTTAATAAGCAAGCACTAACCTGGTTTGTTGAGGTCAGGTGGTGGTAAGTTGATGACAGGAAATGAAATGATCCCAAATCGAGCCTGCCATGGAGGATGGGGTGCAGCCAAGTGGCCTGTCCCCTGCCTTACCATTCCCCTTCCCTAAGGCCTACACCAGTGTCTGTGCAATGCATCCACTCATTTTTCCTTCTCTTTGGCTGTGAAAGTGCTTGTAACCTGCTTCTTTTTCTGAAGGGGATGCCCACTCCCTGTCTGAGGCCCCCAAGCCTTGGTGCCTGGTCTCTGGCACAGAATAAACGCTTCATTTGTTGTTGCAAAAAGAGTTGTTCTTCTTGTCAGTGAGTAGCACGGCAATTCTGAGCAGATAGCAGGATTTGGTAGCGCTCACGCCTGCAATCCTAGCTACTGAAGAGTCTAGATGTGAGGATTCCCATTCAAAGTTAGTCTGGGCAGGAAAAGCCTTAAGATTTTTTATCTCAAATAAATGACCAAAAAGCCAGAAGTGGAGCTGTGGTTCAAGTGGTATAGTGCCTGGATTCTTCCAGGCCCTAAAAGCCCAGGAATGGAAAAAAATTAATACATAAAAATTATATAAATAAATAAAAGAAATTCTGGGCAGAATGAGTGAGCACAGCCCATGGGGTCTCAAGGCCTGGCACACTCTGCCCAGCCTCTGCTCTCCTGGCTGTGCTCTGCAACTGGAAGCTGAAGCCAGGTCTGGGTCCCTGTGCTTCCTCCACTGCCCCAGTGTGGTGGGGAGGATGAACTGCAGGCCCATTTCTGACTTCTTTCCCAAGGAAAAAAGGAGACTTGGGTCCGAAGACAGGAGGGCAGACTGCCCAATGAGAGAACTAATAAAGGAATGTCAGAGCAGTGGGCATCTTCATATCCCCCCATGGATGGGGATTGTAAGGTATATTAAGTAGGTAGTTTCGTTAGGTAGCTGATGAAGAGAACACCATGCGGTGTTCCAGCAGGAAAAGAAGTTTATTTCCCAAACTGCCGGTCCCACCATGCATGGTGGAGAGGCTTGGCTGAAAAGGGGAGACCTACCCCCGGGGCCAGGACTTATCTAGGCCAGGGATGGGAAAGAGCCGTGGCCAGGTGGGGGAAAGGTGTGGCCACACTGGACCCAGATGTGACCTCAGAACCTGGGACCTTCCTATCCTCAGAGGGAGGGGTGACCTGGGGCAGCCCAGGATGTGACCTAGCAGGATGGGGAGGTGACTGCTTCCAGGTGTGGGGGTTACCTAGGTAACACAGATGCTGGGCAAGAGGTAGGGAGGTGTCTGCACAGGACCTGTATCGCCCCGGGCAGAACTTTTGGGGTTAAATTTGGTACTTGACCCAGCTCAGTCCCTGCTTGTTCCTCATGCACCCAACCCCCTTGTTAACTAGCATTCCCCCCACCCCCGAATTTTATGGAAAAGAACGTGTCCCAGAAAAGCATCTGCTAAGGTATATGAAGGGAGATGGAGTCCTTCTCAGAGGTCATTAGAGGACACTTGGTGGACTTGCTGATGAGCTCTTGTCTCTCCATAAGGGCTGGGAGAGGCCCAGGGGACAAGAGGTCCCTGTTCCATCCCCAGTGTGGCCAGGAGAGACAGACATGCAGAGAAAATACAGAGGCTCCCAGGGTCTCCCCTGGACCCCATGGCTGCTGCCTGCATTCAAGGTAAGGACGCCCCCTGCAGGCTGGCCTTGGCAGCTCTGCCCAGCTCTGCCTGCTGCTGGCTTCATGGCTGCCAGAAGGGTGGTGTGGGGATGGGAAGGACAGTGCATGCAGACACCAAGTCTTTGTGAGTCACAGGAAGTGAGGCGCATGCTCCTCAAGGCCCAGTGTGGGGCTCTGTCTCCCCATTCCAGCGTCCTTCTCTGTGGGCCTTGCAGAGGCTCTGCTGGGAACATGTCTCAGTTGAGGTCACTTTCTCTTTTTTTTGCCAGTCCTCAGGCTTGAACTTAGTGCCTGGGCACTGTCCCTGAGCTTCTTTTGTTCAAGGCTCATACTCCACCACTTGAGCCACAGTGCCACTTCTGACTTTTTCGGTTTATGTGGTACTGAGGAATTGAACCCAGGGCTTCATGCATGCTAGGCAAGCATTCTAGTACTAAGCCACATTCCCAGCCCATGAGGTCACTTCCTTAATGGTCCTTCATTGATCCCCTCCTCTAAAGGTTTCCTGTGGCCCCACCCAAGATCCCTGTGTCTGCAATGAAGCTAATTTCCCTGTCCTTCCAGCTTTTTGTGGATTCATTGTCTCTCCTCCTGGTTCTCTCTCTACATTTTTCTAGGTCATGTATTATTATTATTGTTGTTGTTTTGTCAGTCCTGGAGCCTGAACTTGGGGACTGAATACTGTCCTTGAGTTCTTTTGCTCAAGGCTAGTGTTCTACCACTGGAGTCACAGCTCTACTCCTGGCTTTTGGAAATTTTTAGTATTTTTGCTAGTCCTAGGCTTGAACTCAGGGTCTGGGCACTGTCCCTGAGCTTCTTTTGCTGAAGGATAGCACTCTTTTTTTATTTTTTAATTTATTTTTATTTTTTTATTTTTTTGTCGGTCGTGGTGCTTGAACTCTGGGCCTGGGCGCTGTTCCTCAGCTCTTCAGCTCAAGGCGAGCGCTCTACCACTTGAGCT
Organism: Dipodomys merriami; assembly: GCF_024711535.1. NCBI lineage: Eukaryota > Metazoa > Chordata > Mammalia > Rodentia > Heteromyidae > Dipodomys > Dipodomys merriami. The sequence continues at coordinate 5,873,219 of NW_027205492.1, forward strand.
ACAGCGCCACTTCCGGTTTTCTGGTGGTTTATTGGAGATAGGAGTCTCACGGTCTCTCCTGCCCGGGCTGGCTTTGAACCGCGATCCTCAGATCTCAGCCTCCTGAGTAGCTAGGATTACAGGTGTGAGCCACCAGCGCCCGGCTAAGGATAGCACTCTTGCACCTGAGTCCCAGCACCACTTCTGCCTTTTTCTGTTTATGTGGTACTGAGTAATTGAACCCAGGCCTTCATGCATGCTAGGCAAGCACTCTACCACTGAACCACATTCCCAGCCCTTTTTGGTAATTTTTAACCTGGTAAGAGTTTCACAGATTTCTATTTCCAGGCTGGCTTTGAACTAGGATCCTTAGATCTCAGCCTTCTGACTAGCTGGGGTTACTGTTGGGTACTACCAGGACCCAGGATTCCCTAGGTGTTTGTAGTGCTAAGATCCAAGTCTTAGAGGCAGGCAAGGCAAGTTCTCCACCAGAGAAACAAGTGCTTGGGACAACGTGGTCTCTCTTTTGCTCTTTGGTGGTTCTAGGGTTCAGGTAAGGTCTACTCAATTAGTTAGGCTCTCTGCCACATAAGTCATATGTTGGCCAGTTTTGCTATTTGTTTATTTATTGCTGGTTAATGGCAAAGTATGAGAAGTTTGATGAGCACTGAGTTCATGCACAGAAGAATATGTGAACACATGGTGCTGTCCACTCAGGAGCGATGCTCAGCCCTAGAGAAGGCACTGATTTATGGTGTGTCTAAGCATTAGGAGAGCCAGGCACAGGACCCCACCATGGAGTCCCACTAGGTGGGACAGGAAGTTCACCAGTGCTCAGCAGACACTGGGGAGGGAATGGGGTGGAGGGTTGTCTTTAGGGCTTATGTCTGTCAATCTCAATGCTCAGAAGTTTGAGGTTCAAAGGTCACCTAAGGCAGAAAAGTAGAGGAGACTCCTTCTCTAATTCACTGCCAAAAATCTGTCCTGGAAGTGAGGCTAAGTGTTAGAGCACCTGCCTAGCAAGTGAGAGGCGGTGGGTTCAAGCTTCAGTCCCACAAAAGGGTCATTGAGCTGCATGAGCACCTGGGGACCCAGCATCATTCCGGCCCAGGAGGCTGTGATGGGCCTGGAAGCCTTACTTGAAGCAAATCACAAACTGCTATTACTCGTAGTTCGCCAGAACTTCAGACACAACAACAGAAGAACCAACACATTTTGCAACCTACTGCAAGCACCAACTCGAATTTCACCATTGGCTGCAACAGCCTGAATCAGCGTCTACCACTGCATTTCCCCCCTGAAGCAGTGTCCACCAGCCTGGTCCCTGAAGCTCCCTCTTCTCCACCCCTCTCTCTCCCTGCAGCTTGTCCAGATGGCTTTGTCTTGTTGCAATCCCTTTGGACCCTGAAGTTGATAGCTCTTCATGTCTCTCAGGTCTATCTTGCTGCCTTGTTCAGATCCCACACACAGCTGTGGAATGGATGAACCTTGGAGCCCTCCAGATCCAGTGGCTTCTGCAGGAGCTCAGGCTGAGTTTGTGGAATGACTATCTCAACATGGCCAGGTTGTGTGTGCTCAGTCACCTGGTACCATGACATGTCTGCCTAAATCCCATGCTATTCTTCCTCTACCCAGAATCTTCCAGGCTTCCCAGGAGCCTAGGCCCAAATTCAGCTCAATGCTTGCCCCTTGAATTTTTTCCCCCTGTACTGAGATTCAAACCCACTGTGCTACCACTGAGCTATATCCCTATCTACAGGTCTCTGGCCCTTAAGACCAAGATGTTTGTCTCTCTCTCTCTCTCTCTTTTTTTTTTTTGGTCTTGTCGGTCATGGTGCTTGTTGACGTGAGTGCTGTCCCTGAGCTCTTCAGCTCAAGGTAAGGGCTCTACCAATTAAGCCACAATGCCACTTCCATTTTTCTGGTGGTTAAGTGAAGATAAGAGTCTCCCGGATTTTCCTGCCCAGGCTGGCTTTGAACCGTGATCCTCAATCACAGCCTCCTGAGTAGCCAGGATGACAGGCGTGCGCCTGGCTTTTTTTTTTTTTTTAATTCAGTTTTTTTCTACTGGTTTTTTTCTTTTCAGTTTTGGGTTTTGAACTCAGGTCTCAGGTTCTGTCCCTTAGATTTTTTGCTCAAGGTTAGCGCTTCACCATATGAGTCATAGCTCATCCTGCTTTTTGTGTTTAATTGGAGGTCAGAGTCTCATGGACTTTCTTGCCCCAGGATAGTGATCATTGGATTACAGGCAGGAGCTATCAGCATGGGTCTGTTTTCTGCCATCTTGCAGGATTGAAAGAAAGGACAAGCTAGTCTCAGGCAGTCAGGTTGAACAAGGCATTGAGCGGTAGGTGAGCACAAAGAATATCTTATCAGAGCAGAATGTGAGCATTCATCCACCACAGTCTTGGAGTGCTTGTGTTGTGTATGTTGTCTACCACACAGAGAATATGTCACAGAAGTATGTACCACTTGCATTTCAGAAGAAAATCCTGCACTCTGGCCACAGTCTGTGGGCTGTCTGTAGGTCACTGACTGACTCTGCCCCTCATTTCCAATGTGTGCCTTCTTTCTCAGAGATCTCCAAAGCTGGCCTCCTTCCTCTGCTTTCAGCCTCCCCATCCTGGGTCCCAGCTCAGGTCGTGTAAGCCTATGGTCTATCCACCCACAGTGTCTCCATCCCCAGAGCCCGGGTGTGGCTCAGGTCCCAGGGTCTGAGCAGCACCAGGGCCTTCCTTCTCAGGACCCAGCAGCATCCCAGCCTGCCTCTCTTCACTTCGTTCTGTCTGTGCACAAAGATGGGGTCTGTGTGTCCTATGACCTGTCCCCAGGTAGCACACTGTGGACCACAGCCATGGTAGTGCAGAAAATATTTCTGCCACTCACAGCCTACTGTGACTTCTTGAGCTTCTGTCTCAGCATTAGCTCAAATCCTGTGCAGTCATCACTTGAATGTGAGGAAACGCAGTGAACACCATCCCTCCCCTCACTGTGCTCCCATCACCCACAGCTGCTGTGGACCCCAAATGGGCATCCAGTCCCCACCATGAGGACACAGGGCATGTCTCCTTCCTGCCCTCCCTCCTCACCCCATCCCAGCCCTATGGATTTCTTCCTTTGCCTGCTTTTCTCTGTGATGTCAGCACAGTTTCCCTGCCCAGGTCAGGACTGTAGTCTGACCACAGCACAATTCTGCAGCTATCTCTCTGCTAGGGAACAGCCCCAGGCTACCTTCCCACCATTTGCAGACACACATCTGTGGAAATTTTTCTTTGTTCCACACATCTTTCCCCAATCAGCGTCATGTCTCCATCTCGAAAGCCCTTTAAAAGCATCCCCTGACCTCAGGCCCAGTGTCCCATTCTTAGTGGACCACAGGAGGCTGCAGAATTCCCTTATCCAGCCTCAGCCCCAGCCAGTGGGGAAGACTGTGAAGCAGGACTGCCACTCTCTCATCCTGACTCTGCCATCACCTGCTCAGGTAAGCACCTCAGCTCTGTGGGCCTGGGATTCACGAGGAGAGCACTTCCTACTGTGGGTAGATGTATTGAACTCTCAGAGTGGGTGCTTAGCACTGGGTCTGGAAGCAGAGAGCTACTGCTGCTGTGCTTTCCAGCTCTCCACTCCTGTTCATCCATCTGAACCCTTCTTTGCAAGCCAGCATTGTCATGTCTAGTTTCCAAATTAACAGATTGACCTGATTTCATTGGGAATAAAATAGTAGTATAATAGTCATATAGGTTCTACTTTTAATTTGTTGGCAGTTCTAGGCCTTGAACTTGTGTCCTGGGTACTATATCTAAGATACTTCTCCTTTTTTTTTTTTTTTTTGGTCGGTCATGGGGCTTGAACTCTGGGCCTGGGCGCTGTCCCTCAGCTCTTCAGCTCAAGGCAAGCGCTCTACCACTTGAGCTACAGCGCCACTTCCAGTTTTCTGGTGGTTTATTGGAGATAGGAGTCTCACGGTCTCTCTTGCCCGGGCTGGCTTTGAACCGAGATCCTCAGATCTCAGCCTCCTGGGTAGCTAGGATTACAGGCGTGAGCCACCAGCGCCCAGCTTTACTTCTTCTTGAACCACAAATCCACTTTCAGTTTTCTGGTAGTTAGTGGGAGCAAAGAGTCTCCTTAACTTTCTTGCTCAAGCTGGCCTTGAACCTCAATACCTAGATCTCAGTCCCCAGTGCAGCTATGATTTCAGGAACGAGCCACTGACAGCCAGTATCTTAGTGACTTGTTTAGGGAATCTGGTAGTTGTGCTAGAACTCAAGTGCTTATGTTCTTGCTGTCTTGCGTTCTGAAAGTTGGTGTTGTACCACTTGAGCCTTTCCCCCTGTCTGGAGCATTCATGGTTAATTGGAGATGGAGTCTCCCATTCTTCCAATTCAGGTTGGCTTCTCAACTCTATCCTTGAGCTCTCAGCCTTCTCAGTAGCTAGGTTTCTAGGCCTGATTCTCCGGGGCCTGCTCACAGCTAAAATTCTGTCATGCCCTGGGGGTGTAGGGCAGCACTTGGCCTCTGTCACCTCTGTATTCAAGAGGTGACCCAGAATTAAGTTTTGGGGAAGTCTTCAAAGAAAAGAATCCCTTGGCCTTAGCCCCCCCACAGGCTTCAACAAGAGCAAGGATACCATATGTCCTGGATTTCCTACCCTCCACCTTGACTCCATCCTCTAGAGGAGGAAACAGACTTGCTACCAGTGGAGCTGGCACAAGGCTGGAGTCCGCAGTGTTGTTGTTATGTCTGTGTCCTCTGGACATGGGTTAGAAACCTCAGCTGCAGGCACAGCTTGTCTGTGACCTCCCTGGGGCCTCGGAGCCTGCCACAGTGCTGAGCCCCACTTGGTTACAGGTATCCTTTTGCTGGTGAAGAGTCTTGAAAGGAGAACTAAAAACCCCAAATGAGCCAGAATCCTCTGGCCCAAGTCTATAATCCAATCTACTCAGGAGGCTCTCATCTAAGAATCACAGTTCAAATCCAGCCAAGGTAAGAAAGATTGTGAGACTCCTTTCTTCAACTGATCATCCCCTTCCAAAAAGGAAAGCCAAACACAGAGAAATGTTGTGATGGTAAAGCATTCCACCTTAAAATACGAAGGGACAGTGTCTTACTCATGTATTCAAGCCCAGAACTGGCAAAAAAAAAAAAAACAATAAAAATTAAAATCCTGAATTATCTGCAGATTCCTCTCACAGCAAGTGGCGGTGATCACGTGGACAGGAAGAGACGCCACCTCAAATCCCTTCGCCTTGGAGACCAGGACCTTGTCATCTGCTTCTCAGTCCACAAACCACACAGCTGCAGGGCTGCTCTGGGCCCAACGTTCTTCCCCTCCTCCAACCTCCTCTCCTGGGGACCAATCCACGTGGACTTGAGGAATCTAGAGGACAGCCCTGTTAGCCGGCATTGAAGCCCCTGAGTTCCAGGGCACTGACCCTACTCCCCCAGTGTCCTGATCCCTCCTCAGGACCTGCATAGCTTCTAGAATCTGCCACGTGGGTGGAGTTGGCCTTGTTGTGTTGTCCTAATGATGGTGGGGACAGGTTGCCTGGTGACCCTGGGTATGGTCCACATGCTGCTGCTGCTGTCCTGTCTGGACACCAGTGACTCTGTTCAGATCAGGCCTGCTACACGTGATTTTTTCTTTAATCCATCTAATTTTACTTGGAAAGACTCACACTTCTCTCTCCCCCCAGTGAACAAATCTCTCATTTTTACGGTGGATGTGGTTTACAATAGATTGCAGGCTCTTGACTGGCCACACTCTGTTATACGTCTACCAAAAGGAACTCCCTTCTTTGGGATTCTCTATTTCAAAGGCAAAAGTTCCAGAAACTTTGTTCGTAAACATGTCCCTGACACCCCGATAAATCAGGATGACATAATTGAAAACTTCAATAAGACAGATTACTGTGTTGCATTTGACCTTCACCATACTAGGCTACAGAGCTCTCCCGGCTATAAACGTGATAGACTTGTGGCTCCGTGCATTCAGTGCTACAGCCGGGACTGTCCTCAGACGAGGCGGCCCTGCATTTGTGGCTGGTCTATTCTCAGACCAGACCCTGACAACGTATCTAAGTTAGTTAAAACCAAATTTGTTGGAGTCAGGTGGTTGCCTGTTGCTGACAGGAAACGAATTGACCCCAATTGATTATTCCATGGAGGATGGGGTGCAGCCTAGTGGCCTGGCCCCTGCCTTACCATTCCCCTTTCCTAAGGCCTGCACCTGTGCCTGTGCAATATGTTCACTCATCTTCCCTTCTTTGGCTGTGAATGTGATTGTAAGCTGCTCCTTTTCCTGAAGGGGGTGCTGGCTTCCTGACTGAGGCTCCCTAGCCTGGGTCTGTGGTCTCTGGTGCAGAATAAACTGATCCTTTCAAGCAAAGTTGTTCTTCTTGTCAGTGGGTAGCACAGAACTTATGGACAGAAACCTGGCCTTGAGGGCTCAAGGCTGTCATCCTAGCTACTCAGGAGGCTGAGATCTGAGGATCACAGTTCAAACCCAGCCCAGGAGGGAAAGTCTGTCATAATTTTACCTCCAGTTAATTACCCCAAATCCAGAAATGGAGCTGTGGCTCAAATGGTAGAGTGCTAAACCTTGCACAAGAGTAAAACAAAAAGAAACTCAAGGACCTATCCTAGGCCCAGAGTTCAAAACCCAGGACTCACAAAAAAATCAATCAATCAATAAAAATAAAGTAAATCAATGGATAAAAGAAATTCTGGTCAGAGTGGCTGAGCACAGCGCATGGAGTCTCAAGGCCTGGCACACTCTGCCTGGCCTCTGCTCTCCTGGCTGTGCTCTGCAACTGGAAGCTGAAGCCAGGTGTGGATCCCTGTGCTTCCTCCACTGCCCCACTGTGGCCGGAGGATGAACTGCAGGCCCATTTCTGATGTTCCTCTCCCAAGAAAGAAAGAAGTTTGGAAGGAGGGCTGGAGGGCAGGCTGTCCGTTGAGAAAGCTGATAGGGGAATATCAGATCAGTGTGCATCTTCATATCCTGCCATAGAAGGGGTTGAACTTGGGACTCCACCGAGCTCAGTCCCTGCTTGCTCCTCGCACACCCCCTCCTCTTTTCCTGTACATTGCTGGCGCTGGACCTCCAAAATGTTGGTGGGAAAGAACCTGCCCCAGAAAAGCATCTTCTAGGGTGTCTGTAGTGAGGTGGAATTCACTTCAGAGGTCATCAGAGGATTTGGGGTCACGCAGTGGCCTTGCTGATAAGCTTTCATTGCTTAAGTGCTGGGAGAGGCCCAGAAGATGGGAGGCCCCTGTTCCATCCCCAGTGTGGCCAGGGCCAAGAGGCTCCCAGGGCCTCCCCAGTACTGCCATGGCTTCTGCCAGCATCCAAGGTGAGGACGCCCCCTGCAGGCTGGCCATGGCAGCTCTGCCCAGTTCTCCCTGCTGCTGGCTTCATGGCTGCCAGAAGGGTGGTGTGGGGATGGGAAGGACGGTGCATGCAGACACCAAGACTTTGTGAGTCACAGGAAGTGAGGCGCATGCTCCTCAGGGCCCAGTGTGGGGCTGCATCTCCCCTGTGCCAGCGTCCTTCTCTGTGGTCTTCGCATGTCTCAGCTGGGACTATGTCTCATTGAGGTCTCTTTCTCAGGTCCCTTCATTGATCCCGTCATCTGAAGGTGTCTTCTGGCCCCATCCATGCTGAGTCATTTTCTCTGACTGTTTAGCTTTTTGTGGTTTCCTAATTCTACCTCCCCATTCCCTCTCTCTCTTTCTATAGGGCTTTTGAAAAGTTTTATTTTTTAAAATTGATAATCTTGGTGTTTTAACACAGGTCTTGGGCATGTTCCCTAAGGTTTTGTGTTCAAGTAGCTCTCTATCACTTGAGCCTCTTTTTTATACTGCTGGCTGTTTTTGATAGCTAATTGGAATTAAGAGTTTCACAGATTTATCTGTTCTGGCTGGCTTTGAACCAGGATGCTCAGATCCAGCCTCCTGAGTAGCTGGGCTAACAGGCATGAGCCACAATGGCCCCAGAGTCTCTAAGCCCTTTTAGAAGTGATATCACACCCAGAATCTTATAGGCAAGCAAGGCAACTCCTTTATTAGAGAGACAAGTTCTTGAGGACTAAATGGTCTCTCTCTCTCTTTGGTGCTTCTGGGGTTTCAGGTAAGGGCTACTCAATTGTTACTCAGGTGCTCTGATGCATATCTCATTTATTTGTGGTTAATTGCAAAGTCCAAGTGGTTTGATCAGCACCGAGGTCACACACAGTAGAATGTGTGAACACAATGGTGCTGTCCACTCAGGAGCGATGCTCAGCCCTAGAGGAAGCACTGATTTATGAGAACCAGGCACAAGAGCCCACCATGGGCTCCTACTGGGTGACAGATTAGGATGAGAAAAGGAAGTTCACCAGTGATCAGCAGACACTGGGGAGGGGAATGATGTCTAGACTTGTTTTCAGGGCTTATGTCTGTCAATGTCTGTACTCAGAAGTTTGAGATCTGGACTGTGTGCTGGTGGCTCATGACTGTAATCTTAGCTACTCAAGAAGGATGAGATCTGAGGATTACGGTTCAAAGCTGGCCAATGCAGGAAAGTCCGTGAGATTCTTACCTCCAATTAACCCCAGAAAACTGGAAGTGGTGTGGCTCAAGTGGTAGAGTGCTTGCCTTGGGCTGAGGAGCTCATGGACAGCTCCCAGGCCCTGAGTTCAAGTCCCATGACTGACAAAAAAATACAGACATTTGAGATCTAGAGAATGGATGATCATGGGCTAGGAAGGTGGCTCAGTGGTAGAGCGCTTGCATGCATGAGGCCCTGGGTTCTATTCCTCAGCACCAGATAAGCAAAAAGAAGAAAGCCGGAAGTGGTGCTGTGGTTCAAGTGGTAGAGCAGTAGCCTTGAGCTGAAGAGCTGAGGGACAGTGCCCAGGCCCAGAGTTCAGGCCCCACGACCGGATCCCCCCCCCCAAAAAAAAGAGAATGGATGCTCAAAGGTTGCCTAAGGCAGAAAAGTATAGTAGACTTCTTCTCTAATTCACTGCCAAAAAGCTGCTCTAGAAGTAAGACTAAGTGTTTGAGGACCTGTCTAGCAAGTAAAAGGTGCTGGGTTCAAACTCCAGTTCCACAAAAAGGAATCAAAACAAGGGTCACTGAGCTGCATGAGCACCCAATACCCCAGCACTAGGCCCAGAAGCCTGAGACAGGCCTGGAAGCCGTTCTTGAACAAAAATCACAAACTGATATTACTTGTATTTCACCAGAACTTCAAAAGACAAAAACCAAACAGCAGAACACATTTTGCAAACTGTTTCTTGTACAAAATAGCAACTTCACCATGGACATCCAACTGCCTGAAGCAGCGCCCACCCTTCCATTCCCTCCTCTGAAGCAGAGCCCACTAGCCCTCTCTCCGCCCCAGCTCCTTGTTCTCCACTACTGGGCCCCACAGCTTGTCCAGATAATTTTGTCTTGTTGCTATCCCTTTGGACCCTGAAGCTGATACCTCTTAGTGTCTCTCAGGTCTACCTTGCTGCCTTGTTCAGAGCCCACACACAGCTGTGGAATGGATGAGCCCTGGAGCCATCCAGATTCAGTGGCTTCTGCAGGAGCTCAGGCTGTTTGTGGAATGACTATCTCAACATGGCCAGGTTGTGTGTGTTCAGTCACTTAGAACCAAGCTATGTCTCCTAAATCTCATGCTCTCCTTTGTCTACCCAGGACTTTCCAGGCTTCCCATGAGCCAAGGCCCAAATCCAGCTTAATGTTTGACCATTGAATTTTTTTCCCCCTTGTGTTGAGACTTAAACCCAGTGCTCTTCCACTGATTTGCATCCCTATCCACAGGCCATCCTTGGACCTGGCAGTTAAGACAAACATGTTTTTCTCTTCTTTTTTTCCCCCACTTTTCTTACTGCTATCTCCCAACGAGTTTTAGGTCTTGAAATCAGGTCCTGGGTTCTGTTCCTTAGGTTTTGTGCTCAAGGCGAGGGCTTCGTTATTTGAGTCACAGCTCACCTGGCTTTCTGTGGTTAACTGGAGATAAGATTGTCATGGACTTTCTTGCCCCAGGATCCTGATCCTTGGATTATAGGCATGAGTCACCAGCATGGGGCTGTTTTCTGCCATGTCGCAGGGTTGAAAGAAAGAACAAGCCAATCTCAGGCAGTCATGTGGAGCAAAGCATTGAGAGGGAGGTGAGCAGAAACGGCATCTCGTCAGAGCAGGGCCACGTGTGTGTCTTCACTTGCCACAGTCTGTGTGTGCTTGTCACATTCCTGTGCAGACACCACACGCAGAAATATGTCTCAGAAATATGCGCCATTCTCATTTCAGAAGGAAACCCTGCCACTCCGACATGGCCTGTGAGCTGTCTGTGGGTCACTGACACTGCCCCTCATTTTTAATGGGTACCCTCCTTCTCAGGGATTTCCAATTCTGGCCTCTGTAGACTGGATTCCACCTCAGGCTTGTGGTCCATCCACCCGCAGTGTCTCCATCCCCAGAGCCCAGGTGTGGCTCAGGTCCCAGGGTCTGAGCAGCACCATGGCCTTCCTTCTCAGGACCCAGCAGAATCCTGGCCTGCCTCTCTTTACTTCCTTCTGTCTGTGCACAAAGGCGGGACTGTGCCTCCTCTCACCTGTCCCCAGGTGGCACATGGACCACAGCCATAGTATCAGTGCAGTAAATATTTATGTAAGAGCTGCCTCCCCATTTGTTTTTTCTTTCTGATCCTTTTTTTTTTCTTGGCAGTACAGTGTTTTGAACTTAGGATATTGAGCTTCCTTACTTAGTGGCATTCCACCCCAGAGTCTTGCATACTGTCCAGTCCTTGCTGATTATGTAGGGGATGATGTTGAACGAACTTGTGCATTAGAGCTCACATTGAATTGTAATCTCCTAGAGTGGGAGCCCTAGCTCGGTTGCCAGAGCCCTGTAGCCACTGAGCTAAAGCGTGGGCACAGAATGTGTGTCTTGGTTTCTCTCTTTTAAAAGGAAAAAAAAAACATATAGAATTACAATCTTCCTGACATCAGCCTCCTGGGAGCGTCCAGTCCTGGAGCCCCTTCCTCATCAGTCTGCTGCATTCTTCTTACATCAAGAAGATTCTCCAGCACCACCCACGGCCTGCTGTGAATTCTTGAGCTTCTGTCTCAGCACCAGCTTGAATCCTGTACAGTCACCATTTGAATGTGAGGAAACGTGGTGAAGCATCATCCACCCCTCACTGTGTTCCAGCCACCCAGAGCTGCTGTGGACCCCAAATGGGTCATCAAGTCCCCCCACTGAGGACACACAGTGTATCTGCTTCCTGCCATTCTTTCTCACCCATTCCAGTCCTATGGACTTTTTCCCTTGTCTGCCTTTCTTTGTGATGTCCGCACAGTTTCCCTGGCTGGTCAGGACTGTAGTCTGCCCACAGCACAATTCTCCAGCTATTTCTCTGCCAGGGAACAGCCCCAGGCACCTTCTCCACCAGCTGCAGACACACTGCTGTGGAAACTTCTGTTTGTTGCACACATCCTCCCCATTCACGTCACATCTCCATCTCCACAGCCCTTTAAAAGTGTCCCCATATCTCAGGCCCAATGTCCCATTCTTAGCGGACCTCAGGAGGCTGTGGAATTCCCTTGTCCAGGCTCAGCCCCAGCCAGCAGGGAAGGCTGTGAAGCAGGACTGCCACACTTCCATCCTGACTTTGCCATCACCTGCTCAGGTAAGCACCTCAGCTCTGTGGGCCTGGGATTCGCGGAAGAGAGCACTGCCCACTGTGGGCAGATGCAGTGAGCTCTGGCAGTCAGAGTGGGTGCTTAGCACTGGGGCTGGAAGCAGAGAGATACTGCTGCTGTGCTTGGTCTGGTTTTTAAATCCACAGATTGAGCTGATTTCATTGGGTTTAAAATAATAGTTTAATATTTATATGGGTTTAGCTTTTATTTATTTTTGTGCCAGTTCTGGGGCTTGAACTCATGTCCTGAGTACTATATCTGAGATACTTCTGCTCAGGGCTAACCTTCTACCACTTGAACCACAAATCCACTTTCAGGTTTCTGGTAGTTAGTGGGAGCAAAGAGTCTCCTTAACTTTCTTGCTCAAGCTGGCCTTGAACCTCAATACCTAGATCTCAGTCTCCAGTGCAGCTATGATTTCAGGAATGAGCCACTGACAGCCAGCGTCTTAGTGATTCGTTTAGGGAATCTGGTAGTTGTGCTAGAACTCAAGTACTTATACTCTTGCTGTCTTGCATTCTGAAAGTTGGTGTTGTACCACTTGAGCCTTTCCCCCTGTCTGGAGCATTCATGGTTAATTGGAGATGGAGTCTCCCATTCTTCCAATTCAGGTTGGCTTCTCAACTCCATCCTTGAGCTCTCAGCCTTCTCAGTAGCTAGTTTTCTAGGCCTGAGACTTCAGGGCCTGCTCATCGCTAAAGCTCTGCCACAGAGCGCTGGGCGTGTGGGACAGGGCCTGGCCTCTGTCACCTCTGTATTCAAGATGTGACCCAGCATTAATTGTGGGGGAAGGCCTGAAAAGAAAGGACTCCCTGACCTCAGCCCCTACACAGACTCTACAAGAGCCTGGTGACCATGTGCCCTGGATTTCCTACCCTCCTCCCTGACTCCATCTTCTAGAGGAGGAAGCAGCCTTTCTACCAGTGGAGCTGGCAGCACAGGGCTGGAGTCTGGGCCTCCTGCAGTATCCTTGTTATGTCTGTGTCCTTTGGACATGGGCTGGAAGCCCTCAGCTGCAGGGCCAACTTGTCTGTCACTTCCTTGTGGCCTCGGAGTCTGCCATGGTGCTGGTCCTTAGATTACAGGGAACCTCTGCCTGTGGAAGAGTCTGGAAAGGAGAACTGAACATCTCAAATTGTCTGCAGATTCCTCTCGCAGCAAGTGGAGGTGATTGTGCGGAGGAAGAGACGCCACCTCAAATTCATCTGCCTCAGGGACCAGGACCTTGTCACCTGCTTCTCAGTCCACAGGCCACACTGCTGCAGGGCTGCATTCGTTGGCTAACTCCAACCTCCAAGTCTGTGGATGCATCCACGTGGACTTGAGGAATAGCAGAACAGCGTGTTAGCAGGCATCGACTCCCTCAGTTCCAGGGCACGGACCCCAATCCCCCAGTGTCCTGCTCCCTCCTCAGGACCTGCAGAAGACCTGGCTGCACAGCTTCTAGAATCTGCCACGTGGGTGGAGTTGGCCTTGTTGTATTGTCCTAATGATGGTGGGAACAGGTCGCCTGGTGACCGTGGGGACAGTCCATGTGCTGCTGCTGCTGTTCTGTCTGGACACCAGTAGCTCTGTTCGTATCAGGCCTGCTACACATGGTTCTTTCTTTGACCCATCTAATTTCATTTGGAAAGACTCACACTTCTCTCTCCCCCCAGTAAACAAATCTCTCATTCTTATGTTCAATGTGACTAAACAGAAATTACAGGCTCTCGACTGGCCACACTCTTTTATACGTTTGCGAAAAGGAGAGCCCTTCTCAGGATATCTGTATTTCAGAGATAAAACCCCCAGAAACTTAGCTGTGCAAGTCCTTCCTCATATCTGGGTCAATGCACATAATATCATGATAAACTACAATAAGACAGACTACTGTATCTCTATTGACTTTTACGATACTATGTTAAAGAAAATTCCTGGATATAAAAGGGAAAATCTTATGTCATCCTGCCTTCTGTGCAACAGCTCCTACTGTCCTAAGTTGCTGAGGTCCTGCAAATGTGGCTGGTTTGTTCTCAGTGAAGACCCCACCAAGAAATCTAAGCGAATGAAACGAAGGTTTTTTGGAGTCAGGTGGTTGACTGGAAAGGCAATGACCCCAACTTGACCCTGCCATGGAGGATGGGATGCAGCCTACTGGCCTGGCCCCTGCCTTACCATTCCCCTTTCTTAATGCCTGCACCAGTGCCTGTGCAATACATTCACTCCTCTTTCCTTCTCTTTGGCTGTGAAAGTGCTTGTAACCTGCTCCCCTCCCTGAAGAGGGCGCTTGCTTGCTGACTTTGTCTCCTAAGCCTTGGTGCCTGGTCTCTGATGCAGAATAAATGTGTCATTTGCTGTAGCAAGCCGACTTGTTCTTCTTGTCAGTGGGTAGCACAGAAATTCTGAGCAGATATCGGCATTAGGTAGCTCATATTGGCATTCGGAGTTACTGCAGAGGCTGAGATCTGAGGATTCCTGTTCAAAGCCATCCTAGGCAGAAAAATCCTTGAGATTTTTATCTCCAGTAAACTACGAAAAAGCCAGAAGAGGGGTTGTGATCAAGTGGTAGATCACCATCTTGAGCATGAAAACTCAGAAATAGAATCCTAGCCATAAAGGCCCCAGGAATGGCACAAGCCAACAACAACAACAACAACAACAACAAACCACGTAAATAATTACATAATAAATAAATTCAGGGCAGAGTGGGTGAGCACAGCCCATGGCGTCTCAAGGCCTGGCACACTCTGCCCGGCCTCTGCTCTCCTGGCTGTGCTCTGCACGGGAAGCTGACGCCAGGTCTGGGTCCCTTTACTTTCTCCACTGCCCCCGTGTGGTAGAGGAGTTGGACTGCAGGCCCATTTCTGACCTCTCCCAAGGAAGGAGGGAGATTGGGGTCGGAAGGCAAGAGGACAGGCTGCCCCATGATAGAGCTGATAGGGGAATGACAAAGCAGTGGGCATCTTCAGATCCCACCACAGAAGGGGCCTGAAGCTGGGGCTGAATGCTGCCCTTGAGTGCTTTTGCTCAAGGCTAGTGCTCTACCACTTTGAGCCATTGCGCCACTTCCAGTTTTTGTTTGTTTTTTTGTTTTTGGGTCCTGTCGTGGGGCCTGAACTCTGGGCCTGGGCGCTGTCCCTCAGCTCTTCAGCTCAAGGCTAGCGCTCTACCACTTGAGCCACAGCGCCACTTCCGGCTTTTTTTCTTTTTTCTTTTTTGCTTATGTGGTGCTGGGGAATCGAACCCAGGGCCTCATGCATGCAAGGCAAGCGCTCTACCACTGAGCCACCTTCCCAGCCCCTCCACCTCCAGTTTTTGAGTTTTAATCGGGCATAAGTGACACATGGCAATTTTTCTGACCGAGCTGGCTTTGATCCAAGATTTTCAGATCTCAGCCTCTGGAGTAGCTAGGATTACAGTGTTAGCCACCAGTGCCTGGCTACTATTATTATTTATTTCTGTTGGTTCTGAGTTTGAACTCAGGGTTTACCTCTGGTTCGATATTCAGGACCAACTGTGTACGACTTGAGTCATAGCTCTACTCCTGGATTTTGGTAATTTTTAGTATTTCTTTTTGCAAGTCCTAGTTTATGTGGTACTGAGGAATCAAACCAGGGCTTCATGCATGCGAGGTAAGCACTCTACCGCTAAAGCCACATTCCCAGTCCTTTTTTGGTAATTTTTAATCTGGTAAGAGTTTTATAGATTTCTATGCCCAGGCTGGCTTTGAACTAGGATCCTTAGATCTCAGCCTTCTGACTAGCTGGGGTTACTGTTGGGTACTACCAGGACCCAGGATTCCCTAGGTGTTTGTAGTGCTAAGATCCAAGTCTTAGAGGCAGGCATGACAAGTTCTCCACCAGAGAAACAAGTGCTTGGGACAACGTGGTCTCTCTCTTTTGCTCTTTGGTGGTTCTAGGGTTCAGGTAAGGTCTACTCAATTAGTTAGGCTCTCTGCCACATAAGTCATATGTTGGCCAGTTTTGCTATTTGTTTATTTATTGCTGGTTAATGGCAAAGTATGAGAAGTTTGATGAGCACTGAGTTCATGCACAGAAGAATATGTGAACACATGGTGCTGTCCACTCAGGAGCGATGCTCAGCCCTAGAGAAGGCACTGATTTATGGTGTGTCTAAGCATTAGGAGAGCCAGGCACAGGACCCCACCATGGACTCCCACTAGGTGGGACAGGAAGTTCACCAGTGCTCAGCAGACACTGGGGAGGGGAATGGGGTACAGGGTTGTCTTTAGGGCTTATGTCTGTCAATCTCAATGCTCAGAAGTTTGAGGTTCAAAGGTCACCTAAGGCAGAAAAGTAGAGGAGACTCCTTCTCTAATTCACTGCCAAAAATCTGTCCTGGAAGTGAGACTAAGTGTTAGAGCACCTGCCTAGCAAGTGAGAGGCGGTGGGTTCAAGCTTCAGTCCCACAAAAGGGTCATTGAGCTGCATGAGCACCTGGGGACCCAGCATCATTCCGGCCCAGGAGGCTGTGATGGGCCTGGAAGCCTTACTTGAAGCAAATCACAAACTGCTATTACTCGTAGTTCGCCAGAACTTCAGACACAACAACAGAAGAACCAACACATTTTGCAACCTACTGCAAGCACCAACTCGAATTTCACCATTGGCTGCAACAGCCTGAATCAGTGTCTACCACTGCATTTCCCCCCTGGAGCAGTGTCTACCAGCCTGGTCCCTGAAGCTCCCTCTTTTCTACCCCTCTCCCTGCAGCTTGTCCAGATGGCTTTGTCTTGTTGCAATCCCTTTGGACCCTGAAGTTGATAGCTCTTTGTGTGTCTCTCAGGTCTACCCTGCTGCCATGTTCAGAGCCCACACACAGCTGTGGAATGGATGAACCCTGGAGCCCTCCAGATCCAGTGGCTTCTGCAGGAGCTCAGGCTGAGTTTGTGGAATGACTAACTAAACGTGGCCAGGTTGTGTGTGCTCAGTCACCTGGCACCATGCTAAGTCTTCCTAAATCCCATGTTCTTCTTCCTCTACCTGGAACCTTCCAGGCTTCCCAGGAGCCTAGGTCAAATCCAGCTTAATGCTTACTCCTTGAATTTTTTCCCCCTGTGTTGAGACTCAAACCCAGTGCTCTACCACTGAGCTACATCCCTATCCACAGGCCATACTTGCATGGAGCCCTTAAGACCAAGATATTTTCTGCTCTTTTCTTTCTTTCTGTTTTTTTTCCCTCCCAGTTTTGTGTTTTGAACTCAGGTCCCGGATTCTCTCCTTAGATTTTGTGCTCAAGGCTAGCGCTTCATCATTTGAGTCACAGCTCACCTGGCTTTCTGTGGTTAATTGGAGATAAGAGTCTCATGGACTTTCTTACCCCAGGATAGTGATCCTTGGATTATAGGCATGAGTCACCAGGGGCTGTTTTCTGCCATGTTACAGGGTTGAAAGAAAGGACAAGCCAATTTTAGGCAGTCATGTTGAACTAGGCAATGAGAGGTAGGGTGAGCACAAAAAGTGTCTTTTCAGAACAGGGCACGTATGCGCATTTATCTACCACAGTCTCTCAGTGCTTGTATCGTGCGTGGTGTCTACCACACACAGAAATATGTCACAGAAAAATATACCATTCTCACTTCAGAAGAAAATCCTGCCTCTCTGAACATGGCTTGTGAGCTGTCTGTGGGTCACTTACACTAGCTCTCATTTCCAATGTGTGCCTTCTTTCTCAGAGATTCCCCAAACCTGCCCCCCTTCCTCTGCCCTCAGCTTTCCATCCGGGTCCTAGCCTGTGGTCCTGTGGTCCATCCACCCACAGTGTCTCCATCCCCAGAGCCCAGGTGTGGCTCAGGTCCCAGGGTCTGAGCAGCGGCATGGGCCTTCCTTCTCAGGACCCAGCAGCATCCCGGCCTGCCTCTCTTTACTTCCTTCTGTCTGTGCACAAAGGCGGGACTGTGTGTCCTCTCACCCGTCCCCAGGTGGCACACAGACCACAGCCATGGTAGTGCAGTGAATATTTCTTAATGACCTGCCTTTCCATTTCATTTTTTGTTTCTGCTCTTTTTTTTGTCTTGGCAGTACTGTGTTTTGAACTCAGGCTACTCAGTTTACTACTTAAATGATGCTCTACCCCAGAGTGATGCATCCTGCTCAGTCTTTGATAGTTACTTTAGAGATGAAACTTAAGAAACTCATCCATTAGGGCTCAAATGGAGTTGTAATCTCTGGAATATGAGGCGTGGCTTGGTTGTTAGAGTGTAGCCAATGAGCTAAAGCATCCGGCACAGAATTTCAGTTCTGGTCTCTCCCCATTAAAATACAAAGAAAAAAGACAAAGAATTTCAATCTTCCTGACCTCAGCCTCCTGAGTAGAGCTTTACAGGCCTGGACCTCCCTTCTCCTCAGTCTGCTTCTTAGATCAAGAAGATTCTCTAGTGCCACCCACAGCCTGCTGTGAATCCTTCAGCTTCTGTCTCTCACCACTAGCTGGATTCTGTACTGTCGTCATTTGAATGTGAAGATCCACAGTGAAGCACCATCCTCCCCACACTATGTTCCTGCCACCCACAGCTGCTGTGGACTCCAAATGGGCCATCAAGTCTACAACCTGAGGACACAGGGACTGTCCCTTTCCTGACCTCCTTCCTCACCCCACCCCAGCCCTATGGATTTTGTCCCTTGCCTGCCTTTATCTGTGATTTCAGCTCAGTCTCCCTGTCTTGGTGAAGACTGTAATTTTCCCACAGCACAATTCTCCAGTGACCTCTCTGCTAGGGGACAGCCCCAGACCACACCACCTGCTCCACCATCTGCACACACACATCTATGGAAACTTCTGTTTGTTCCACATGTCCTCCCCAGTCACAGCCATGTCTCCATCTCCAGAACCCTTTAAAAATGTCCCTCGGTCTCAGGCCCAGTGCCCCATTCTTAGTGGACCACAGCAGGCTGCGGAATTCCCTTGTCCAGCCTCAGCCCCAGCCAGCAGGGAAGGCTGTGAAGCAGGACTGCCACACTCCCATCCTGACTCTGCCATCAGCTGCTCAGGTAAGCACCTCAGCTCTGTGGGCCTGGGATTCACGAGGAGAGCACTTCCCACTGTGGGCAGATGCAGTGAGCTCTTGCAGTCAGAGTGAGTGTTGAGCTCTGGGTCTGGAAGCAGAGAGCTACTGATACTGTTCTTGTCAGCTTTCAACTCCTATTCATCCTCCTGAACCCTTCTCTGCAGGCCAGCATTGCCAAACCTGCTTCTCAGCATATCAGATGTTTCTGTCATGGTTCTAGTGACAACCATCATTTGGTTCTTAATGACTTCTTTGTGGTGGTTTGCTCACACTGCTAGAACTCAGGTATTTACATTCTTGCTGTCATGCTTTCTCACAGTTGGTGCTCTACCACTTGAGCCATGCCTGTAGTCTGGTGTATTCATGGTCAATTGGAGATGAAGTTTCCCAGATATTCAATGCAAGCTGGCTCTGGCTTTTGAACTCCATGACTGAGCTCTCAGAGATTTCATAGCTAGGTTTATAGGATTGAAAACCGGGGGCTGCTCATAGCTAAAGCTCTGCCATGGTGCCTTGGGTGTGTGGGACAGTGCCTGACCCTGTCACCTCTATATTCAGAAATGACCTGGGACTTAGTGTGGGGGAGGCTTCAACGAGAAGCACTCCCCTTATCATAGACCCCAAACAGACTTTAAAAGAGCCAGGAGATCATGTGTCCTGGTTTTCCTGTCCCCAGCTCCATCCTCTAGAGGAGAAGCAGTCTTGCTATCAGTGGAGCCAGCAGCACAGGGCTGGAGTCTGGGCCCCCTTGTTATGTCTGTGTCCTCTGGACGTGGGTCAGAAACCTTCAGTGCAGGGACAGATTGTCTGTGACCTCCCTGTGGCCTTGCAGCTTGACATAGTACTGGCCCCACCAGTGGAAGAATCTGGAAAGGAGAATTAAAAATAAAAACTAAAATTGTCTGCAGATTCTTCTTGCAGCAAGTGGAGGTGATGGTGTTGATAGTAAGAGACGCTACATCAAATCCCGCCACCTCAGGGACCAGGACTTTGTCACCTGCTTCTCATTCTACAGGCCACACAGCTGCAGGGCTGCGCTGGGACCCACGTTCCTCCCCTCACCCCATCCTCCATGCCTGGGGTGCATTCACATGGACTTGAGGAATCTGGGGGATAGCCGTCTTTGCTGGCATTGACCCCCTGAGCCCCAGGGCACCCACCCCAGTCCCCCAGTGTCCTGCTCCCTCTTCAGGATCTGCAGAAGACCTGGCTGCACAGCTTCTAGAATCGGCCATATGGTTAGAGTTGGCCTTGCTGTGTTGTCCTAATGATGGTGGGAACAGGGAGCCTGGTGACCATGGGGACGGCCCATGTGCTGCTGCTGCTGTCCTGTGTGGACACCAGTGGCTCTGTTAATGTCATGCCTCACTCATGTTATGCTTTGTTTAAGCCATCTCTTGACAAGACTCAAACTTTACGCTGTTTTCAGTGAACAAATCTCTCATTCTTAGGTTCAGTGCAACTGAAGAGAAATCACAGGCTCTTAACTGGCCATATTCGTTAATAAATTTGTGAAAAGGACACCCTTTCCTGGGTATCTATATTTCAGAGATACAAACACCAGAAACCCAGCTCTGAAATTTGTCCCTGGTTTCTTGGAAAATGCCCACAGTACAACGGTATACTACAATATAACTGATTACTGTATGGCTATCGACATTGATGATACTATGTTGAAGGAAGTTCCTGGTTATAAATATGAAAATCTTATGTCACCCTGCCTTCAGTGCAACAGTTCCATCTGTCCTGAGTCCAGGGAGCTCTGTAGTTGTGGCTGGCTGATTATTGGACTAAGAATCCTATTTTATAGGAGTCACGTGGTGGTAAGTTGATGATAGGAAATGAGATGACCCCAAATTGACGCTACCATAGAAGATGGGACACAAATTTGTGGCCTGGTCCCTGCCTTACCATTCCCCTTTCTTAATATCTGCACTAGAGCCTGTGCAATGTATTCATTCATCTTTCCTTCTCTGTGGCTGTGAAAGAGCTTGTAACCTGCTTCTTTTCCGGAAGAGGGCGCTCACTCCTTGACTAAGGCTCCCAAGCCTTGTGCCTGGCCTCTGGGTATACAATACACGGGTCCCTTGGTGTAGCAGGCAGAGTTGTTCTTGTCAGTGGGTACTACAGAAATTCTGAGCAGACACCAGGATATGGTAGGTCACGCCTGCAATCCTAGCTACTGAAGAGTCTGAGATGTGAGGATTCCCATTCAAAGCCAGCCCAGGCAGGAAAATCCTTGCGATTTTTATCTCCAATAAATTCCTGAAAAGCCAGAAGTGGAGCTGTGTCTCAAGTGGTAGATTGCCTGGATTCTTCCAGCCCCTAAACACCTCAGGAATGGAAAAAAAAAACTGAATACATAATTAATTATATAAATAAATAAAACAAATTCTGGGCAGTGAGTGAGCACAGCCCATGGCGTCTCAAGGCCTGGCACACTCTGCCCGGCCTCTGCTCTCCTGGCTGTGCTCTGCAACTGGAAGCTGAAGCCAGGTCTGGGTCCCTGTGCTTCCTCCACTGCCCCTGTGAGGCGGGGAGGATGAACTGCAGACCCATTTCTGACTTCTTGTATTTCACCAGAACTTCAGAACACAACAACAAAAGAACACAGCACATTTTGCAACCTTCTCCAAGCACAAAATCCCAACTCCACCATTGGCTGCCGAATACCCGAATCAGCACCATTCCCCTCCCCCACTCCTCCTGGAGGCAATGCCCCCCAGCCCAGTCCCTGCAGCTCCCTCTTTTCTACCCCTCTGTCCCGCAGCTGGTCCAGGAAGCTTTGTCTTGTTGCAATCCCTTTGGACCCTGAAGTTAATACCTCTTTGTGTGTCTCTCAGGTCTACCCTGCTGCCATGTTCAGAGCCCACACACAGCTGTGGAATGGATGAACCTTGGAGCCCTCCAGATCCAGTGGCTTCTGCAGGAGCTCAGGCTGAGTTTGTGGAATGACTAACTAAACGTGGCCAGGTTGTGTGTGCTCAGTCACCTGGCACCATGCTAAGTCTTCCTAAATCCCATGTTCTTCTTCCTCTACCCAGAATCTTCCAGGCTTCCCAGGAGCCTAGGCCCAATCCAGCTCAATGCTTGCTCCTTGAATTTTTTCCCCCTGTGTTGAGACTCAAACCCAGTGCTCTACCACTGAGCTACATCCCTATCCACAGGCCATACTTGTATGGGGCCCTTTAGACCAAGATATTTTCTGCTCTTTTCTTTCTTTCTGTTTTTTTTCCCTCCCAGTTTTGTGTTTTGAACTCAAGTCCCGAATTCTGTCCTTAGATTTTGTGCTCAAGGCTAGCGCTTCATCATTTGAGTCACAGCTCACCTGGCTTTCTGTGGTTAATTGGAGATAAGAGTCTCATGGACTTTCTTACCCCAGGATAGTGATCCTTGGGTTAGAGGCATGAGTCACTAGTGTGGAGCGTTTTCTGCCTGTTACAGGGTTGAAAGAAAGGATAAGCCAATCTCAGGCAGTCAGGTTGAGCAGGACGTTGAGAGGTCAATGAGCAGAAGCAGCATCTAATCAGTGCATGTCCAGGTGTGCTCATTCAATTGCCATAATCTCTGTGGCTGGTCACGTACCTTTACAGACATCATGCACAGAAATGTGTTTCAGCGGGTGCTGGTGGCTCATGCCTATAATCCTAGGTACTCAGGAGGCTGAGATCTGAGGATTACTGTTTGAAGCCAGCCCGGGCAGGAAAGTCTGTGAAACTCTTATCTCCAATAAACCACTAGAAAACCGGAAGTGGTGCTGTGGCTCAAGCGGTAGAGCGCTCAGCTTGAGCCCAAGCCCAGAGTTTAAACCCTATGACCAACAAAAAGCCAAATTAAAAAAAAAAAACAAAAGAAAAAAGAAATGTGTTTCAGAAAACATGCCATTCTCATTTCAGAAGAAAATCCTACTACTCTTAACACGGCCTGTGAGCTGTCTGTGGGTCACTGACACTGCCCTTATTTTCAATGTGTGCCCTCCTTCTCAGAGATCTCCAAACCTGGCCTCCTTCCTCGCTTCCCAGTGTGGGTCCCAGCTTAGGTCCTGTGGGCCTGTGGTTCATCCATCTGCAATGTGTCCATCCCCAGAGCCCTGGTGTGGCTCAGGTCCCAGGGAGCAGTACCATGGGCCTTCCTCCTGTCTGTGTGCCCACAGCACAAGTCTCCAGCTATTCTCTGCCAGGGAGCAGCCCAGGCACCTTCTCTACCACCTGCATACACACATCTGTGGAAACTTCTGTTTGTTCCACACGTCCTCCCCAGTCACAGTCATGTCCCCATCTCCAAAGCCCTTTAAAAGTGTCCCTGATCTCAGGCCACTGTCCCACAGGAGGCTGCAGAATTCCCTTGTCCAGCCTCAGCCCCAGCCAGTGGGGAAGGCTGTGAAGCAGGACTGCCACACTCCCATCCTGACTCTGTCATCACCTGCTCAGGTAAGCACCTCAGCTCTGTTGGCCTGGGATTCATGAGGAGAACACTTCCCACTGTGGGCAGATGCAGTGAGCTCTCACAGTCAGAGTGGGTGCTAAGCACTGAGTCTGGAAGCAGAGAGCTACTGCTGCTGTGCTTGTCAGCTTTCAACTCCCATTCATTCTTCAGAACCCTTCTTTGAAGGCCAGCATTGCTAGGTCTGGATTTTAAATCCACAGATTGACCTGATTTCATTGGGTTTAAAATAATAGTTTAATATTTATATGGGTTTACCTTTTATTTTTTATTTTTGTGCCAGTTCTGGGGCTTGAACTCATGTCCTGAGTACTATATCTGAGATACTTCTGCTCAGGGCTAACCTTCTACCACTTGAACCACAAATCCACTTTCAGGTTTCTGGTAGTTAGTGGGAGCAAAGAGTCTCCTTAACTTTCTTGCTCAAGCTGGCCTTGATCCTCAATACCTAGATCTCAGTCCCCAGTGCAGCTATGATTTCAGGAATGAGCCACTGACAGCAAGTGTTGGGTCTTCGTCTGTCCCACGAAAGACGGACCGGGGGAAGGGGGGGGTTCTG
Organism: Dipodomys merriami; assembly: GCF_024711535.1. Taxonomy (NCBI): domain Eukaryota; kingdom Metazoa; phylum Chordata; class Mammalia; order Rodentia; family Heteromyidae; genus Dipodomys; species Dipodomys merriami. Next base: position 5,896,902 of record NW_027205492.1, read on the forward strand.
AGGAAAGGTAAGTGCGAAGCTAGCCCCGTTCATCAGACACAGTGGGGAGTCAAATCCAGCAGGAAGAAAACTGGTTTATTAACAGAAAGTAGCCCTTTTTAAAGCCAAAAAGGGCGGATTGCATGGCAAGGGAGGAAGAGGAACCAATCACTGTCAAGGTCACACCCTATCATGCACCTAAGCTTTCACGGGCTGGTTAGGCACTGATCGTAGGGTAAATTGGGCTCTGCTCACTCTGCTCTCTCTTAGCGCCATCTTTGCTGCCCATGTGCTCTACAGTAAATTGGGCTCTGCCCACTCAACTCCCTCTCAGCGCCATCTTTGCTGCCTGTGTTCCCCACAAGCGAGCTTCTTAGTGATTCGTTTAGGGAATCTGGTAGTTGTGCTAGAACTCAAGTACTTATACTCTTGCTGTCTTGCGTTCTGAAAGTTGGTGTTCTACCACTTGAGCCTTTCCCCCTGTCTGGAGCATTCATGGTTAATTGGAGATGGAGTCTCCCATCCTTGAGCTCTCAGCCTTCTCAGTAGTTAGGTTTCTAGGCCTGAGACTTCAGGGCCTGCTCATCGCTAAAGCTCTGCCACAGAGCTCTGGGCGTGTGGGACAGGGTCTGGCCTCTGTCACCTCTGCATTCAAGAAGTGACCCAGCATTAATTGTGAGGAAGGCCTGAAAGGAAAGGACTCCCTGACCTCAGCCCCTACACAGACTCCACAAGAGTCTGGTGACCATGTGTCCTGGTTTTCCTACCCCTTCCCCCACTCCATCCTCTAGAAGAGGAAGCAGCCTTCTATCAGTGGAGCTGGCAGCACAGGGCTGGAGTCTGGGTCTCCTGCAGGGTCCTTGTTATATCTGTGTCCTCTGCATGTGGGTGGGAGGCCCTCAGTTCAGAGACAGCTTGTCTGTGACCTCCTTGTGGCCTTGGAGCCTGCCACAGTGCTGGCCTTCACTTGGGTTACACGTATCCTTCTGCCTGTGGAAGAGTCTGGCAAGGAGACCTAAAAACTCAAATTGTGCCAGGAGCCACTGGTCCATATCTGTAATCCAAGTTACTCAAGAGGCTCTCATCTAAGAATCACAGTTCAAATCCAACCAATGCAAAAAAGACTGTGAGATTCCTATCTTTTTTTTTTTTTTTGGTCAGTTGTGGGGCATGAACTCTGGGCCTGGGCGCTGTCCCTCAGCTTTTCAGCTCAAGGCTAGTGCTCTACCACTTGAGCCACAGCATGGATTCTGGTTTTCTGAGTGGTTTTTATTGGAGATAAAGAGTCTCACAGCTTTTCCTGCCAGGGCTGGCTTTGAACTTTGATCCTCAGATCTCAGTCTCATGAGTAGCTAGGGTTACAGGTGTGAGCCACCACACCCAGTTTGAGATTCCTATCTTTAATTAATCATCCTCTCTCAAAAAAAAAAAAAAAAAAGAAAAAGAAAAAAGAAATTCAGAAGCAGAGCTATGTGGTGAGAAAGGAAGAAATAAGAAACTTGGAATAATCGCTTGTTTTTGCTTTTGTATTTGCTTGTTGTTTAGAAGAGTTGCTTAGTTTTAGTAAATAAGATGTGAGTGGTACTAAAGTGTGCAAAGTGCTGACAAATAATTTACTCAGAGTGTTAACAAATATTTTGAAACTGAAAGAACAATAAGAATTGGTAATCATTGATGAAAACCATATACACACTTGTTTTGAAGGAATGGTCTGTAGTGCCACACTACCACTGAGCTACCTTTCTAGCCCTAAGTGAATGCATCTTTAAGCCAGTAATTGACTATGAGTCCCACCCAGGAGTAACATAAGAAGAACAGTTCTCGCAACTTGGGACATAAGCAATCCTTGGAAGAACCACAGGAATTTCCTCCAGATGCACTGAGTGACCATGCAGGACACGGTGACCCAGTAGTCAGGCAATTGTCATCAATAATGGTGTTATCCAATCATGTTTGTCCAGCTTAGCTTACTTTAAATGTCAACCAATCATGTAACTTTTCCTGTCAATATTCCTTAAAGTTGTTTGCTCAATACTATTAAAACTGTGCTGATTTTATGATCGGGGCCTCTGAGCGTCACTGGTTATCGAGTGCGTGGAGGACCAAGCTCGAGCTTGCAATAAACGACTCTCTGCTGCTTGCATTGATCTTAGTCTCTGGTGGTCTTTTGGGGGTCTCCAGACTCTGGGTACTACATTCCTGGGGGCTCGTCCGGGATCCCCCAAGCCCACCCAGACGCTGGGTCAAAGAGTCGCAAGAAACGCCCGGTAAGTGTCAAGGTATTCCCATTGTCTGTTTTCTGGGTTGCCTGCAGGCTTGGTCTCTGGGCTGGTGGAGAGTCTTGGCGGACGCGCTGTAAGACTGCCAGCAGGGCCAGTGGGAGATGTCCCCTGGGCCCTTTGGTGGGCTGTTCCCTGAGGTCGGGCGTTCATTGCCTGGACCTCTCTGTTTGGAAGCCCTTCTGGACAGACTGCCTGACCAACAGTCTGATGCGCTCGCTGTTTGTCCTGAGTGTAGTGTTTGTGTGTTTGTCTCTTGCTCATTAGTGTTTAACCTGAGTTGACCCCAAATTAAGTTTCAGGACCGTTAATCTGGAGCCGGAGGATACGGGAACCGCTGACCCCTTATGTGGAGGAGGGGGAAGAATGAACAATTTCCACAGAACTGTTCTATTCACCTCTTTGGAATCCCAGGCTTGACTAAACCACACCGCTCCCCCGGGGATAGTGTGACAAAGTGTGTGGATATTACCGACCCACACCTGCGACGTTTTTGTTTAACCTTAACGTACTCTCTTTTCTTCCTCCTTTCTGTTTTACTCATTTGGACCCTTTTTGACGCAAAAATGGGTCAGGAACAGAGCACCCCTCTCTCCTTCCTGCTTAGATATTTTAAGGAGATAAAAGAGAGGGGACATAACCTCAGTGTAGAAATCAAGAAAGGTAAGCTTATAACATTTTGTCAAACAGAATGGCCCACCTTTGGAGTAGGTTGGCCACCAGAAGGGACTTTTAACCTTCCAACCATTCAGAAAGTAAAAGACTTGATACTTCTACCTGGCAAGAAGGGGCATCCCGATCAACTCCGCTATATTCTTGTATGGCTGGATGTGGTCAAAGACCCTCCGGAGTGGTTGGCTCACTTCCTTCCATCCAGCCAGGAGCCAACTAAGATCTTAGCCCTCAAGAAGGCCGAGACAACCCCCAAACCAACAGCTCCTCCCCTGTATCCCGTCCTTCAGGGAGAAAGTACTGACCTTCTCCTTTTTGAACCTTACCCTGTGTTACCACAACCCATTCCCCCAGCACCGGCAGGGGAGATGGGAGGAGCAGCTGCTGCCGCCGCAGGGGAAGGAGCGGAGGCAGGAGAGGAAAACGAAAGTAACCTAGAAGGACCAGTGGGGAGGACTTGTGGCCGGACACAGTGGACAGCCAGTCCCCGCCTTCCTGACTCCACCGTGGCTTTGCCACTACGGGAGACAGGGCCACCTGATGATGCAGGAAACCCCAGACTCCAGTATTGGCCATTTTCCACCACTGATTTGTATAATTGGAAAACCCAAAATGCTAAATTTTCAGATAACCCAAAAGATTTGATTTATCTTCTAGATAGTGTTATGTTTACTCACCAGCCTACCTGGGATGACTGCAAGCAACTGCTAAAAATCCTGTTCACAACTGAGGAATGAGAAAGAATACAGACTGAAGCCCGGAAATTAGTTCCAGGGGATGATGGGCGCCCCACTGTAAACCCTGATTTAATCAATGCTTACTTCCCGTTGACCAGACCTCCTCAGGATGAATGGAATCACAACACAGCAGAAGGTAGGGGGAGGCTACGGGTCTATCGCCAGACTCTAATGGTGGGTCTCCGGGCGGCAGCCCGAAAACCAACTAATTTGGCCAAGGTGTATTCAGTCTTACAGGAAAGGAATGAGTCACCCTCTGAGTACCTAGAGACTTATGGAAGCGTTTAGACAGTATACTCCCATGGACCCGGAGGCACAGGAGAATCAGACAGCAGTTGTTATGTCCTTTGTAAACCAGGCAGCACCAGATATTAGAAAAAAGTTACAGAAACTAGAGGGCTTAGAAGGGAGGAATATCCATGACCTGCTCAGAATAGCCCAGAAAGTGTTTAATAACAGAGACACCCCAGAAGAAAAACAATTAAAGGCAACCAAAGAGATGACCAGAATGCTAGTAGCAGTGGCAGAGGGAGATAAGAGTAAGAGGGAATGGAAGTCTAGACAGCTCCTGAGGAAATTTGACAAAGAAAATAGAAAAAGAAATGAAGATTTACGCCAAGACCAGTGTGCATATTGCCGAGAGATTGGCCATTGGGCCAGGGAGTGTCCCAGGAAGAAGGGGCCGAACAAACCCTGGAGGTCCCGAGAGTCTTCCATGATGGCCGTGGAGACTCAGGATGAATAGGGACGACGGGGTTCGGTTCCCCTCCCCGAACCTAGGGTAACTTTAAAGGTGGAGCGGACTCCAGTACAATTTTTGGTAGACACTGGGGCCCAATACTCGGCATTGACTGAGTCTGGAGGAAAGGTCTCAACTAATAAATCCTGGGTGCAAGGAGCCACAGGAATCAAACAATACTCATGGACAACAAAATGGACTGTAGACCTTGGGGCTGGAAAAGTGTCCCATTCTTTCCTGATTTTGCCAGATAGCCCGTACCCCCTTTTAGGGAGAGATTTGCTAACCAAGATTGGGGCACAAATCCAGTTTCACCCAGAAGGCCCCAGGGTGACAGATGCACAAGGTAAACCATTGCAAGTGCTAACTATTGCCTTGGAAGATGAGTATCACTTGCCCAACAGCCACAGCCTCAGGATGAGGGAATTGATTATTGGCTAAAGCGATACCCCATGGCTTGGGCAGAAACTGGGGGAATGGGACTGGCAAAGCATCGGCCAGCACTTTTTATTGAAATTAAACCAGGAGCTGATCCAGTCAGGGTCCGACAGTACTCCATGTCCATGGAAGCCAGAGTGGGAATAACCCCCCACATCAGGCGTCTATTGGAACAGGGCGTATTACGACCCTGCAAGTCAGCCTGGAATACACCCCTGTTGCCTGTCCGTAAGCCCAACTCCAATGAGTATAGACCAGTACAAGACCTCGGGGAGGTCAACAAGAGAGTTGCAGATATTCATCCCACCGTGCCTAACCCATATACTCTTTTGAGTTCACTTCCTCCTGACAGACAATGGTATACGGTCTTGGACTTAAAGGACGCTTTCTTTAGCCTGCCCTTGGCGCCCAAAAGCCAGGACCTTTTCGCCTTTGAGTGGGCAGATGTTGAGAGAGGCATAAACGGACAATTGACCTGGACTCGCTTACCTCAAGGATTTAAGAATTCACCAACCCTATTTAATGAGGCCTTTCATGAAGATTTGGGTGAGTTTAGGCGGACCTAACCCTATTGCAGTATGTGGATGATCTCCTCATAGCTGCTGAGAACCGAGAAGATTGTATCCAGGGAACGGAGGACTTGCTGCAGACGCTAGGGGATCTCGGATATAGGGCATCAGCTAAAAAGGCCCAAATCTGCAGGCCCGAGGTAACGTACTTAGGGTACCTGCTGAAAGGGGGGCAGCGGTGGCTGACACAGGCCAGAAAGGAGACGGTCCTCAGAATCCCGAGACCCCAATCCCAACGACAAGTAAGGGAGTTCCTGGGGTCGGCCGGTTTTTGTCGGCTATGGATCCCTGGATTTGCCGAGTTGGCGAAACCTCTATATGATGCTGCCAAAGACCAACGACAGTTCCAGTGGACGGAAAAAGTGGAGGAGGCATTTCAACAGATAAAAATCACCCTGTTGTCAGCTCCAGCCTTGGGCCTCCCTGATGTTACACAACCCTTCCATCTACATGTGGACGAAAGGGGAGGGGTAGCGAAAGGGGTCCTAACGCAGTGCCTAGGACCATGGAAGAGGCCAGTGGCTTACCTGTCAAAGAAGCTGGACCCAGTGGCGGCCGGATGGCCCCCATGCCTAAGGATGATAGCTGCCACTGCGCTGTTAGTAAAAGATGCAGACAAGCTAACCATGGGGCAGGAACTGCTTATAACCACTCCCCATGCAGTTGAAGGTGTCCTGAAGCAGCCTCCTGAGCGCTGGCTCAGCAACGCCCGACTCACTCATTACCAGAGCGTGTTGCTTAACCCTCCCAGGATTTCTTTTCAGACACCTTCGGCCCTCAACCTGGCAACTTTGTTACCAGACCCTGACCTGGAAGCACCATTGCACGACTGTTTGGAAGTTCTAGCACAGGTCCACGGGACCTGAGAGGATTTGAAAGACCAGCCGCTGCCAGATGCTGAAGTGGTGTGGTTCACAGATGGAAGCAGCTTCATTCACCAAGGACAGAGGTATGCGGGTGCAGCAGTAACAACTGAAACGGAAGTAGTTTGGGCTGAACCATTGTCAGTGGGCACATCGGCTCAGAGGGCCAAGTTGCTGGCATTAACCCAGGCGCTGACCATGGGCAAAGGGCGGAGATGACTGTGTATACTGATAGCCGATATGCTTTTGCAACTGCTCATATACATGGAGCCATCTACAGAAAGAGAGGATTATTGACTGCAGAAGGAAAAACCATAAACAACAAAAAAGAAATACTGGCCCTGCTAACTGCCTTGTGGTTACCTAAAAAGTTGGCCATTGTCCACTGTCCAGGGCACCAAAAACCAATAGACTCAATTTCCAGAGGGAACAACTTTGCAGACAAGACAGCCCTGAGATTGCACTCTCAGGAACTCCAACTCTAGCCATTTGCCTTCCCGATCCGGGCCCAAGAACCCTGCCTGAAGACCCCACCTACACCGAAGAAGATTTAAAATGGATCTCCAAGTTACCAATGACACAACTGCTAGACGGATGGTGGAGAGACTCTCAAGGCAACATCATCCTACCTGAATCGTTAGGCAAGCAAGTATTGCTCAGGCTTCACCGAAGCACACACATGGGAATAAAAAGAATGCAGGACTTGGTGAGACACACGGGGCTAAGAGTTAAGGGTGTTTATGAAAAGATAGAGCAGATTGTTAAAGAGTACAAAGCTTGCCAATTAACAAACGCGGGACATAGTCGCCCTGAGCCAGGGAACCGAAAGAGAGGAGACAGGCCAGGAGCTTACTGGGAGGTAGACTTTACTGAGGTTAAACCTGGGAAGTATGGGTATAAGTATTTATTAGTTTTTGTAGATACCTTTTCAGGATGGATAGAAGCCTTTCCAACTAAACGTGAGACTGCACAGGTGGTAGCAAAGAAATTATAAGACATCCTACCCAGGTATGGCTTTCCTGTAATGATAGGATCAGACAATGGACCTGCTTTCATCTCCAAGGTAAGTCAGGGACAAGTCTGTGCTTGGGGCAGATTGGAAATTACATTGTGCCTACAGGCCCCAGAGTTCTGGACAGGTAGAGAGGATGAATAGAACTCTAAAAGAGACCCTGACTAAATTGACCATGGAGGCTGGCAGTGACTGGGTGGCCCTCCTTCCCTATGCCCTGTATAGAGTCCGCAATTCCCCTTTTAAATTAGGCCTTACCCCATACGAGATAATGTTTGGAACACCTCCCCCCATACTTCCTGACTTGTCTGAACGGCTCCTCAGGGACGAGGGGGAAGATGATTCTAAACTTTCATTTTCTTTACAAGCCTTACAAAGGGTCCATGAAGAAGTATGGCCAAAATTGAGGGAATTGTACGAAACTGGGCCGCCACCAGTACCTCACCGGTACAGACCAGGAGACTGGGTACTTGTTAAATGCCACCGACAGGAAAACTTGGAACCTAGATGGAAAGGACCATTCCAGGTTATTCTGACGACACCCACTGCTCTCAAAGTAGATGGAGTGGCTACTTGGATTCACCACACCCACGCCAAACAGGCAGACCCGTTCCTGGATCTGATTGAGCCCGCAAGCAAGGAAACAGCCTGGACAATTGACCGGACCAAAGATAACCCTTTGAAGCTGACGCTGCGTTGTAAACAAAAGAACTGAACCGCGACCATGTTGTTTTTAACTTTGATGTTTTTAAGCAATGTTATTATTAATGCCTATGATGATGACAATCCCCATTACCCCTACACTTGGACTTGGATTGTTAAAAATCCCGAGACGGGAAAGAGATTGACTCTTCTATCCACCCATGGACCTTTACCCCAATTTCCAGACTTGCTCTTTGATCTATGCCAATTAGTCGAAGGGTCATGGGCCCGCACTAGCTGGACCAAACAAGATTCCTATCCAGAGTGTAGATGGCGAAACTGGTATGTATGCCCTGGAGGGAAAAGGACAGATAGTTGTGGAGGCCCCAGTGACTATTATTGTAAAAAATGGGGGTCCGAGACAAGCACATCCACCTGGTGGAAGGGAAAAGGAGGAGACCTTGTTGGTTTTACTAAAAGTAGCCCACAGAATTCTAAGATCAGAATTCAATTTACTGAACGAGGGAAAAAGGCTGAAGGGTGGGAGTCTGGGAAGTCCTGGGGACTTAGGCTATATAGGCCCAACGGTAACCATGAGGGGATACTTTTAACACTCCAGGTCATTAAATCTTGGGATCGACCACCAGTGGCAGCAGGACCCAACCTTATCTTAAAACCTGTAATGCAACCCACTTATAAGACCATTTTATTATCCAGGACAGTCCCCTCTGAGCCACCATCTATTAACATTCAGACTAATGGTCCCCTAACCCAGGCACCTGCCCCTGCTTATTTACCCCACTTTGAGAACCCACTTGTGAAAATAATGCAAAAATCCTTCCTAATGCTAAACCAGACTCAGCCTAAGAAGACGAGGTCTTGCTGGCTATGTTATGATATCATGCCCCCTTATTATGAGGGGATTGCAATTCAGACAATATTACCATATCAAGTAACACAACATCCTGCAGATGGAAACCGAAGGTAGGACTCACAGTAACCAAAATAACAAGGACTGGGAGATGTGCCGGGGAAGTGAGCAAAGAGATGGCCCCTTTGTGCAGCTTTATACAAGAACGGATAAACAACAGTTACTTAATCCCCCCAAATGATGCTTGGTGGGCCTGCTCCAAAACGGGACTAACCCCCTGTGTGCACACCACCGTGTTACAACAACTCAATGATACTTGTGTGTTGGTTCGCCTGGTTCTCACCATAACTTACTACCCACATTCCGAGTTCCTTAATCACTGGAGAAATTATTGGAAAAAATCTCAACCTGGGGGCAGTCTTGCCCCCCGGAAAAAGAGGGAACCCCTAACGGCCATCACCTTGAGCCTCTTGATAGGAGCCAGTTTAGGGGGACTTGGGACAGGAGTAGCCTCATTAATCAATCAGAAAAATTCTTATAATGACTTAAGAATGGCTATTGATGAAGACATACAGAAACTGGCAGATTCCATATCATTCCTGCGAAAGTCCCTAAACTCTCTGGCAGAAGTAGTACTTCAAAACCGGAGAGGCTTAGACCTCTTATTCATACAACAAGGAGGACTTTGTGTGGCCCTGAGAGAAGAATGCTGTTTTTATGTAAATTATTCTGGGATAGTTAAGGATAATATGGCAAAAGTCCAAGAGGGACTGGAAAAGAGGAAAAAGGAATACGAATCTAGACAGGGATGGTTTGAGTCTTGGTTTAATTACTCACCCTGGTTGACAACTTTGCTTTCTGCCTTAATTGGACCCCTTATGATATTATTGCTTGCTTTAACCATAGGACCCTGCATTATTAATAAGCTGATTGCTTTTGTTAAAAATAGGATAAATGCTGTGCAGCTGATGGTTTTAAGGGCTCAGTATTTAAATCTGGACCCAGGAGTAGCAGAATTAGACACATAAGTCAAGATTGACTATAAACTGTTCCATTGGAAGGGGGGAATGAGAAAGGAAGAAATAAGAAACTTGGAATAATCGCTTGTTTTTGCTTTTGTATTTGCTTGTTGATTAGAAGAGTTGCTTAGCTTTAGTAAATAAGATGTGAGTGGTACTAAAGTGTGCAAAGTGCTGACAAATGATTTACTCAGTGTTAACAAACGTTTTGAAACTGAAAGAACAATAAGAACTGGTAATTATTGGTGAAAACCATATACGCACTTGTTTTGAAGGAACGGTCTGTAGTGCCACACTACCACTGAGCTACCTTTCTAGCCCTAAGTGAATGCATCTTTAAGCCAGTAATTGACTATGAGTCCCACCCAGGAGTAACATAAGAAGAACAGTTCTTGCAACTTGGGACATAAGCAATCCTTGGAAGAACCACAGGAATTTCCTCCAGATGCACTGAGTGACCATGCAGGACACGGTGACCCAGTAGTCAGGCAATTGTCATCAATAATGGTGTTATCCAATCATGTTTGTCCAGCTTAGCTTACTTTAAATGTCAACCAATGATGTAACTTTTCCTGTCAATATTCCTTAAAGTTGTTTGCTCAATACTATTAAAACTGTGCTGATTTTATGATCGGGGCCTCTGAGCGTCACCGGTTATCGAGTGCGCAGAGGACCAAGCTCGAGCTTGCAATAAACGACTCTCTGCTGCTTGCATTGATCTTAGTCTCTGGTGGTCTTTCGGGGGTCTCCGGACTCTGGGTACTACAGTGGCAAGTGGTAGAACACTTGCCTCAACCTTAAATCTGTAGGGAAAATGCCCTAGTCATGTGTTCAAGCCCAGGACTGGCCAAAATAATAAGTAAATAAAAATGAAAATCCCAACTTGTCTGCACACTCTTTTCGCAGCAAGTGGAGGTGATGGTGTGGACAGCAAGAAACCCCACCTCAAACCCCTCCACCTTAGGGACCAGGACTTTGTCACCTACTTCTCAGTCCACAGGCCACACAGCTGCAGGTGTGTACTGGGATCCATGTTCCTCCCCTTACCCCAACCTCCATGCTGGAGATGCATCCACATGGACTTGAGGAATCCAGGGGACAGCCCTGTTAGGCAGCATCGAACCCCTGAGCCCCAGTGTCCTGTTCCTTCCTCCGGACCTGCAGAAGACCTGGCTGTACAGCTTCTAGAATCTGCCACATGGTTGGAGTTGGCCTTGCTGTGTTATCCTAATGATGCTGCTCACAGGGAGCCTGGTGACTGTGGGGAAAGTCCACGTGCTGCTGCTGCTGTCCTGTTTGGTCACCAGTGGCTCTGTTCCTGTCAGGCCTGCCACATAGGATTCTCTCTTTGATCCATCTCATTTTTACTTGGAAAGATTCACACTTCTCTCTCCCCGTAGTGAACCAGTCTCTCATTTTTGGGTCTGGTCGTGGGGCCTGAACTCTTGGCCTGGGTGCTGTCCCTCAGCTCTTCAGCTCAAGAGCCACTTGAGCCACAGCGCCACTTCCAGCTTTTTTTCTTTTTGCTTATGTGGTGCTGAGGAATCGAACCCAGGGCCTCATGCATGCAAGGCAAGCACTCTACCACTGAGCCACCTTCCCAGCCCCCAATCTCTCATTCTTAAGCGGAATGTGTTTTACCATATCTTGCAGCCTCTTGACTGGCCACACTCTGTTATACATCTTCCAAAAAGAAAGCACTTCTCAGCATTTCTCTATTTCAGAGATAAAAGCTCTAGAAACTTTGTTCATAAACACGTTCCTGACACCCCAATAAATAAGGATGACATAATTGAAAACTTCAATGAGACAGATTACTGTGTTGCTTTCGACCTTCACCATACTAGGCTACAGAGCTCTCCCGGCTATAAACGTGATAGACTTGTGGCTCCGTGCATTCAGTGCTACAGCCGGGACTGTCCTCAGACAAGGCGGCCCTGCATTTGTGGCTGGTCTATTCTCAGACCAGACCCTGACAACGTATCTAAGTTAGTTAAAACCAAGTTTGTTGGAGTCAGGTGGCTGACAGGAAGTGAAATGGCCCCAAATTGATTATTCCATGGAGATGGGGTGCAACCCCAGTGGCCAGGCCCCTGCCTTACCATTCCCCTTTCCTAAGGCCTGCACCTGTGCCTGTGCAATATGTTCACTCATCTTCCCTTCTTTGGCTGTGAATGTGATTGTAAGCTGCTCCTTTTCCTGAAGGGGGTGCTGGCTTCCTGACTGAGGCTCCCTAGGCTGGGTCTGTGGTCTCTGGTGCAGAATAAACTGATCCTTTCAAGCAAAGTTGTTCTTCTTGTCTGTGGGTAGCACAGAACTTATGGACAGAAAGCTGGCCTTGAGGGCTCAAGGCTGTCATCCTAGCTACTCAGGAGGCTGAGATCTGAGGATCACAGTTCAAACCCAGCCTAGGAGGGAAAGTCTGTGATAATTTCACCTCCAGTTAATTTACCCCAAATCCAGAAATGGAGCTGTGGCTCAAATGGTAGAATGCCAGCTTTGCACAAAAGAAAAACAAAACAATGGGCTGGTAAGGTGGCTCAGTGGTAGAGCGCTTGCCTTGCATGCTTGAGGCCCTGGGTTCAATTCCTCAGCACCACATAAGCAGAAAAAAAAAAGCCGGAAGTGGCGCTGTGGCTCAAGTGGTAGAGTGCTAGCCTTGAGCTGAAGAGCTGAGGGACAGTACCCAGGCCCAGAGTTCAGGCCCCACGACTGGACCCCCTAACAACAAAACAAAACAAAACAAAACAAAAACAAAGTTCAAGGGCCTACTTAGTCCCAGAGTTCAATGCCCAGGACTGCACAACAAAATCAATCAAATAATCAATGAAAATAAATGAAATAAATGAATAAATAAGGCTGGGAAGTTGGCTCAGTGGTAGAGTGCTTGCCTCACATGCATGAGGCCTTGGGTTCGATTTTTCAGCACCACGTAAGCAGGAAAAAGCCGGAAGTGGGGCTGAGGCTCAAGTGGTAGAGCACTAGCCTTGATCTGAAGAGCTGAGGGACAGCGCCAGGCCCAGAGTTCATCCCTCATGACTGACCAAAAAAAAAAAAATATATATATATATATATATGAATAAATACATGATCAATAAAATGAGTAAATGAAATTCTGGGCAGAGTGAGTGAGCACAGCCCATGGCGTCTCAAGGCCTGGCACACTCTGCCCGGCCTCTGCTCCCCTGGCTGTGCTCTGCAACTGGAAGCTGAAGCCAGGGCTGGGTCCCTGTGCTTTCTTCCTGGCTCAGTGGGGACAGGGAGGATGAACTTTGGACCTATTTGTGACTTTTCTATTCCAAAGAAGAAAGGAGACTCGTGGGTGGGGACATGGGGCTGCTCAAGGAGAGTTGGTAGGGGAATGTCAGAGCAGTCAGATCCCACCATAGAAGGGGCTGAACTTGGGACTTGATCCCTGTCTGCTCCTCACACACCCACCCCTCTTTTTCTGTACATTGCTGGCACTGGACCCCCAAAACATTGGTGGGAAAGAACCTGCCCCAGAAAAACAACTGCTAGGGTGTCTGTAGCAAGGTGGAGACCATGTCAGAGGATTTGGGGTTATGGGGTGGCCTTGCTGATGGGCTCTGGTTGCTCCACAAGTGCTGGGAGAGGCCCAGAGGATGGGAGGCCCTTGTTCCATCCCCAGTGGGGCCAGGAAAGACAGAGATGCAGAGAGAACCCAGAGGCTCCCAGGGCCTCCCCTGGACCACCATGGCTTCTGACTGTATCAAAGGCAAGGTCGCCCCCTGCAGGCTGGCCTTGGCAGCTCTGCCCAGCTCTGCCTGCTGCTGGCTTCATGGCTGCCAGAAGGGTGGTGTGGGGATGGGAAGGACAGTGCATGCAGACACCAAGACTTTGTGAGTCACAGGAAGTGAGGCGCATGCTCCTCAGGGCCCAGTGTGGGGCTCTGTCTCCCCTGTCCCAGCGTCCTTCTCTGTGGGCCGGCCTCCCAGGGGCTCAGCTGAGAACATGTGTCAGTTGAGGTCACTTTCTCCAGTCCTTTCATTGATCCCCTCATCTGAAGGTGTCTTCTGGTCTCACCCAAGGCCCCTGGCTTTGCAACAAAGTTATTTTCTCTGCCTGTCTAGCTTTTTGTGGATTCTTTATCCCACTTCCTTATTCCCTCTCTTTCTATGGGACTTTCAAAGGTTTTATTTATTTTGATGTTAATCCTAGGGTTTTAACACATGGCCTGGCCCCTTTCCCTAAGATTTTGTCTCAACTAGCTCTCTAGTACTTGAATCTCATCTCCCCTGCTGGCTGTTTTTGGTAGTTAATTGGAATTAAGAGTCTCAGAGACTTATCTGTCCAGGCTGGCCTTGAACCAGGATTCTTAGACCCAGCCTGAGTAGTTGGTATTACAGGCACGAACCACAATGATGCAGGGTCTCTAAGTCTTTTTAGAGAGGAGAGTCTTAGTAGAAAAGGCAAGTCTGCCTCCAGAGAGCCAAGTGCTTGGGACAATGTAGTCTCTCTTTCTCTCTTTGGTGGTACTGGGGGCTACTCAATTGTTAGACAGGTGCTCCGCCACATAAGTCATGTCATGGCTAGTTTTACTATCTGATAACTTGTGTATTTATTTATGGTCAATGGCAAGGTCTGTGATTTGATGGGCACTGAAGGTCATGCTCAGAAGAATGTGTAGACACCATGGGGCTGTCCACTCAGGAGCGAGGCTCAGCCCTAGAGGAAGCACTGATTTATGCTGTGTCTAAGCATTAGGAGAGCCAGGCACAGGACCCCACCATGGGCTCCCACTAGGTGACAGATTAGGATGAGAAAATTCACAGGACCAGGAGTTCACCAGTGATCAGTAGACACTGGGCAGGGGAATGGTGTGCAGGGTTGTCTTTAGGGCTTATGCCTGTCAATCTCAACACTCAGAAGTTTGAGATCTGAAGAACTGAGGTTCAAAAGTAGACATAGGCACTAAATAGAGGAGAACCCATCTCTATTTCACTGCCAAAAGCTGCCGTGGAAGTAGGACAAAGTGTTAGAGCGCCTGCTGAAGAAGTAAGAGACTGTGAGTTCAATTTCCAGCTCCACAAAAGGAACCAAAGTAAGAGTCATTGAGCTGCATGAGTGCCCGGTACCCCAGCAGCCCTCGGCCCAGGAACCTGAGACGGGACAGAAAGCCATGCTTCAATAATAACGCAAATTGACATTACTTGTGCTTCATTGGTTCTTCAAAAGCCAAAAATGAAGCAGCAGAACACATCTTGCAAACTGTTTCTTGTACAAAATGCCAACTGCAACATTGGCGGCAGACTGCCTGGAGCAGCGCCCACCCTTTCATTCCCATCCCTGAAGCGGTGCCCACACATTGCTCCAGCTCACCCTTTTCTGTCTCCGCCCTGCAGCTTGTGCAGGTAGCTTTGTCTTGTTGCAATCCCTTTAGACCCTGAAGTTGATAGCTCTTTGTGTCTCTCAGGTCTATGCTGCTGCCTTGTGCAGATCCCACACACAGCTGTGGAATGGATGAACCCTGGAGCCCTCCAGATCCAGTGGCTTCTGCAGGAGCTCAGGCTGAGTTTGTGGAATGACTATCTCAACATGGCCAGGTTGTGTGTGTCAGTCACCTGGCACCATGCTATGTCTTCCTAAATCCCATGTTCTTCTTCCTCTACCTAGAACCTTCCAGGCTTCCCAGGAGCCAAGGCCCAAATCCAGCTCAATATTTGCCCCTTGAATGTCTCCCTCCCCCCACTTATTGTGACTGAAACCCATTCCAGTGCTCTACCCATTCCAGTGCTCTACACCCTATTCACAGGCTAAACTTGAGTGTGACCCTTGAGGCAAAACCTGTTCATCTTTTTATCCTTTTTCCTACTTTTTGTTTCTTCCAGATTTGGTCTTAAACTTAGGGCCTGGGATCTATCCATTAGATTTTGTGCTCAAGGATAGAGCTTCACCATTTGAGTCATAGCTTACCTGGCTTTCTGTGGTTAACTGGAGATGAGTCTCATGGACTTTCTTGCCCCAGGATCCTGATCCTTGGATTACAGGCAGGAGTCACCAGCAGGGGGCAATTTTCTGCCATTTTACAGGGTTGAAAGAAAGGACAAGCCAATCTCTGGCATTCACACTGAGCACGGCATCGAGAAGTCAGTGAGCAGAAACGGCATCTCCTCAGAGCAGGGCCACGTGTGCTCATTCACATGCCACGATCTCTGAGTGCTTGTCTGGTGCCTGGTGTCTACCACACACAGAAGTATGTCACAGAAATATGTGCCCTTCTCATTTCAGAAGAAAATCCTTTCACCTTGAACACGGCCTGTGAGCTGTCTGTGGGTCACTGACGCTGTTCCTCATTTCCAATGTGTGCCTTCCTTCTCAGAAATCCCTAAACCTGGCCTCCTTCCTCTGCTCTCAGACTCCCCAGCTCAGATCCTAGCTCAGGTCCTGTTGTCCTGTGGTCCACCCACCCACAGTGCCTCCATCCCCAGAGCCCAGGTGTGGCTCAGGTCCCAGGGTCTGAGCAGTGCCATGGGCCTTCCTTCTCAGAACCCAGCAGCATCCCGGCCTGCCTCTCTTTACTTCCTTCTGTCTGTGCACAAAGGCGGGACTGTGTGTCCTCTCACCTGTCCCCAGGGGGCACACGGACCACAGCCATAGCAGTTGTGCGATAAATATTTCTGTAAAGGATGCTTCCCCATTTTATTTTTTATTTCTGCTAATTTTTTTTCTTGGTAATACTGTGTTTTGAACTCAGGATATTCAGCTTCCTTACTTAGCTGGCATTCCAACCCAGAAGTATGGCTTCAGTCCAGTCTTTGCTGGTTACTTTGGAGATGAAGTTTAACAAACTTGTCCATTAGGGTTTATATTGAATTGTAATCTCCTGGAGTGTGAGGTGCGGCGAAAGCCAATGAACAAAAGCATCAAGCACAGAATTTAATTCTGGTCTCTCTCCATTAGAAAAAAACAAACAAAGAAAAAAGATAAAGAATTGTAATCGTCCTGACATCAGCCTCCTAAGTAGTGAGCTTACAGACCTGGACCTCCTTCCTTGTCAGTCTGCGTCTTACATCAAAAAGATTCTCCAGTGCCAAACAGAGGCTACTGTGGCTTCTTGAGCTTCTGTCTCAGCACTAGCTCCAATCCTGTACAGTCATCATTTGAATGTGAGGAAACACAGTGAAGCACCGTCCTCCCCTCACTGCGTTCCCACCACCCACAGCTGCTGCGGACCCCAATGGGCATCAAGTCCCCATCATGAGGACACATGATGTGTCTCCTTCCTGCCCTCCCTCCTCACCCCACCCCAGCCCGATGGACTTCTTCCCTTGCCTGTCTTTCTCTGTGATTTCAGGACTGTAGTCTGCCCACAGCACAATTATCCAGCTATCTCTCTGCCACGGGACAGCCCCAGGCCACCTTCTCCACTACCATCAGACACAGACACACATCTGTGGAAACCTCTGTTTGTCCCACACGTCCTCCCAAGTCACTGTCACATCCCCATCTTCAAAGCCCTTTAAAAGAGTCCATGGGTCTCAGTGTCCCATTCTTAGTGGACCACAGGAGGCTGTGGAATTCCCTTGTCCAGCCTCAGCCCCAGCCAGCGGGGAAGGATGTGAAACAGGACTGCCACACTCCCATCCTGACTCTGCCGTCACCTGCTCAGGTAAGCACCTCAGCTCTGTGGGCCTGGGATTCAGGAAGAGATAACTTCCCACTGTGGGCAGATGCAGTGAGCTCTCACAGTCAGAGTGGGTGCTGAGCACTGGGTCTGGAAGCAGAGAGCTACTGCTGCTGTGCTTGTCAGCTTTCAACTCCCATTCATCCTTCTGAACCCTTCTTTGCAGGCCAGCATTGCCAAACCTGCTTCCCAGTACATCAGATGTTTCTGTCATGGTTCTAGTGACAACCATAATTTTTTGTTAATGATTTCTCTTGTGAAAGTCTGTTACTGGTGTTAGAACTCAGGGACTTATATTGTTTCTGTCTTGCTTTCTTTATCACTTGGAGCCACACCTCTAGTCTGGTATATTCAAGACTAATTGGAGATGGACTTTCCCAGACTTTCTATGCAGGCTGGCTCCTGGTTTTTCAACTCTACACAGACAGCTTGTCTGTGACAACCTGGTGGCCTGGGACCCTGCCATGGTACTGGCCCTTGTTTGGGTTAGGGGGACATCTCTGTCTGTGGAAGAGTCTAGAAAGGAGAACTAAAAGAATCTCTAATTGTCTGCAGATTCCTCTCTCAGCACGTGGAGGTGATTGCGTGGATAAGAAGAAACGCCACCTCTAGCCCCTCCACTTCAGGGACCAGGACCTTGTCACCTGCTTCTCAGTCTACAGGCCACGCAGTTGCAGGGCTGCACTGGGATCCACGTTCTTCTCCTCCCACAACCTCCACACCATGGCACATGTCCACGTGGACCCCTCCTCATCCAGTGTCTCCCTCCTCAGGATCTGCAGAAGACCTGGCTGCACAGCTTCTAGAATCTGCCACATGGTTTGAGTTGGCCTTGCTGTGTTGTTGTAATTATGGTGGGAACGGAGAGCCTGGTGACTGTGGGAACAGTCCATGTGCTGCTGCTGCTGTCCTGTCTGGACACCAGTGGCTCTGTTCCTGCCACGATTAGCCTACATGAGTCTCTCTTTGATCCGTCTCGTTTTAGTTGGAAAGATGTAAACTTCAAGCTCCCTCCAGTGAACAAATCTGTCCTTATTCGGTTGAACGAGACTGAACAGAAATTACAGGCTCTTGACTGGCCACTCTCTTTTATACGTCTACCAAAAGGAGAGCCCTTCTCGGGGTGTCTGTATTTCAGAGAGAAAAATCCTGGAAACTTAGCTCTTAAAATCCTCCCTCATGTCTGGGTAAATCTAGCCAATATAATGGTAAGGTATGGTAAGACAGAGTACTGAATTGCTATTGACATTCACCATACTATGTTAAAGAATGTTCCTAGCTATAAAGGTAAAGACATTTTGCCAAACGGCCTTCAGTGCAACAGCTTCAACTGTCCTGACCAGATGCGACCCTGCAGATGTGGCTGGCTTGTTGAAAACAAGGACCCCACCAAGAGGAATACACGAACAGTATCCTGGTTTGTTGGGGTCAGGTGGTGGGAGGTTGATGACAGGAAAAGACCTCAAATCGACCCTGCCATGGAGGATGGGGTGCAGTCTAGTTGGCCTGGCTCCTGCCTTACCATTCCCCTTTCCTAATGCCTGCACCAGGGCCTGTGCAATGTATTCACTCATCTTCCCTTCTCTTTAGCTGTGAAACTGATTGTAAGCTGCTATTTTTCCTGCAGGGGGCACTTGTTCCCTGCCTGAGGTTCCCAAGCTTTGGTGCCTGGTCTCTGGCTCAGAATAAACATGTCATTTGCTCTTGCAAAGTGTTGTTCTTCTTGTCAGTTGTTAACAGTTATTCTGAGCAGATTCAGGCTTTGGGAGCTCCTACCTACAATACTAGCTACTGAAGAAGCTGAGATCTGAGGATTCCTGCTCAAAGCCAGCCCAGACAGGGAAGTTCATGTAACTTTTTTTTTTTTTATCAATAAACTTCCAAAAACCCAAAGTGGAGCTGTGGCTTACTTGGTAGAGTGCCGCTTTGAGCATGAAAACTCAGGGATAGAATCCAGTCCCTAAGTTCAGGCCCCAGGACTGGCACACAAGTACATGAATACATAAATAATTATATAAATAAATAAAACAAATTCTAGGCAGAGTGAGTGAGCACAGCCCATGGCGTCTCAAGGCCTGGCACACTCTGCCCGGCCTCTGCTCTCCTGGCTGTGCTCTGCACCTGGAAGCTGACGCCAGGTCTGGGTCCCTGTGCTTCCTCCACTGCCCCAGTGGGGTGGCGAGGATCAACTGCAGGACCATTTCTGACTTTTCTCTTCCACGGAGGAAAGGAGATTTGGGTGTGGATAGGAGGGGAGACTGTCCAATGAGAGAGCTGACGGGGGAATGTCAGAGCAGTGTGCATCTTCATATCCTGCCATAGAAGGGGTTGAACTTGGGACTTGACCCAGCTCAGTCCCTGCTTGCACAGGTTTTCTGCCCTGTACACTGCATATGTTGAATCCCCCAAACTTTGGCAGGAAAGAACTTGCCCCAGGAAAGCATCTGTAGTGAGGTGGAGTCCACTTCAGAGGTCATCAGAGGATTTGGGGTCACTCCGTGCCTTGCTGATGAGCTCTGGTCTCTCTACAAGGGCTGGGAGAGGCCCAGAGGACAGAAGGCCCCTGTTCCATCCCCAGGGTGGCCAGGAGAGACACAGATGCAGAGAGAACCCAGAGGCTCCCAGGGCCTCCCTGGACCACCTGGCTTCTGCCTGCATCCAAGATGAGGACGCCCCCTGCAGGCTGGCCTTGGCAGCTCATCCCAGCTCTGCCTGCTGCTGGCTTCATGGCTGCCAGAAGGATGGTGTGGGGACGGGAAGGACAGTGCATGCAGACATCAAGACTTTGTGAGTCACAGGAAGTGAGGCACATGCTCCTCAGGGTTCAGCTTGGGGCTGTGTCTTCCCTGTCCCAGCGGCCTTCTCTGTGGGCCTTGCAGGGGCTCAGCTGAGAACATGTGTCATTTGAGGTCTCTTTCTCATGTCCCTTCATTGACCCCTTCATCTGAAGATTTCCTGTGGCTCCAC